>NC_041382.1:52234449-52313106 GCF_002162155.2 Triticum dicoccoides
ACGGGATCGGACAGTGCCGATCCGGATCGGCGCGGGGAGGGAGGAGGAGGGGATCGGGGGGGAATGGGTGCGGCTAGGGTTTCCTGCCGACCGGGGGGGGATAAGGGAGTGAGGGGGTTGGGCCGGGCCAGGGGGTGGCCGGCTGGGCCAGGTGGGGGCTTGGCCCAGTTGGGCCAGTGGGGTTTTCTCCCCTCCCTTTATTTATTCGGTTTGTTTTTATTTTCTTTTCTTATTTTTCCTTTTCTGTTTTAATTCATTTTAAAATATTCAGACACTTTATAAAAATGTGTGCACTCCACCATAATTACCGATGTAATATTTGACAACCACCGAACTTTTTAGTTTTAATTTTTGAAAACTTTTATTGTTATCATTAATTTGAATTTTGAATTTTGGACCGGTTTTGAACTAACTCAAGATTAGTAACTATAATTGAGGTGACGTGGCATCACTAGCAGAGGATCACTGTAGCTTAATTTCCCGGGCGTCACACCTTCGTACATGTACATTGGGTGTTGTCGGGCTTGTAGTGGCTGGATGCACCTCTCCATCCATGTCTTCAATACTTGCTCCCCAGTGAGGCCGATGGCAATAAGACGTTGAACCTCTGCATGGAAGACTTCCACATCTTTCGTGGGCGCTTTTGGGGAGGTCCAGCACCAAGATCGCAGGCAGGTCGGAGGTTGGGCTAAATATGATGGCAACCCAGGTTGGTCGAGTCCCATCAGGACATCACGGGCGTAGAACCACCCATTCTCCCACCTCTTCACTGATTTTGGTAGCATGAGCTTGAGATAGCTCAAGCCTGGCCTTAGTTGTATGTTTGCGCCGCCGTAGTCGCAGACATCGTTGTCATTCTTTTGGACCTTAACTTGGAAGTAATGGCGCCATAGCCCAAAGTGCGGCTGAATCCCAAGGAAACACTCGCACAATGCAATGAAGCATGCAATATGGAGCACTCCATTGGGCGTGATGTGATGCAACTGGACGCCGTAAAACAATAGTAGTCCACGAAAAAAATTCATGGAGAGGGAAGGATAGACCTCTAAGGATGAATGACGTCGGTATGGCACGATCCCATAGTCGTGGTGGTGGCATGATATCTATCCTCGACGCCATGGATAAATGTACGACAATCCTGATGAAACCATCCAACTGCCAGATGAGACGAGCTCATTATTTCATCACAATGAGACAAAGATTTTTTAGCATGATCAGTCACCTTGTCACCTGCTACTATTCGTATCGATAAGAAAGTAATTCAATAAATACCAACTTAAATGATAACAAATTAGACTCAAATAAATAGGAGGATATCACCAGGTAAGGCCTAGGGAGATAGCGTAGCACAGTTTCAACAAGGATATGGCTTTCTATGGCATGGGGCTAGTCTCCTTCCAAACTAAATATTAATTACTTAAAAGGCACCTTTTATATCCAATATAGCTGGCATAACATACCATGTGATGGACAAACATTTCCTACATGCTAATGAGAAATGGCACTACAAGGCTAAGTAGTAATATGCACCAAGTAAACTATATCTGAAGATGGCAACAACACACTATAATGCTAAGCAGTAATATAGCTAGCATAACATACCATGTGATGGACAAACATTTCCTACATGCTAATGAGCACTGACACTACAAGGCTAAGCAGTAATACGCACCAAGTAAACTATATCTAAGGATGGCAACAACACGCTATCTCTGTTTGGATATAGACACCGAGGACCTTGGTATTGAATTGTCTCCAATGCCAAATATCCCACGACATTGGTATTGGGCTTCAATGCCACACATAGTATTTGGATGTTCATGTATTGTCTCCTGGAATTCATAGGGAGGAACAATGCCAAATAAGGTTTGGATGCACAAAGTCTAGAATTGGACAATTTAGAAATGTGTGAACACAATTTGTTGTACAAATTTGGAGATGGAATTTGAAGAACACATGCATAAATTTGAAATATGGTGTATTACAAAAAAGAATTTGCATGCAAAAAAATGGTACTGGCAACATCTTATCCAAACAACATGAAGATAGCTGAAAGTTGTATGTCAGCAGTATATTATGACGACCTTGGCAAGAGAGTCATATATGCTATGACAAATATTCCTATATATTCAAGTATGATTTTTCCTATGCCATACCAAAGCACGAACAAACCTTCAATCAACATATCCAGCCAAACAAATTAATATACCAAATCATATTTGACATGGTACAGCAAGCCTTCTAAACAAAATTAAGCACATCACTCAATATCCACTAGCGAGCCATCAAATTAGTAAATAGAAGCAAGCACATGTAATGACATGGCAATATAAATAACATGGGAGAGCAAAAGTTGTGAATCTTGTTCACAAACCTTCTATTGGCCTACAGTATGTGCCGACCTTGAAACAACCTGCAAATTCAAAAGAAATACTTAGCACCTAACAATCCATCATGTGAGGAATTAGGATTTAAGATTTCCTAAAAACTGAGGCGAGCTGACTCCACCATGGGGTAGAGGTAAGTAACCAACTCCTACTCCACGACTGACATCGGACATGGACGAGGAGGGTAAGGGGTGGGGTGGATCGGGCAGAGGTGGAGAGGGAGGAGACGTGATGGGTGGGGACAAATTGGGGAAGGGGCAATGAAGATGGCCAAATGGGGGAAAGGCGGAGGGGGGGGGGGGGCAGGAGACCTGCGGATTGCCGGAGATGGAGATGTGGAGCATTAAGAGAGGGGATCGCCCGCATCGGTGATACGACTCCAAAGTATCTATAATTTTTGATTGTTCCATGCTATTAGATTATCAATCTTGGGTGTTTTATATGCAATTATATATCATTTTTTGGGACTAACATACTAACCTAGTGCCCAGTGCCCGTTGCTATTTTTTGCTTGCTTTCGGCTTTTCAAAAAAAATCAATACAAAATGGAATCCAAGTGCTACGAAACTTTTTGATGATTTTTTCTGGACCCAGAGAGACCCTAGAAGGTTTGGGGGAAGACCAGAGGAGCCATGAGGGAGCGGCAAGCTCACTAGGCGTGCCCCCAGGCTTGTGGGCCCCTCGTGGCACCTCTTGACCTAATTCCATGTCTATAAATTCTTAAATATACCCAATATACTATAGAGCCACCAGAAATACTTGTTCCGCCGCTGCAAGTCTCTGTTCTTCCGCGATCCCATCTGGAGGCCTTTTCCGGTACTCTGCCTGAGGGGGAATCGATCACGGAGGGCTTCTACATCAACCTTACTGCCCTTCTGATGAGCGTGAGTAGTTCATCACAGACCTACGGGACCATAGCTAGTAGCTAGATGGCTTCTTCTCTCTCTTTGATCTTCAATACCATGTTCTTGTCGATCTTCTTGGAGTTCTATCCGATGTAATTCTCTTTTGTGGTGTGTTTGTTGGGATTTGATCAATTGTGGGTTTATGATCTGAATCATGAGAAATATTTGAGTCTTCTCTGAACTTATTTATGCATGATTGTTATAGCTTTGTATTTATCTCCGATCTATCCGTTTGGTTTGGCCAACTAGATTGATTTATCTTGCATTGGGAGATGTGATTTGTAGTTGGTTCAATCTTGCGGTGCTCCATCCCAGCGAAAGAAAGGGGAAGGAAATGTATTTGTATTGTTGCCATTAAGGATAAAACGATGGGGTTTATTCATATTTTTGGATTTACTTTATCTACATCGTGTCATCTTGCTTAAGGCATTACTCTGTTTTTATTAACTTAATACCCTAGATGCATGCTGGATAGCGGTCGATGGGTGGAGTAATAGTAGTAGACATAGGCAGGAGTCGGTCTACTTGTCTCGGACGTGATGCCTATATGCCTTGAATATCATCATAACTATACATTTTTCTATCAATTGCCCAAAGAAGTGCCAGTGAACAACTCAAGGTAATTCTATTAAAAATTATTACACTAAAAATAATGGCAGTACTGTGTTGTTCAAACAACTACCAAATCAACAACATAAACCCTACACGGAAAATGGTATAATTTTTCAACATTTGAAAGGAAACATGTGTTTAATTGGGAAATGACCACAATCTCGCTGGAATATTTATGGAATAAGCTAACCATGTCTAATAAATCCAATAAAATTTCATGCAACTCCAAGCATTTCTAATTACATTTAAAAATTAAATAACAATAACATACATGCGTTGAATTAAAACTAAATTTGATCAAATTTGGCTCTATTTAAACTATATGTAAATGTACCAATAAAAATTCTAAATCTAAATGCGTCTCTAGGTTCTAGACATCAAAAGGGAACCCTTCCATGTTGGGGTCGAAATCATAGGATGGAATAGTGTCAACTACGGTGATGTTGATGGACATCATTCGATTCGCCGTGATGGATGTCACTATTCATTTTCCATGCGGCCAATGACAACCCGAAGCCCGACAAGCATGCTAGGACATAGGCGAGCCAAAGATGGACACATATCTATGAGTTATTGGAGATGGGCTCACCGAGCGTGGTGAATCGACGCGGCAAAGTCGACGGACGGAGTTGATAGATGTCAATGAGCTCTTCCAGTTATTGCGGTCTAGGTTGTGTGGCTCCCATGGTGCGGCGGCGGCGCCGGCGGGGGGAGGGGGTGAGGGAGGGGGAGTTATTGTGGTACGCATTTTATGGCGGGGCGCTCAGATGGCAGGAAATAGTTGCGGCGCCTAGGCAAGAAACCCTAAAGAAAAAGGAGAAAAGAGGAAGTGGGCCTTCAGGCCGAGATAGGAGAGAGAGAACATATTGGGCTGTAAAGTGTATTCCATATTAATTGGAAATATTTTATTGTTACAAAAACGTAGAAATTAATTTAAATATAACTAAATTCTAAATGGCAAGCGAACAATACAGAACTTTCAATAAATCAAGTTGAACATTAAACCCGAAAACGAACATAGGAAATTCTGGCCAGTCATCCTTTGAGGAGCCGGTGACAATTAGGATTAATTTGAGTAACTCCAAATAAAACGAAGTACTATTATTTTATCATGTTGTGACACCCTTTGCTTTATGAAAAAAAGGAACCCGGAAAAATTAGGATGTTAGAGTGGGTTGAAGCGGGTGGGCGTGGTGAGGAGGCAACGAGCCAGTGCCATGCAGAGGAGAGGAGGCGGCATGAGGTGAGATGGGTGGCTAAATGTTCTATTAGAACGATGAAATGAGATGGCACGAGGTAAGTGAGAGAAATAAAACGACTCGATGCTTCTGTGTTGGACAGTGAGCAATGCCTTTCACATAGACTGCATTAACCTATCATACATCAGGAATAAAAATGGCTAATTGTCCTTATTAAAAAAATCTTGATATACGGTAGGACGATGAAAAAAGGAACAAAATGGTTAGTTAGCATCTCCTGAACTTGAAACACTTGGACGAAAATCACTACTCCCTTTGATTCACATTACTCGTCTCTCAAACTGATGTATTTAGACGTATTTCATTGTTAAACCATCCATTTAAGCTACAAATAATATGGATCAAAGAAGAAGGGAGTAGCTAGAACCCGTGCAACTATGAAAAACAGTTTGCAAGCTGTGAGAAAGCAAGCACAAAAAATAGACAGGCCAGTAGTCAACAAAACAGCTCGATTTCAGAAAGTGAAATGGCACGGATATTTTTTGTGATTATGTCAATACTGAATATCACATACCGTCATAGCAGTTTAGATGTCCTTTTTTTGAGTTCTGATCCAGATGCCATTTTTGAGTTCTGGTCCAGATGCCATTTTTGAGTTCTCGTCTAGATGTCCTAAGGGCAACTTTAATGGAGATCACTAAATGGACATAACCAAATGTCCAAGGACATACCCAGAGAAATCTGTGGATAACGTACGGGGAGCCGGCCATCCAGGCGGAATCATCAGCAGACCGCAGACATCGATTTTTGCATTGATTTTCAGAAAAACTTTAGATGGCAAAAGGTCATAAAACAAGTAATAAAAACATAAAAACAAAATATACTCCGTGTTGCGTTGCTCTGGACCCGTGCCCCACCCCAAATGGTCGGGTCTCGTTTTCGTTTCGGGTGGGCCGGTGCAAAAAAGGCGATGGTGACAATCGATGCTTCTTTGGAATCATCGTCATGTTGGTCTGGCGCGTCGTAGTCCTCCATCTCCAACACATTGAAGAGGTGGTTGTGCTCCGCCTCGTAGACGTAGAGCCTCCGCTGCTCACTGCGGATGACGTGGAGGTTGTGCATGGAGTGGAGCACGGACCGATTGATGTCAAGAATCCTCCACTCCGCTGCAACCATGGCCGCAACGATAGCTTCGGACGCGCTCCGCCTCCAAATGGCACTCTGCTAGGAGCTGGAGGTTGTAGCGTTGCTTTGCCAGCAGCTACCTAAACACGGGCACCGTCAGCTGCTCCACCAATGCAGTCGTCCACTCTTCCTTCTATGCCTCCGCGACACCTGGTCATAGTGCAGCCTCGCCTGTAACATGCTGAACTTGGACACTCACAACTCCTCCACCGGTGCAGGTTCCTACTCCTCCACCGGCGCCTCCTCCATGGCGATTTCCTCTATGTCCATGGGGTCGCCGCCCTCATCGTCCTCCTCCATCTCCTCCTCCAAGTACCCCATCTCGGATATTGGTCTGCATTCCACCGGGCCTCCGCCGCGATTTGGTAACGACATGCTGGCATGAGTCTCCTATACCACGTGGAAAAGTACTAGGCTTCTCACTCTCCACACCTGTGTGAGTGCTTGGTAGGCAGACGACCGGTCAGCCAACATGAATGCGAGTAGGCTGTTGCCCGTCTAGTCATATTGTAATGACCCAGATTTTATAGAATCTGGATCTCTGCGCTTACTGTGTTTTCCCATTATCGTAGCTAGCACAAAGTAGCAAAAATGAATATCAGTAAAACTTACATCATTTACTACAAACGATGGATCCAGAATATGTAAATACATACCATTAACACATCTCAAGCTGGCACATAATACAGCAGAAACATACGTAGTTGCTAAGTTAGGGCTCCACCAACGCCACTGGGCTTGTTGAGGACCATGACTCTATTGTCTCTTAATCCATTGACGTCTGCACATGACAGCTGCAGTGAGTACATGGAATGTACTCGCAGGTTGCAAGGGAAAGCATAAATAGAATATATATGCAGATTAAGTCAAGTATTGCTGTAGGTTTTGTTTGCATAAAGCCAATTTTCCCTATGCTAAGTTTTATAAACTTCCTTTGAAATTTCAAATAGTTTTTAGTATTGGGATAGAGTGAAACACTTGGATAAACACACCAAGGCTTATTCACCAACCTGGTAAAAATATACATATGATTGAAGTGAAACACATTCACTATGCTCAGTTCTCAACATATAACCCTTAAATCAGATTTTTAGAAAAGAAAGGGGGGATTGTTGGGAGGGTCGTTTTGGCTCTTGGGTGCATATGCTCCCTAATGAACAGTAAATTCAAAATAAATGGTAAATAAAATTTAAAAATTCTGAATTTTTTCGTAGATGTACTTGTTAGTGTAACAAGTGTGCTTGCCAATTTTCGTGCGAAACAGAATGACGGTGCTTCGTCAGTGAAAAAACAAAAATAAATGTAACATTTGGAGGTAACATTGGTCGTTCGACTTGTTTTTTTTTGCACAGATCAAAATACTTAGGCTTTCCTCCTAAACATTTGCAGGTAGTGTTTTGGTGTGACAATGATCAATCTATTTTTCCTTCATTTTTTTTTACATTTGAAATAAAAAAATTGATGGGCAGGTGCATATGCTCCCAAGAGCCGAATTGGATTTCTGGGGATTCTTGTTCAATTCAAGTCTTCAATTGCTCAAAGTTGCCCGTAACTGAGCGCTCGACTAATTAATTTAGTTAAACCCTCTGCAGAGATTGTACATGTTCCCCACCTGACACGGCCAACCCCTTTATCATTATACACTTCGGTGCATGAATGGGAGGAGATTAAGACGAAGTCTTTCCATAACAACCCCATATACCTATTACCAAGATGCCCGCAACTTAGACAATTAAGGACCCTATCCGATGGCGGTGATGTGGTAATGGTTTCCCATTAGTATTGAGCTAAGCCAGAGCCATAGTACATTGTGGCTGTAGGGGAAGCTACTTCAAACTATACTGGGAAGATCTCAATCTCCTAAACGGCGGTCACCACCAAAAACATGTGTGCTCATGTCCCCAGTCAGATCCAATCACTCAAGTGTGCAAGTCCTCTGTCGAGCACAATCACTTGGTGTGAAGACCCCAGTCGGGCGCAATCACTTCTAGACGCTCTCATCATACAATCTGCTCAGAGAGTAAAAGTAAAATAATATAGATTTTGCTTCAACATTCACAAACATTACTCAAAAGAGAGTAAGTTTAAAGGTTTAAAACAAGTTATGCTTTTCAACCCACCCCATTTCTACAAGCATGCCTAAGCATAAGCATAAATATAAGAGATTTGAACCTAAGGATTAACTAGCAAGATATTGTTTTTAAAACTTTAGTAAGCTAACTCATGCACATTACTAAAATTTAAAGAGGTATGCATAATATGAAAGTATAGGTCAAAGCATGGGCAAACTGCAACTTGTCTAATTTCTTGAAGGTGAAATATTCTACTCTTAGTCGTCTTTCCTTCTTGTTATGGTATATCTAACGATAAAGGAAAAATACTTCAACACAAAAACTAAATGAAGATCCAAATAAAAGACACAAATTAAAAATGCAAGTGATTTAAGTATTTATATTCCTAGGGTAATTACTATGGCATGGTTATGGGTTGAGATCATATATCAAGTTTGGTTTTGAAGGAAATATGACAATAGTCATATTCTAGGGTTGGATCCAACTGATAGAAGTAAGGTCATGGGTATAGTTTATTCCAATTGAATCTGGCTATAATCCAATTGCACCCAATTTTCAGATTATATGTTTGAGCACACTCCTTCTCATACTCTAGTGTGTGGAAGTTGATATAAATGAGAAGAACGCAATAAACATCAGAAGCTGCAGAACTAAGTTATGTTCTTTGTCGAATAGAGGCAAAGGTAGAATTTCAGCATTACATTTTCTTCCCTCATATATTCTTATTTCTTCCCATTTTATTCCCTTTTTCATCTTAGGTGTCTATTTGTCTCAGACATTCCTTCGCGAGATACCAGGTCCATTTCTCTCGATCTCTCCTCTTCTCACTCATTTATAGCAGCTGGTTCTTTTTTTGCGATGGTACTAGCTGGTCCATTTTGATATGTGTGTTTTTGTTTTGGCAATGGGCACTTTGATTAATGTACAACCAAATGATAAATATTACTGTGAGATAATGAATTATTACCTCATGTATTTTCCACATTTGGGGCTAGCTAACTGTAACTCATTTTGCTAATCAGTATGAGTTGGATAGCATGTTTTGTTTTGTTTACTTTAAGCTTGTTTCACATATCAACCTATATGGTTCATTGCTTAGAAGCTTTATTAGTTGATATATGCGTCAAATTTTGTTAGTAAATGCTAACTAGTAAAGTAGCATAGTTTATTTTCTACTGGATATATTAGCATGAACTGATGTATAATGCATCGCTATGCACGACATTGAACTATTGCCTGGATCTTATGTATTAAATTAAGTAGGCTGATAAATATTAGTCCCAAAAGGACAATAATTAGTTGTCATTGTTATTTTGTGTTCTGCTCAGCGTCGAATGTTTGTTGATTTTGAAAAATCATAGGTTGACATCCACATCGTACTAACATTGTTGGCAATTTATTATGGCAACTATTGTATTCCATTGTCTAATCTTCTTGTGTTAGGAAGAAGAGAAACTTGGTAAGTAACTTGGGCTCAATTGTATTCCATTGTATAATCTTCTTCTGTCTGGAAGAAGAGCTCACTCCATGTTATAGTCCACATGGCTTTCCAAAAACAAAGATGTGGCAGTCGTCTTTTGTGCCTAATCAAAAAGTTTTATTCTGCTACTATAACCACATGTGCAATTTACTACAGTCGACATCTTTGTTATCTCTCTGAAGATTTTTGCTTGTTATGGTGGATTATGTATGATCTTTGTTTCCACGAGAGAAGTAATGTTTTAAATACAGTTCAACTTTACATGATGTGTTTTCAACATTAACTTACCTTTGTTCATTGCTTTTCACGACAACATTGTTTTTCCCTTGATGATCCTCAAGTATTTATTACTTGTAAAAAAATGATCACAGGAACTATAATACACTTTATTATTTAGCTGGTATATATAGTTCTAGCTTCTTTTCTTTGCCAAGTTGCATTCTGTGTAATCTTTCTTCGCAATACAGAAAATGGAGCCTGCCAAGTTGCATTCTATGTAATCTTCCTACGTAATGTGGAAAATGGAGCCTTTTAAGTGTGAGATTATCTCCCTGCTTAGTATGTGTACTGAAACGGCGAAAAAATTGATGTGCTCAACAAAAGGCCTACCTCAATTTTGGATAAATTTGTAAAGTCTTAACTGGAAAGCAGTAACATAGTTCAAGAGCTTCTGGTATATATACAAGAAGTATTGATAGTGGTAAGTTAAATGTACTAAGTCCAATATCCTTGCATGATTTTGAGATGTTTCTCAAGCAGTTTGGGGGTTATGGTTACTGCAATGGACAATCAATTTGGGGGTTATGTTTCTCAAGCACTTTGCACTTAGCATGTTAACCATAAGAACAAAGAATGAAAAGGAGTGTCAAATTGATTGTCGATTCAGTTGCCACAGTAGAATCCTATACTAAAAACTCAATATGTTGCAATGAAATAATTGGTGGTTTATTAATATATTGAATAAGAATGTCATCCAAACTTACATGCATGTTTGTAGCTTCATTAAACAACAATATACTACTATATGTTGCAGCTGCATTTATGTGAAAGGAACAAAATATGCACCACATCAGTTGTACCATGATAAGTGCCAAGTTTCGAGTGTGGCGTTTCTGCTCCCGGGCTTAGCTGCACCCGCGCTGACGAAAAAAATCAAAACGAATACTAGAAAAATTCAAAACTTTCCAAATTTTTTTGGGTGGTAGATAATTTGATGCGTGAGGTTCGCTGCAAATTTCAACTCGTTGAGTAGCTCTCTGCAAAAAAGACAAAATCGGGGTCTATAAAAAAGTTTACTGTTCACGCACTGTTTTGACCCGATTTGTCTTTTTTGCCGGGAGCTGCTCAGATATTCAAATGAGTTGAAATTTGGAGCAGACCTCACGCATCAAATTATCTACCACGTAATTTTTTTTGGATTTGTGTGAATTTTTCTAGTATTTGTTTTGAATTTTTTCTGACCGGGAGCAGATGAGCCTGGGCACCGATTTGGATTTTCGCCATGTTTCGAACATTATTCCTTTGAATATCTCTCTGCTTAGTTTACTCCATACGGATACAACAATGCTAACCCTGGCCTCAAATCATCCCACAACTAATTGACTTTATTAATGTCATAATCATTGCTTCGTCCATGCTAAATTACATATCCCACTTTGTCTATTCCGAGCAGACAGTAAATTTAAATTATCTATGTTACTATGCAGATTACTGACACTAACAAAGGGTATATGCCATTTTACCCTGACTCTTCTTACCCCTAATCTCACATGCAGTGAGTGGAGTGATAGGGACATTACCTTTTCTATTAAAAAAGAAAAGGACAGACAGGGATATTGCTCTATCTCTTCCACCTAGCTATCTCCGAAGCGTGTGCGTGCGTGGGTCATCACTCCAAACAAATAAACATACTGCATAATTAGATAATATAATTTTGCCAGATGCAGAGGCCAGAGGTCTTCCTCCTTTTTTAAAATAAAGATAATGTGATTAGCTTTTACAAGACAAACAATCCTTTTACTATATCTTGCGTACTAGCACAGGTTCGAAATCTAATTCCGAATAATTAACTGCGAATGGCTCAGTTGTAAAGATCAAACATGGTTCTAATAGCTACACTTTTGTACTCGGCCCACAGGCCTCCATCCAGAGAACGACTTGCAGTTAGGCAAATTAAAAATCGAATAGCAACCCATAGATATCACCGAACCACAGATTGTCCATTTGTGTGCATGAAAGTGAGAATGACTGTACATGTAAATGTATCTCCTCTACTACACGGCCGACCTGTCAGGTTGCACCCAAGTCCCTAAGCCTATATATTATACATACACCTACCTTCTTCAACACACACAGCTTTTTAAGTTCTTCTCTCGAATATTTACGGGGAGACAGCACTAGGCTATTCATACTATCACTCTGTGTCGAATATCCAATTTAACCATGGGTACGGGCCTGCACGCGCCATCCAAGTCCAACCGCGCGGTGGTGGAGTCTTTGTATGTCTCGCTCACTCGTGGCGACGCAGCGGCAGTCACATCCCTGCTGGCGGCGGACCTGGACTGGTGGTTTCACGGCCCGCGTCGGTGCCAGCACATGCGCCGCCTACTGACCGGCGAGGCCAAGGGGGGCGTGGCCTTCCGGTTCGCGCCGGCACGAGTTGTAGAGGTTAGCAGCGCCACCGAAGGCGACGACCAGTGGGTGGTGGCAGAAGGGTGGGCCGGCCAGCACGACTATTGGGTGCATGCATGGTGCCTCCGCGCTGGCATCATCTCCAGCTTTCGCGAGTACTTCAACACGTCTGTCACCATCCGAAAGCTGGGCCGGCCAGCTAAGGAGGACGTGGTGTGGGCCATCTGGGAGAGCCAATCGCCTAGGCCCAGGTGCCGCTCCATGCCAGGCCTAGTGCTTGCCATATGACTCTGCGAAGTTTGTATATGATGCACATATTTCGTAAAAGAAAATATGATATTGTTTATTACTCTTACCATGTGGAAGTTGATTTTGGCCAAGCAAGACGTTGTACAAATGATGAAAATTATGTTTTTTTCCTTTTGAGAATTAGTCTTCTTACTTGCTAGCATGTATTTTTTGGATGAGTGCAAATCTAAAACAGATACACTAGATTTAGGACCAATTTCATCATATTTCTCCTGGAGGTATAGTTTTATGACACTTTTTTTCATTCCTTCAAGAGGTCTGTAACCCAACAGGCCACCCACACAATTTGAAGAAAGCAACACGTGCAAATCAAAATTCAAAACTGAGCAAGACTGCATAGGACATGCAGTAAACGACTTGAAAATAATAGGACCTAGATTTGTAGTTTGGGAAATTTTGGCCTAATTAGACACCTAAAAAAATCTACGATCGATTTTACTATTTTTGAGTCTTCATGAAAAGAAAGGGAAAGATAAAAGGAGGAAGAGCAAATACAAAAGTTCAACCTAAAAAGGCGCATGATGTCTGGGCTCCGTCACCCAGTATTTTGTGTGGCCCAATTTTTTGCAAATCACTCAATAAGTCTCATGCCGCTTTCATCAGCTGACTACGATCCACTTCCATAGTGGAAGTGAATCCTCCGACATACAAGAGGGAACTCAGGGTGCTACAGCACCATCCTTGAGTAAAACAGAGGAGGCAAGTTAGAGACCTGGCACTTCTCAGGAATTACTGTAGATTGCAGATCACTGTACACAAATTATTGTTGTAAATCGTTGTATTAGAGCACTGTTCATAGAACTTCAGAGAAGGAAAGTCAGGTTACTGTCGCTCCCCTGACTTCCCTTAGCAAGTCAGAGGATCCACTTCCGTAGGGAACTGGATCTTCCGTAGGCTACCTGCCAACCTATGCTCTCACCATCTTTGTGCTCAGTTTACTATATTATCTACTACTCCCTCCATTTCATAATGTAGTGCGTCTGCGTTCTTCGAGATTTAAGTTTGGTCATAAGTCTGTACTTCATATGAATACAACGTCTATTTTTGCCCATGCAAGCAGTGACTCTGGAGGTGATTGAAAACCTAGGCCAAAAAGCCTCTATCTCTTATCGCCCTTCCATCAAAGGCGAAGGGAGTAGGGGTGCACCTTGGCGACGCTCTCCGCAAATAAGGACACGGAGTATGTAGGTGTTGGAGTGGTGGCAATAGCGCATGGCATTACATCGCAGTGGAATAGACGTGGCCGTGTGCAGCTTCCTGCACCTAGGGGGCGAGGTGGTGCGTGGAGACGAATGACCGGTATGCAGTAGTTCTAGATCTGGCTGGTTTTCCCAGATTTGAAGCCCATCGCAGAAGACCTAGTGGATACTGGTTGTGGGCGGGGTGCACAATGTGGCCTCAATGATAACCCCGGCCTCACATCATCACACGACTAATTTACCTTATAAATATCAATCATCGCTGCTTCGTCCTTGCTAAATTACATATCCCCACTTTGTCAATTACTCACTAAAGCAGACAGTAAACTTTAATTATCTGTGTTACTATAACGAAGGGTATATATGCATGCATGGCATATGCAGTAGGTAGAGTGATAGGGACATTGTTTTTATTCAAAAAGACAAAGACAGACAGGGGTATTGTTCTGTTTCTTCCACCTAGCTAGCGCCGAAGCGTGTGTCTTCACTCCAAACAAATAAACATTTTCTCAGGACCATATAATTAATAAATATAGAAAGTAGCTTTTTATAACACATACGCACCATTTTTTTTATATCTTGCGTGCTGGTGCAATTTTGAAATCAATTCTGAATAATTAACTTCAAATGGCTCAATTGTAAAGATCAAATATGGCGTTCTAATAGCTACACTTTTCTGTACTCGTCCCACAAGCCTCCGTCCAGACAACGACTTGCAGTTAGGCAAATTAAAAATCAAATAGCAACTCATGGGTATCACTACACGGCCATCATGAAAACGAGAATAGGTATACACTACACGGCCGGCTTGTCAGGTTGCACCCTACCAGACTATATATACATACACCTACCTTCGTCTTCAACTCACTCAGCTTTCTCAAGTTCTTATCTCAAGTATTCACAGGACACTGTGTCCGTAATCTGTACTGGAGTACTAGGCTACTCAATTTGCAGTTTGCACTTTTGCACTCACTCGACCATCCAATTTAACCATGGGCATGCACGCGGTCCAAGTCCAATAGCATGGTGGTGGAGTCCCTCTACGCCTCGCTTGCGCGCGGCGATGCGGCGGCCGTGGCCGCTCTGCTGGTGGCGGACCTGGTGTTTTCACGGGCCGTGTAGGTGCCAGCACATGCGGCGCCTACTGACCGGCGAAGCGAAGGGGGCGCTCGCGTTCCGGTTCGCGCCAGCAAGGGTTGAGAAGTTGGTGGCGCCGCCGAAGGCGACGAGCAGTGGGTGGTGGCGGAAGGCTGGGCGGGCGAGCATGACTATTGGGTGCATGCATGGTGCCTCCGTGCTGGCGTCATCACCGGCTTTCGTGAGTACTTCAACACGTCTGTCACGATTCGAAAGTTGGGCCGGCCAGCTAAGGAGGACGTGGTGTGGGCCATCTGGGAGAGTCAGTCGCCCAGACCCAGGGGCCGCTCCATGCCATGCCTAGTGCTTGCCATATGACACCGCGAAGTCTTGTATATGATGTACATAGTTTGTAAAAAATATATGATTTTGTTTTTACTCTGACAACGGGAAATTTGATTTTGGCCAAGATATTGTACAAATGATGTATAATATGGTTTTTCTTTTGAGAATTAGTCTTCTTACTTGCTAGCATGTGTGTTTTGAATGAGTGCGAATGTCAAGCAGTTATACTAGTTTTACGTCACATTTCTTCAATTCTCCTAGAGGTCCTGTTTTATGACACATTTTTTTTTTCGAGAGGTCTGTAACCCAAGCGGCCACCCGCAAAATTGAAGAAAGCAACAGGGTATACGGCATTAGGAGAAATAACTATTTGGGTGGTTAACTTGCCAGTTGCCACGCGTGAAAATCACAGCTGAGCAGGGTTGCATAGGACATGCAGTAAACGACTTGACAATATTTTGAGGACCTAGATTTTGTAGTTTTGGAGAATTTGGCCTAATTTGACACTTTCAAAAAAAGAATAAGGTTGTACAATGCATTTTCTAGTATTTTTGAGTCTCCATGAAAAGAAAGGGAAAGATAAAAGGAGGAAGAGCAAATACAAAAGTTGGACAAAAAAAAGGCACATGTTGTTTGGGCTGCGTGGCCCAGCTTTTTCTGCCAACCTATCCTCTCACCATCTTTTCTTCTCAATTAACTAGCAAAGTGGCCCGCTCGATGCGCGGGCTAGCATTTCATAAAGTTAAATGGTGAAAGCATATTATTTGATTTTTCAGAAGAAAAACTGAAACCAAATGTGATGGCATTTTCAAATATAAGACTACTTCAAACATAGTTTAATCTTCGACATGTTCTGGTTTTTATTGATATATAAATATATGTGTTACCCCTTCATCATTTACTTCCTAAGTATGCATGTCATACCAAATATTTTATGATCACTCGCGTTGTTTAAATAATGTTTGTATTATTTTTCTATCTTTTTATCATGCTGCTTAGCTATATATTTTTCTGCAAACATAAATTTAATAGTTGTCATAGTGTTAGTGTAGTTATAGGTACATTTTCTAACGCCATGCATAATTCACATATTTATTTTAGTGATTTAGTTTATTTATGTACTATACATATCCTGTAAAACTTTCTCGACACGTGCACTCTGCAGTACCATTGGTAGCTTATATTTTCACGTTACATTATTTGCTTTCACAGTGACCATTTTCTAGAAAGAAATAGTGTGTACTTTCTTTGGAGAAAAATATAATTATCGATACTACTACATGTACAAAACGTCATCTGTTTTTGGGTCTCACCAGTCTGATTCTTCACTTTCCACGTTATGTAGTCTTCTCGACTTCTCAGTTCTTCTAGCATGTTTTTTTTAGCCAGAGACTCTATACCAATTGTTCGATTGTAATTTTCATTAAAAGCAATTAAAAGTGTATGTATAAAAGGGATCAAAAAGAAAAGGAGATGGCAAGCCCATCTAACTCAAGGATCTTTCAGAGTACAAACGTGTGGCAATGCAGTCTTGAAAAACTTGAAGGAGCTAGTGCCTAATTCTATGATGTAGCAACTGTAAATCTTTCTTGCGTAGCAGCTTCCATTATGTGGTGATTGGATTAATATGCTTAAAGATCTTGTTGTTCCCTTGCATCCAAATATGCCAGCAACTCATAATGACAATGTTCATGGCCACTCCATTTGGTAATTCATTCAAAGCCAGCATGATTTCCTGAATGACAGATCTGTCCCTCTTCTTATTAGGAGTGATCAGGTGCCAGCATTGTAGAGCAAATGAGCAGTCCAAAAAGAGGTGCAATGTGGTCTCAATTTGCTCATTACATAGCACATATTGGTAGGAGGGGAGGTGAAATGATTTCCTGAGAAGCAGACTTCTTGTGCTGAGCCTATCTTGGATCAGAAACCAACAGTAAAATTTGGTATCGCTGAATCACTGCTGATTTCCAAATCTTCTTAAATATGGGGTGTGCCACCTCTCCTTGAATTAGAACTCTGTAATGTTTGGCAGCAGAAAAGGTTGCAGAATTTCAATAGTAGCTCCATATATCCTAGCTAGCTAGGTGTGAGAGTTATGTGAGCTAATGTTAATTGAACTTGTTGGAACTGGCCAAAAGCTTGGGTAGAGAGTGACCTGTGAAAGATCTCTTGGAGATTATCAGTCTCAGAAACTTGCTGAACTAAGGACAAACTGCTAAGGGAAAAAGAGAAATGGTTAGGGCATTGTAGCTTAAGAGGTGTTGTATTCCACTTATCATGCCAGAATAGATTTTTCTTTATGACACATCATATGTTCTAGAGTGACAGTTGCCTATGTCATAACATGAGGAATATAAGTTCGTGTGATAATTAAATGGTTGGCTGTTGCCTGATAGTAAATCAGTACATAAATTTTTAATACGTCATAATTTAATGATTCATGTCTAGAACTAAAATTGTGTTCTTCTCATGTGCATGAGCACTTAGTGCACATAGCCAGACCTCAGGTCGCAAGCTAGTCCATGGCCAATATGCAGGTTGTACAACCACAAAAAGAAAATGCAGTGTTGTATCTACGAAACTACTACGCGGACGACAGTTGCCAAGTGAACTTTGCATGATGGAGGATTGGACGGTGCTGTCCAGGTTTGCAGTACGCACAGACGGCTTGATGTGCTGCATCATCCCAAAATTGTTCGGAAATTGCCATGTGTATAGCATCGTTCTTGTATCTATTAACACAAAGAATCGATCACGTGAAAAGTATAATATTTGTTTTTTTATTGTTTGATTCCAAGTTGCCGAAAACATGACCATTGAATCTGATAAATAAATCTTTATTTTCCTTTACTACAACAACTTCCTGTAGTGTAGTATATTATATAGCAGAAATACAACGACAGCAATCATTCCAGTACAACTTAAATTTGTCTGCATTACTATCTCCTATCGTTGTGTGATTACAATTTGTACGCGCAGTTTGTCATGGCAGATAAATCAGTAAAAAAAGGACAAATTTTGGTTGACACGATGATGATATTTCACCCTGTTACCTGGTATTGTATCTTACAGAAATAGAATGGCATTCCAGAAACACTAAAAGCTAAATTTGTAAGCATCATTCTTCTGGACAGATATACTCTGAAAGAAAAAACAAAAACTAAAATGGGAAACGTATATGAGTTGAAGATTATTATAGTCGAAAGGCATGCTTCATAACCAATAATCCCTGATAAAATCAAATAGCAATATGTAAGCAATAATTGTCTATAAGTTAGCATTCACCTTTAAGAAATTAATATCTCATCTTCAGTACTTGCATGCTAAGCCAAGCAACAGCGTTGTCTAGGTGGAAATAACTGGTCAGTTGATGGTGTAAATCATCAAATATGGGGTGCGTTAACGTATTTCATGCCTAGAGAAGGATCTAGTTCCTAAGGATCATTAAACATCATGACAACCATGATTACGTTGACTATGATAGCCGGGGGTCCCACTTATAAAAACAGGAGTCTGTAACGGACCTTATGGACAAATTTATTCACCCTTAATGTGTAAAGCATGTACAGCCCCCTTTTACGAATAAAATATTCGGAATCAGCGAAAAATGTCTGAAAACAAAACATAATGCAATTGATGGTGCTTGAAAGTTGTCCTGGTAGGATCCTATCCAGCAAAATGTAGATATCAAGCCTTGTAATTTGAAGACTTATCTTTTTTATGGAGAATTACAGGGATCTTTACTGCACAAATTTTCTTATAGTGCAGGGGTGTTTACTCTTTCAACATCTTGCATTTACAAAAAAATATCTTGGCAAACTAGATATAATTTTGTGAAGTGCAAGGGAAAAATCATGAGTATCACGCACTACAAATCTTCATATGCCAATCAATTTTACTTATCTGAAGAAACTGTTTTGATTACTCCATGTTGGAAAGTGCAACTTACCAGTACCAGCGAACTGAATGCTACGTAGGCATGGTTTTTGTAGAGAAGTAAGTGGCAGCAAGTTCCTTGGTAAGGCAAGAAGTTGAGAGGAACAATCTGCCGTAGTTACTGTGGATAGCTTTTAGGCTAGGAGTGAAGCTAGTTGTGCACGTTTTGTGCAGCTCCATATGGTCGGTTGTATGTGCATGCACTCTTCCTTTGTAACTCGAAGCAATCAGCTTCAAACTTGTAGTGTACGTGAGCTACTCCAGTGCTAATGTACGTGCGTGTGTTTGTAGATTGCACTGCATGTAATATGCTGCAACTTCTTTTGTTTTCCTCTATTCAAGACTTTGATTATAGCAGCCCACACATATAGTTGTTATCTGATCTTCTACATTGGTTCTGGGGGAGCTAGCTACCCTATAATTTAGCTAACAACATTCATGCCTGATAACACGTTTGACTGAATACGTACACGCACCTGAAATTTCAAATCTTGTGGTTAGATGACTGAGATTCCTTCCAAGCAACCGAAAAGACCACTCAAATCATCCTGGTTCAGTGATGAATTTAACACTTGATGAATGGAGCAGAAATCATTTTACCTCCAATCCGCGGCAGCCTGCACTTCCTCGGCGGCTGTGAGATCGGCTTGAGTCCAGCAAATACACCCCATCCTCCGCTACATCTACCATGATGAGAATAAATCATTAATTGACCGAAAATAGAAGCTCGATTGATGCATGGTCAGAACCTAAAATCTGAGGCGATTAGAAGGTTAAAAAAGAAAGAGATTAGAAGAGAAACTGGATTGGGTTGGCCGCCCTTTTCTAAGATCGGTTACAGAGTTTGATGGATCTAGGACGACATGAAAAGTCGATATAAAAGGATTAAGGAGAGGCTGGACTGGATCATCGCTATTTATCACATCCTCAACAACATCGTGGGATCTGGAAAATAATGGCACCAATAATTACAATCGGTGGAGCAAGGAAAGATGAAATACATGTACGTACCTCTCTTATCAGCACATAATCCATCGGAGAATGGATTCAGGCTTCCGGGCGCAATCCCATCGATGTGAGAACCTGAGCCGCCGCGAGGAAACCCTAGCGCCAGGACGTGAGCGCTGAGCGGTGCCTCTCTTTGCAGTACGATTTTGACAAAACGATTGGTTACCCATTAATCCTAGGTATTGTTTTTGTAATTAGCTAAGAATATGGTGAGACGTTTTGTTCTTTATTATAATGGCAGTGGTGGGTAATTTTTGTACATAAGTCTAATCTAATGGCTATACAATTTTAGTCAGTAAAACAAACGGTCAGATGTTTCTAATTATTGTGGTAATTTCTAGGCTATTTATCTTTTTCTGATGAGGCCATTAAGCGCTTTTTATATATAATAGATTTACTGTCTACTACTCCCTCCGTAAACTAATATAAAAGCGTTTAGAATACTAAAGTAGTGATGTAAACGCTTTTATATTAGTTTACAGAAGGAGTACTTCCATACGAATGCAACATCTACTTTTGCTTGTGCGGGTGACTCCGGAGGCGACTCAAAAACAAAAGGCTCTATCTCTTATCGCCTCCGGCAGTCGGCCATGGCGGCACCACCCTTCCATCAAAGGCGAAGGGAGTAGGGGTGCACCTTGTGACGCTCACTGCAAACAAGCACGCTAATTAAGTATGGAGGTGTTGGAGTGGCGGCGATAGCGCATGGCATTGCATCAAGGTGGAATAGACGCGACCGTGTGTAGCTTCATGCACCTGGGAAGGGGAGCAACTTCATACCTTATTGGGCTGCCGGTTGTTGCAAGCCTAAGCTTGTTCCTCACATGTATGTATGCATGTATACGCTGCGAAAATTCTTTTTGGTGGCCGAGCTCCAACGAGGCTGTTTTTGAAAAATTCAAAATTCATCAAATTTCATATTTTTACATTTCAAAAAATTTGAAAAAAATATAGCTATACATAGAGGCATAATACACAAGTGTGTAAATTTTCAAGACGAAATACGTTGAAGTGGGGACTGTGCAAAAAGGACAAATCTAGGGCTATTTAACACATGACACTATTCATTCTCCCAGGCCCTGAATTTGTCTTTTTTGTATGGATCACATTTAAATATATTTCATCCTGAAATTTTACACACATACGCATACCATCCTTGTTTACTTGTAAAAAATTCATTTTTTTTAAACTGAAAAGTTTAAACTTAATTTTTTTTTCAAAAAAGAGGCCTTCATGGAGACCGAGAGCCAAAACGCCTCATTCGTATGCGCAACCATCAGTTGCGACAGTTCATCCTTCGTCGAATTAGGAGGAACAAGCTTCGGCTTGCAACAACTGGCAACCCAATAAGGTCGGAGCCAACTACTGTGTCGACCGTCACATCATTGCCCATCCAGTACGGAGCGTTTCAGATTTTACCTTGATTTTTGTTTCTTGTGTACTGAAATCATTAAGGCTCAGTAAACTTTTCAGTCTCCCTCGATCGCGCCTATAAAAGCACACGCATCAAACCGAGGAGATCTCCAAACCAAGAGGCGATCACAATCACTTGGCAGACATGGATACTAGGACGGCAGCGATGCTCGTGCTGACGCTCGTCCTCAACGAGCACGTTGTCCAAGCTAGAGTCCTCCACCCGAAGACCAGCCCACTAGCCCCGGCCGCTCTCCACCGGTGGCGACACCTCTACTGGCAACGACGCCGGCAACGTCCATCCTCCTCAGGCCACACCGACGAGCCCAGTGGCTGAGGGCATGGACCTTTTCAGCGGCGGTGGCGCCTCCGCCGAGAACTTCAAGCTTCGACTACCGAGCCCGACCAGGCCACTGCGCCTCCCATTCATCAGCGCCGGTGCCAGCCTTCGCAAGAAGGCGGGGCATGGCAAGGTGCCAGCTCTAGCACCGACGTCGTCATCCTGGGCTCCGCCGGCGCATCTGACAGCTGCCTCGTCTCCCCCACCTCCGGCTTGGTCCATTACGCTTCCTCCCCCCTCGTCGCCCCCGGCGGTCGACGCCCACGCAACGAAGCAAAACAGATCAAGGAAGGAGGCAATAGGAACTGTGGTCAAGGATATTCTGGAGATCGTCGCTCTTCTCGTTTGTGTGGCCATTGTGATGATATTCGTCATGGCCGGCATCTTCTCGTTTGGCCGGCATCTATTTGCTAGCATATCTTCTGTTTGTTAGTGATAGCTCAATGAATAAGAGCACAACAACACTGGCGAAGCTACATGCAAACCTGGGGGGCATGCCCCCCCCCCCCCACAAAGCTTCGTATTTTCTATTTTGTCCCCCTGGCATCCTGCGCTAGCTCCGCCACAGGGAGCAAGGTGGTGCGTGAAGACAGATGACTGGTCTGCAGTTGTTCTCGATCTGGTGGGTCTTCCTTGAATTTGAAGCCCTACTACAGCGCAGAAGAACCGGTGGCTACTGGCTGCTAACGGGGTGTGCAATGTTGTCTCCTCGATGTTGAGTATCGTGATTAGATTGGAAACATAGAATAGACTAGGAAGTATTCCATCTTGTCCTTACTTCAAGAAGATCATGCACTCCTATATATATGTCCACGAGGCTCAAGTAATAAACATCGATTCCACCAATCCCTGTCTATTCCTTCTACATGATATCAGCCTAACCGATCCAAACCCTAGCCGCCACCCGCCACTTCCGCCCCGCGCCACCCCGGGGCGGTCGGTCTTCATGATCACCACCGAGGGCCGCGCCACCCGTACGTACGTAGGGTTTATCCGCCAATCCAGTTGATCGGCTGCCCTAGAGAGTCTTTTCCTGATCTTTCGATCCAGTTTTTTTCTCTCTCACCGATCGCATTGATCGACATTTTTTTTTGATTTCCCGATCTAAAATCGGTTTGCATCGCTCGCCGCCATTCGTCATCTTCAACATGCGCCTTCTTCTCCAACAACAGCCTAGCCGACACCAGCCGCCGCGCTCCTACGTTGGCCCGCACCGCGTCGCCCATGGCTCAATGCCTCAATCTCACGTCCTACGAGCGTGTTTGTTGCAGCGCATCGCGTGCGCAAGTGCAGCGCTAGCCCGGCTTGAGCCATGGCCGCTCATGCATCTGCATGGCACCACGTGCTGGCCTGATTGCATGTAGGTGCTCATGGCACCTGTGCTAGTCTGGTTGCACCTAAGTGTTGTGCATGTATCAAATGGCCTAGCTACGTGTCACGTCCGGCTGCATCACATTGGGTGGCTGAGCGGACACTTCGATTTCACGCGTAATCGGATTGATCATCCGAGCGTCTACGATTCAGTACCGCCGTTGTGGAGGCGCGCGCCTTCACCGATCGAGCAATGGGTTGCAACTGCGTTGTCCTTTCGGACTGCACTGTCGCCGCCTTAAGGATCTCTTCATGTCTACATTGACCCGCATGCTGCGGCTACGTTGTCCTTTCGGGTCCTAGTGCCACGGCTCGCGGTCCACCGCCGCCCCAAGGCCGTTCGCTCCAGACCGTTCACGTGGCTGCACCGACCCTCGGGCTCCCGCTGCATCACCCCATCAGGCCGTAGCGAGCATGACACGCGGTCCCTGCCGCCGCCCCGTGGTTGCACTGACCTGCGCGCTTCCGTTGCGTCGCCCATTCGGACCGTATTGCCGCCCTGAGGATCCCCGTGGCTTCATCGACCCTCGCGTTGCCGCTGCATCTCCCCATCAGGCCGTAGCGAGCGTGGCAGCGGTCCCTGCCGCCGCAGTCGCCCCAACCCGCGCGCTGCCTGTGCGTCGCCTTTCGGTCCATAGCGCCGCGGCACGCGGTCCACTTCGCCGTCTACGCGCGTCGACTTCAGTGTGGTATGTGCCACGCTGCCTTCCTAGGCGCGGGAATGCTACCGTCCGCACTGGTCTTCATCATGTTGTTGTGTTCTTTCTCGCCTACTTCGACCACCCAGCAACAACATTGGTGGTGTTGTTTTCCTACCTGTAGGCATCACCGAGGAGATCTGACACAATACTTCCCTTGTGATCTAATCTTCGGGCGAAAACTGAGATCCGCCTTGTCGGATCGGCGAGGGGGGCCTTGGCATTTTTACTTAGTTCGAAGTATTGTTTTGTGTTGTTGTTGATGTTGGTCGGGTGCTGGCGGTGGCAGGGTGATCGTGGAATTGCGATGGCACCTCCGCCTGGTATCATACATTGTGCTGGCGACGGCAATCATCAGGACCACACTTGAAACTAAGGTAATTTTAGAAAAGTCATGTTAGCCGTCCTCTGGGAACTGGGGCAACACATGTTTTGCCCTCCTCGGATATATCTTTTCAATCCAATATCGACGAGGTTGAAGAACATGCTTGTGGCAGACTGGCTCAATGCGACGACAGGGGGTGCTTGTTGGTGATGTCATAGCAAAATCGAATTTGTTCCGTCACGTGTGTGATGTGCGATGTACGATGCCAATGTGATCGTCTACGATGTTATGTCATGTTTAATCGGCTTTACCAGCATTTCCGTATGCCTTGTGATGCTGGAGACAGGTAGATGTCGCTTGCCCTTTATACATCCCCGAGGGGGGGAGGATCGAGGGCAGGTGGCCCCTTCTTCCCCTTCTCCTTCCGATGCTGCGCCACGGTTGAGGACCGAGGTGGAGGGGTCTTCGTTGCCGATCGGCGACGTGCCGATGTTGAGATGGAGACCGGGGCAGGAGGCCTCAGTTCCTTCCTCTCCTGCGGTGGTTAGGGCGACCACGCCTGTGGCGTCTGTTGGCTTCGAGGGCCGGCAGTCACCTGTTCCGCCGCAGGGGTTGTTCCAGCCGACGTCGACGTTCATGGGTGCATCACCCGCCGGCGTGACAGCTGGTCTTGGAGAGGAGCGGGGGCAGGCGGCCCCTGTTCTCACCTCCCCTCGCCAGCCTATGGGCGGGCCGACGACTGAGCTGTCCGCATCAGGTGGGGAGCGTGGGCAGATGGCCCAGCGCTCTCCCCCTCTGCGCTTGCTGGGGTCGGGGCCGGTGCCGGCGGCGGGTCCTGGGGCATCTCTACATCCGCGCGGTGGGGGTGGGGCGGGAGGCCTTACCCCTGTCGAGGCCACTAGGGAGGAGGTCATAGCTTTTGGAGGTATCTCGGATCCTGTTTCTGAGGGGCGGCGGATGAGCTGTCGCATTCAAGACCAGCCGGATGTTGATGACATGCAGCTGAGGTGCGCCAGGAGGGCGGCCAAGCTTCGTGATATTGAGGTCACTACTGGTATGTCAGTCAACACTTCCAATTCTATTCACCATTTTTCTGATGATGAGATTATTCATAATGCAAATCAGCTAGGAGTTTCACTAGGTAGTAATGATAATGAAATCTCGCATTCAGTTAATGACCTCTTGGATCTTGAAGCGGATCGTGCTTTGGATATGATTCGCAACTTAGCAGCTGTTAAACCTATGAACGATTCCGACATTGCTCAGTTGGGAGTCAGGGTGTTAGATACGCTTTGTGCAGATATTGCCCCTCCCCCCTGAGACCGAGGAGGAGGAACATTCTTTACCTCTTGGGGATAGTGAACCTATAGAGGATCCTTGTGGTAGACCCAATGAACCCGGTTGTGAGGACCGAGTGGAGGACTTAGCTAAGCCTAAACGCAAGTGGAAACGCAAAATTTACCCAACGTCGGCGGTGCGTAGAAGTGCTAGGAACCGGATGACCAAAAAATTTCATGATGAGTTATGAGAGGAATTTTTTGGAATAGCAGAGGTCTGAGGGACTTGGATAAAAGAAGATTTCTAGCAAAGGCTTCTATCGAACATAGGTTGGATTTTATTGCCCTTTCTGAAACAGGAAGAGGCAATTTTTCCCCTCAATTCCTAAATACGTTGTCGGGAGGTGTCGATTATGATTGGCACTGTCTTCCCCTGAGAGGAAGATCAGGTGGGATCTTACTTGGGGTTAGATGCGAGATGTTGGAAGTCCGAAGTGTGGTCATGGGAGATTTTGCCGTCAAGTTTCGGGTTAGGTCGAAGATCGACGGGTTTAATTGGGCCCTGGTGGCGGTGTATGGGGCCACACAGCCAGAACTCAAACCAGATTCAGTCCGTATTTGCGGGTCTGAGCAGCTTCCAATCTTAGTGGGGGTGATTTCAATATCATTAGAAGGAGAGACGAAAAGAACAATGATAATTTTGATGGCAGATGGTCGTTTATGTTTAACACCATTATTGAAAGCTTGGATCTGAGAGAGATAGAGCTTTCGGGAAGAAAATTCACTTGGGCTAATACTTTGCCAACCCCTACGTTTGAGAAGTGCTACCTCTTGAGCACTGCGTTGGTTTTCCCTTGAAGAGGAAAGGGTGATGCAGTAAAGCAGCGTAAGTATTTCCCTCAGTTTTTGAGAACCAAGGTATCAATCCAGTAGGAGGCCACGCACGAGTCCCTCGCACCTACACAAACAAACAAGAACCTCGCAACCAACGCCATAAAGGAGTTGTCAATCCCTTCACGGTCACTTACGAGAGTGAGATCTGATAGAGATGATAAGATAATATTTTTGGTATTTTTGTGATAAAGATGCAAAGTAAATAAAAGGCAATAGAAATAGCAAAGTATTGGAAGATTAATATGATGGAAAATAGACCCGGGGGCCATAGGTTTCACTAGTGGCTTCTCTCAAGATAGCATAAGTATTTGCGATGGGTAAACAAATTACTGTCGAGCAATTGATAGAATTGAGCATAGTTATGAGAATATCTGTTGGGGAACGTTGCAGAAAATAAAATTCTTCTACGCTTCACCTAGATCAATCTATGGAGTCATCTAGAAACGAGAGAGAGGAGTGCATCTACATACCCTTGTAGATCACGAGCGGAAGCGTTCAAGAGAACGGGTTGATGGAGTCGTACTCGTCGTGATCCAAATGACCGATGACCGAGCGCCAAACGGACGGCACCTCCGCGTTCAACACACGTACGGTTGGGGAAGACGTCTCCTTCTTGATCCAGCAAGGGGGAAGGAGAGGTTGATGGAGATCCAGCAGCACGACGGCGTGGCGGTGGAAGCAGCGGGGATCTCGGCAGGGATTCGCCAAGCTCAGCGAGAGGGAGAGGTGTTACGAGGGGAGAGGGAGGTGCCAAGGGCTAGGGGGGCGCTGGCCCCTCTAGATGGGGGGCGGCGGCCAAGGGGGGTGGCTTGCCCCCCAAGCCAAGTGGAGCGCCCCCACCCCCAGGGTTTCCAACCCTAGGCGCAGGGGGAGGCCCAAGGGGGGCGCACCAGCCCACCAGGGGCTGGTTCCCCTCCCACTTCAGCCCATGGGGCCCTCCTAAATAGGTGGCCCCACCCGGTGGACCCCCGGGACCCTTCCGGTGGTCCCGGTACAATACCGGTGACCCCCGAAACTTTCCCGATGGCCGAAACTGGAATTCCTATATATAATTCTTCACCTCCGGACCATTCCGGAACTCCTCGTGACGTCCGGGATCTCATCCGGGACTCCAAACAACTTTTGGGTTATCGCATACTAATATCTCAATAACCCTAGCGTCACCGAACCTTAAGTGTGTAGACCCTACGGGTTCGGGAGACACGCAGACATGACCGAGACGACTCTCCGGTCAATAACCAACAGCGGGATCTGGATACCCATGTTGGCTCCCACATGCTCCTCGATGATCTCATCGGATGAACCACGATGTCAAGGATTCAAGTAATCCCGTATACAATTCCCTTTGTTAATCGGTACGTTACTTGCCCGAGATTCGATCATTGGTATCCCAATACCTCGTTCAATCTCGTTACCGGCAAGTCACTTTACTCGTACCGTAATGCATGATCCCGTGATCAACCACTTGGTCACATTGAGCTCATTATGATGATGCATTACCGAGTGGGCCCAGAGATACCTCTCCGTCATACGGAGTGACAAATCCTAGTCTCGATTCGTGCCAACCCAACATACACTTTCGGGGATACCCGTAGTGCACCTTTATAGTCACCCAGTTATGTTGTGACGTTTGGTACACCCAAAGCACTCCTACGGTATCCGGGAGTTGCACAATCTCATGGTCTAAGGAAATGGTACTTAACATTTGGAAAAGCTCTAGCAAACGAACTACACGATCTTGTGCTATGCTTAGGATTGGGTCTTGTCCATCACATCATTCTCCTAATGATGTGATCCCGTTATCAATGAGATCTAATGTCCATAGTCAGGAAACCATGACTATCTGTTGATCAACGAGCTAGTCAACTAGAGGCTCACTAGGGACGTGTTGTGGTCTATGTATTCACACATGTATTACGATTTCCGGATAACATAATTATAGCATGAATAATAGAAAATTACCATGAACAAGGAAATATAACAATAACCATTTTATTATTGCCTCTAGGGCATATTTCCAATAGTCTCCCACTTGCACTAGAGTCAATAATCTAGTTACATTGTGATGAATCGAACACCCATAGAGTTCTGGTGTTGATCATGTTTTGCTCTAGGGAGAGGCTTAGTCAATAGATCTGCTACATTCAGGTCCGTATGTACTTTACAAATATCTATGTCTCCATTTTGAACATTTTCACGAGTGGAGTTGAAGCGACGCTTGATATGCCTGGTCTTCCTGTGAAACCTGGGCTCCTTGGCAAGGGCAATAGCTCCAATGTTGTCACAAAAGAGAGTCATCGGGCCCGACGCATTGGGAATGACTCCTAGGTCGGTAATGAACTCCTTCACCCAGATTGCTTCTTGTGCTGCCTTTGAGGCTGCCATGTACTCCGTTTCACATGTAGATCCCGCCACAACGCTTTGCTTGCAACTGCACCAGTTTACTGCCCCACCATTCAAAATAAACACGTATCCGGTTTGTGACTTAGAGTCATCCAGATCTGTGTCGAAGCTAGCATCGACGTAACCCTTTACGACGAGCTCTTCGTCACCTCCATAAATGAGAAACATATCCTTAGTCCTCTTCAGGTACTTCAGGATATTCTTGACCGTTGTCCAGTGTTCCATGCCGGGATTACTTTGGTACCTTCCGACCAAACTTACGGCAAGGTTTACATCAGGTCTGGTACACAGCATGGCATATATAATAGACCCTATGGCCGAGGCATAGGGGACGACACTCATCTTTTCTCTATCTTCTGCCGTGGTCGGGCATTGAGCCGTGCTCAATTGCACACCTTGCAATACAGGCTAGAACCCCTTCTTGGACTGATCCATATTGAACTTCTTCAATATCTTGTCAAGGTACGTACTTTGTGAAAGACCAATGAGGCATCTCGATCTATCTCTATAGATCTTGATGCCTAATATATAAGCAGCTTTTCCAAGGTCCTTCATTGAAAAACACTTGTTCAAGTAGGCCTTTATGCTTTCCAAGAATTATATATCATTTCCCATCAACAGTATGGCATCCACATATAATATGAGAAATGCTATGGAGCTCCCACTCACTTTCTTGTAAACACAGGCTTCTCCATAAGTCTGTGTAAACCCAAACGCTTTGATCATCTCATCAAATCAAATGTTCCAACTCCGAGATGCTTGCACCAGCCCATAGATTGAGCGTTGGAGCTTGCACACCTTGTTAGCATTCTTAGGATCGACAAAACCTTCCGGCTGCATCATATACAATTCTTCCTTAAGAAAGCCATTAAGGAATGCCATTTTGACGTCCATTTTCCATATCTCATAATCATAGAATGCGGCAATTGTTAACATGATTCGGACGGACTTCAGCTTCGCTACGGGTGAGAAAGTCTCATCGTAGTCAACCCCTTGAACTTGTCGATAACCCTTAGCAACAAGTCGAGCCTTGTAGATGGTCACATTACCATCTGCGGATGTCTTCTTCTTAAAGATCCATTTATTTTCTATGGCTCGCCGATCATCGGGCAAGTCAGTCAAAGTCCATACTTCGTTTTCATGCATGGATCCTATCTCGAATTTCATGGCTTCTAGCCATTTGTCGGAATCTGGGCCTGCCATTGCTTCTTCATAGTTCGAAGGTTCACCGTTGTCTAACAACATGATTTCCAAGACAGGGTTGCCGTACCACTCTGGTGCGGAACGTGTCCTTGTGGACCTACGAAGTTCAGTAGGAGCTTGATCCTAAGTACCTTGATCATCATCATTAACTTCCTCTCTAGTCGGTGCATGCACCACAGGAACATTTTCCTGAGCTGCGCTACTTTCCGCTTCAAGAGGCACTACTTCATCAAGCTCTACTTTCCTCCCACTTACTTCTTTCGAGAGAAACTCTTTCTCCAGAAAGGATCCTTTCTTAGCAACAAAGAACTTGCCTTCGGATCTGAGGTAGAAGCTATACCCAATGGTTTCCTTAGGGTATCCTATGAAGACGCATTTTTCCGACTTGGGTTCGAGCTTTTCAGGTTGAAGTTTCTTGACATAAGCATCGCATCCCCAAACTTTTAGAAACGACAGCTTAGGTTTCTTCCCAAACCATAATTCATACGGTGTCGTCTCAACGGATTTTGGCGTAGCCCTATTTAAAGTGAATGCGGCAGTCTCTAAAGCATATCCCCAAAATGAGAGCGGTAGATCGGTAAGAGACATCATAGATCGCACCATATCTAATAGAGTGCGGTTATGATGTTCGGACACACCATTTCGCTGAGGTGTTCCAGGCGGCATGAGTTGTGAAACTATTCCACATTTCCTTAAGTGCGTGCCAAATTCATGACTCAAATATTCTCCCCCACGATCTGATCGTAAGAACTTGATTTTCCTGTCACGTTGATTCTTAACCTCACTCTGAAATTCCTTGAACTTTTCAAAGGTCTCAGACTTGTGTTTCATTAAGTAGACATACCCATATCTACTCAAGTCATCAGTGAGAGTGAGAATATAATGATAGCCACCACGAGCCTCAACACTCATTGGACCGCACACATCAGTATGAATGATTTCCAATAAGTTGGTTGCTCGCTCCATTGTTCCGGAGAACGGAGTCTTGGTCATTTTACCCATGAGGCATGGTTTGCACGTGTCAAATGATTCATAATCAAGAGACTCCAAAAGTCCATCTGCATGGAGCTTCTTCATGCGTTTGACACCTATATGACCAAGGCGGCAGTGCCACAAGTATGTGGGACTATCATTATCAACCTTACATCTTTTGGTATTCACACTATGAATATGTGTAACATTACGCTCGAGATTCATTAAGAATAAACCATTCACCAGCGGGGCATGACCATAAAACATATCTCTCATATAAATAGAACAACCATTATTCTCGAATTTAAATGAGTAGCCATCTCGAATTAAATGAGATCCTAATACAATGTTCATGCTCAAAGCTGGCACTAAATAACAATTATTGAGGTTTAAAACTAATCCCGTAGGTAAATGTAGAGGTAGCGTGCCGACGGCGATCACATCGACCTTGGAACCATTCCCGACGCGCATTGTCACCTCGTCCTTCGCCTGTCTCCGCTTATTCCGCAGCTCCTGCTTTGAGTTACAAATATGAGCAACCGCACTGGTATCAAATACCCAGGAGCTACTACGAGTGCTGGTAAGGTACAAATCAATAATATGTATATCACATATACCTTTGGTGTTGCCAGCCTTCTTGTCCGCTAAGTACTTGGGGCAGTTCCGCTTCCAGTGACCACTTCCCTTGCAATAAAAGCACTCAGTCTCAGGCTTGGGTCCATTCTTTGGCTTCTTCCCGGCAACTGGCTTACCGGGCGCGGCAAGTCCCTTGTCGTCCTTCTTGAAGTTCTTCTTACCCTTGCCTTTCTTGAACTTAGTGGTTTTATTCACCATCAACACTTGATGTTCCTTTTTGATCTCCACCTCCGCTGATTTCAGCATTGAATATACCTCAGGAATGGTCTTTTCCATCCCCTGCATATTGAAATTCATCACAAAGCTCTTGTAGCTCGGTGGAAGCGACTGAAGGATTCTGTCAATGACCGCGTCATCCGGGAGATTAACTCCCAGTTGAGTCAAGCGGTTGTGCAACCCAGACTTTTTGAGTATGTGCTCACTGACAGAACTATTTTCCTCCATCTTACAACTGAAGAACTTGTCGGAGACTTCATATCTCTCGACCCGGGCATGAGCTTGGAAAACCATTTTCAGCTCTTCGAACATCTCATATGCTCCGTGTTGCTCAAAATGCTTTTGGATCCCTGGTTCTAAGTTGTAAAGCATGCCGCACTGAACGAGGGAGTAACCATCAGCACGTGACTGCCAAGCGTTCATAACGTCTTGGTTCTCTGGGATGGGTGCTTCACCTAGCGGTGCTTCTAGGACATAATCTTTCTTGGCAGCTATGAGGATGATCCTCAGGTTCCGGACCCAGTCCGTATAGTTGCTGCCATCATCTTTCAGTTTGGTTTTCTCTAGGAACGCATTGAAGTTGAGGGCAACATTAGCGTGGGCCATTTGATCTACAAGACGTATTGTAAAGATTTTAGACTAAGTTCATGATAATTAAGTTCATCTAATCAAATTATTCAATGAACTCTCACTCAGACAGACATCCCTCTAGTCATCTAAGTGAAACATGATCCGAGTCAACTAGGCCGTGTCCGATCATCACGTGAGACGGACTAGTCATCATCGGTGAACATCTTCATGTTGATCGTATCTTCTATACGACTCATGCTCGACCTTTCGGTCTTCCGTGTTCCGATGCCATGTCTGTACATGCTAGGCTCGTCAAGTCAACCTAAGTGTATTGCGTGTGTAAATCTGGCTTACACCCGTTGTATTCGAATGTTAGAATCTATCACACCCGATCATCACGTGGTGCTTCGAAACAACGAACCTTCGCAACGGTGCACAGTTAGGGGGAACACTTTCTTGAAATTATTGCGAGGGATCATCTTATTTAAGCTACCGTCGTTCTAAGCAAATAAGATGTAAAACATGATAAACATCACATGCAATCAAATAGTGACATGATATGGCCAATATCATTTTGCTCCTTATAATCTCCATCTTCGGGGCGCCATGATCATTGTCGTCACCGGCATGACACCATGATCTCCATCATCATGATCTCCATCATCGTGTCTTCATGAAGTTGTCTCGTCATCTATTACTTCTACTACTATGGCTAATGGTTCAAAAATAAAGTAAAGTAATTACATGACGTTATATGTTGACACGCAGGTCATAAATAAATTAAGACAACTCCTATGGCTCCTGCCGGTTGTCATACTCATCGACATGCAAGTCGTGATTCCTATTACAAGAACATGATCAATCTCATACATCACATATATCATTCATCACATCCTTTTGGCCATATCACATCACATGGCACATGCTGCAAAAACAAGTTAGACGTCCTCTAATTGTTGTTGCAAATTTTTACGTGGCTGCTATAGGTTTCTTAACAAGAACGTTTCTTACCTACGCCAAAACCACAACGTGATATGCTAATTTCTATTTACCCTTCATAAGGACCCTTTTCATCGAATCCGATCCGACTAAAGTGGGAGAGACAGACACCCGCTAGCCACCTTATGCAACTAGTGCATGTCAGTCGGTGGAACCTGTCTCACGTAAGCGTACGTGTAAGGTCAGTCTGGGCCGCTTCATCCCACGATGCCGCCGAATCAAGATAAGACTAGTAACGGCAAGTAAATTGACAAAATCGATGCCCACAACTGCTTTGTGTTCTACTCGTGCATAGAAACTATGCATAGACCTAGCTCATGATGCCACTGTTGGGGAACGTTGCAGAAAATAAAAAAATTCTACGCTTCACCAAGATCAATCTATGGAGTCATCTAGCAACGAGAGAGAGGAGTGCATCTACATACCCTTGTAGATCGCGAGCGGAAGCGTTCAAGAGAACGGGTTGATGGAGTCGTACTCCTCGTGATCCAAATCACCGATGACCGAGCGCCGAACGGATGGCACCTCCGCGTTCAACACACGTACGGTTGGGGAAGACGTCTCCTCCTTCTTGATCCAGCAAGGGGGAAGGAGAGGTTGATGGAGATCCAGCAGCACGACGGCATGGTGGTGGAAGTAGCGGGGATCTCGGCAGGGCTTCGCCAAGCTCAGCGAGAGGGAGAGGTGTTACGAGGGGAGAGGGAGGCACCAGGGGCTAGGGTGCGCAGCCCTCCCTCCCCCCCTTTTTATATAGGGGCCAAGGGGGGCGCCGGCCCCTCTAGATCCCATCTAGATGGGGGGCGGCGGCCAAGGGGGGTGGCTTGCCCCCCAAGCCAAGTGGGGCGCCCCCCACCCCCAGGGTTTCCAACCCTAGGCGCAGGGGGAGGCCCAATGGGTGCGTACCAGCCCACCAGGGGCTGGTTCCCCTCCCACTTCAGCCCATGGGGCCCTCCGGAATAGGTGGCCCCACCCGGTGGACCCCGGGGACCCTTCCGGTGGTCCCGGTACAATACCGGTGACCCCCGAAACTTTCCCGGTGGCCGAAACTGGACTTCCTATATACAATTCTTCACCTCCGGACCATTCCGGAACTCCTCGTGATGTCCGGGATCTCATCCGGGACTCCGGACAACTTTCGGGTTACCGCATACTAATATCTCAACAACCCTAGCGTCACCGAACCTTAAGTGTGTTGACCCTACGGGTTCGGGAGACACGCAGACATGACCGAGATGACTCTCCGGTCAATAACCAACAATGGGATCTGGATACGCATGTTGGCTCCCACATGCTCCTCGATGATCTCATCAGATGAACCACGATGTCAAGGATTCAAGTAATCCCGTATACAATTCCCTTTGTTAATCGGTACGTTACTTGCCCAAGATTCGATCGCCGGTATCCCAATACCTCGTTCAATCTCGTTACTGGCAAGTCACTTTACTCGTACGTAATGCATGATCCCGTGATCAACCACTTGGTCACATTGAGCTCATTATGATGATGCATTACCGAGTGGGCCGAGAGATACCTCTCCGTCATACGGAGTGACAAATCCCAGTCTCGATTCGTGCCAACCCAACAGACACTTTCGGGGATACCCGTAGTGCACCTTTATAGTCACCCAGTTACGTTGTGACGTTTGGCACACCCAAAACACTCCTACGGTATCCGGGAGTTGCACAATCTCATGGTCTAAGGAAATGATACTTGACATTTGGAAAAGCTCTAGCAAACGAACTACACGATCTTGTGCTATGCTTAGGATTAGGTCTTGTCCATCACATCATTCTCCTAATGATGTGATCCCGTTATCAATGACATCTAATGTCCATAGTCAGGAAACCATGACTATCTGTTGATCAACGAGCTAGTCAACTAGAGGCTCACTAGGGATGTGTTGTGGTCTATGTATTCACACATGTATTACGATTTCCGGGTAACACAATTATAGCATGAATAATAGACAATTACCATGAACAAGGAAATATAATAATAACCATTTTATTATTGCCTCTAGGGCATATTTCCAACAATATCTAGGTATGATCATGTATATAGGCATCACGTCCGAGACAAGTAGACCGAAACGATTCTGTATCTACTACTATTACTCCACACATCGACCGCTATCCAGCATGCATCTAGAGTATTAAGTTCATGAAGAACAGAGTAACGCATTAAGAAAGATGACATGATGTAGAGGGATAAACTCATGCAATATGATATAAACCCCATCTTTTTATCCTTGATGGCAACAATACAATATGTGCCTTGCTGCCCCTACTGTCACTGGGAAAGGACACTGCAAGATTGAACCCAAAGTTAAGCACTTCTCCCATTGCAAGAAAGATCAATCTAGTAGGCCAAACCAAACTGATAATTCGAAGAGCCTTGCAAAGATAACAAATTATACATAAAAGAATTCAGAGGAGATTCAAATATTGTTCATAGATAATCTTGATCATAAACCCACAATTCATCGGATCTCGACAAACACACCGCAAAAGAAGATTACATCGAATAGATCTCCAAGAGAATCGAGGAGAACTTTGTATTGAGATCCAAAGAGAGAGAAGAAGCCATCTAGCTAATAACTATGGACCCGAAGGTCTGAGGTAAACTACTCACACATCATCGGAGAGGCTATGGTGTTGATGTAGAAGCCCTCCGTGATCAATGCCCCCTCCGACGGAGCGCCGGAAAAGGCCCCAAGATGGGATCTCAAGGGTACAGAAGGTTGGGGCGGTGGAAATAGGGTTTCGTGGTGCTCCTGGATGTTTTCGGGGTACATAGGTATATATAGGAGGAAGAAGTAGGTCGGTGGAGCTACGAGGGGCCCACGAGGGTGGGGGCGCGCCCAGGGGGGCAGGCGTGCCTCCCTGCCTTGTGGCCTCCTCGTTGATTGCTTGACATCCACTCCAAGTCCTCTGGATCACGTTTGTTCCAAAAATCTTGTTCCCAAAGGTTTCATTCCGTTTGGACTCCGTTTGATATTCCTTTTCTGCGAAACACTGAAATAGGCAAAAAAAACAGCAATTTGGGTTGGGCCTCCGGTTAATAGGTTAGTCCCAAAAATAATTTAAAAGTGTATGATAAAGCCCATTAAACATCCAAAATAGATAATATAATAGCATGGAACAATCAAAAATTATAGATACATTGGAGACGTATCAAGCATCCCCAAGCTTAATTCCTGCTCGTCCTCGAGTAGGTAAATGATAAAAACAGACCTTTGGATGTGGAATGCTACCTAGCATATTTCTCAATGTAATTCTCTTAATTGTGGCATGAATATTCAGATTCAAATGATTCAAAACAAAAGTTTAATATTGACATAAAAATAGTAATACTTCAAGCATACTAACAAGTAATCATGTCTTATCATAATAACATAGCCAAAGAAAGCTTATCCCTACAAAATCATATAGTTAGGCTATGCTTCATCTTCATCACACAAAATACTCCCATCATGCACAACCCCGGTTTCAGCCAAGCAATTGGTTCATACTTTTTCACGCGCTTCAGCTTTTTCAACTCTTATGCAATACATGAGCGCAAGCCATAGATATAGCACTATAGGTGGAATAGCGTGGTGGTTGTGAAGAGGACAAAAAGGGAGACGATAGTCTCACATCAACTAGGCGTATCAACGGGCTATGGAGATGCTCGTTAATAGATATCAATGTGAGAGAGTAGGGATTGTCATGCGACGGATGCACTAGAGCTATAATGTATGAAAGCTCAACAAAAGAAACTAAGTGGGTGTGCATCCAACTTGCTTGCTCACGAAGACCTAGGGCATTTTGAGGAAGCCCATCATTGGAATATACAAGCCAAATTCTATAATGAAAAATTCCCACTAGTATATGAAAGTGACAACATAGGAGACTCTCTATAATGAAGACCATGGTGCTACTTTGAAGCACAAGTGTGGTAAAAGGATAGTAACATTGTCCCTTCTCTCTTTTTCTCTCATATTTTTTTTCTTTTTTTTAGTCTGGAGTCTCATCCCGACTTGTGGGGGAATCATAGTCTCCATCATCCTTTCCTCACATGGGACAATGCTCTAATAATGATGATCATCACACTTTTATTACTTACAACTCAAGAAATACAACTCGATACTTAGAACAAAATATGACTCTATGTATATGCCTCCAGCGATGTATAGGGATGTGCAATGAATCATGAGTGACATGTATGAAAGAATTATGAACGGTGGCTTTGCCACAAATACAATGTCAACTACATGATCATGCTAAGCAATATGACAATGATGGAGCGTGTCATAATAAACGGAACGGTGGAAAGTTGCATGACAATATATCTCGGAATGGCTATGGAAATGCCATAATAGGTAGGTATGATGGCTGTTTTGAGGAAGGTATATGGTGGGTGTATTGCACCGGCGAAAATTGTGCGGTACTAGAAAGGCTAGCAATGGTGGAAGGGTGAGAGTGCGTATAATCCATGGACTCAACATTAATCATAAAGAACTCACATACTTATTGCAAAAATCTACAAGTCATCAAAACAAAGTACTACACGCATGCCCCTAGGGGAAGGGTTGGTAGGAGTTAACCATCGCGCGATCCCGACCTCCACACATAAGGAAGACAATCAATAAATGTATCATGCTCCGACTTCATCACATAACGGTTCACTATACGTGTATGCTACGGGAATCACAAACTTCAACACAAGTATTTATCAAATTCATAATTTCTCAACTAGCATGACTCTAATATTACTACCTCCATATCTCAAAACAATCATCAAGCATCAAACTTTTCTTAGTATTCAACGCACTCATAAGAGAAATTTTTTTCTAGAGTTGAATACTTTGCATAATAGGATTAATTTCGTGATTAAGGAAAATTACCATGCTGTTTTGTAGGACTCTCAAAATAATATAAGTGAAGCACGAGAGAACAATAGTTCTATAAAACAAATCCACCACCGTGCTCTGAAAGATATAAGTGAAGCACTAGAGCAAAAACTATATAGCTCAAAAGATATAAGTGAAGCACATAGAGTATTCTAATAAATTCTGAATCATGTGTCTCTCTCTCAGAAGGTGTGTACAGCAAGGATGATTGTGGTAAACTAAAAGGCAAATACTCAAATAATACAAGACGCTCCAAGCAAAACACATATCATGTGGTGAATAAAAATATAGCTCCAAGTAAAGTTACCGATGGAAGTAGACGAAAGAGGGGATGCCTTCCGGGGCATCCCCAAGCTTTGGCTTTTAGGTGTCCTTAGATTATCTTGGGGTGCCATGGGCATCCCCAAGCTTTGGCTCTTGCCACTCCTTGTTCCATAATTTATCAAATCTGTTACCCAAAACTTGAAAACTTCACAACACAAAACTCAACAGAAAATCTCATAAGCTCCGTTAGCGAAAGAAAACAAAAAACCACTTCAAGGTACTGTAATGAACTAATTATTTATTTATATTGGTGTTAAACTTACTGTATTCCAACTTCCCTGTGGTTCATAAACTATTTTACTAGCCATAGAATCATCAAAATAAGCAAACAACACACGAAAAACAGAATCTGTCAAAAACAGAACAGTCTGTAGTAATCTATAACTAACGCAAACTTCTGGAGCGTGAAAAATTCAACCAAATTAGGAAGTTCTAGATAATTTGTTTATTGATCTAAAGCAAAAAGAATCAACTAAAAATCACGTTTCTGTGATTTATGAAAACTAATCTCGTGCACGCAAAGTTTCTGTTTTCTGTAGCAGAATCAAATAACTATTACCGTAGGTTATCTTAACGGTTTTACTTGGCACAAACGCTAATTAAAACACAAAAACGAATCTAACCAGAGGCTAGACATATTATTTATTCCTAAACAGAAGCAAAAAGTGAAAAACTAAAATAAAATTGGGTTGCCTCCCAACAAGCGCTATCGTTTAACGCCCCTAGCTAGGCATAAAAGCAAGGATAGATCTAAGTGTCATCGTTGGTAGGTAATTTTTCAATGAGGCATCTATCATTCTTAGGAGATTATTTCTTTTTATTAATTATCAAAAATCTAGGCACATAACCGAGAAAATCATTCGTAGCAAATGGTTCCTTAATGGTAGCAAAAATATTGGGATGAATACTTATAGATTTGAGATCCGCAGCTTCCTTACTAGAGGATTCACCCTTATTTTTAGGAACATACATAAACTTGGCAATTTTAGTTGGAGGACTAGGAGTGTTCTTTACGGAAGAAAAAGTGGTTCCCAAATTGGTAATGATACCCTCTAGTTTATCAATTCTAGTGGAATCCTGATTTATTCTTTCATTAACTATGGGTTCCTTCTCTTTAATATTTTTCAAAGTGACTCCTACTTTAGATCCATATTGGGTGATTTGGTTGTGGGTCTTTTTATCCAAAATTTCAATTAACTCTACGGTAGTAACTTTATTTTCAATAATTTCAAGTCTTTGCATTACATGCTCCAAAGTTAACATAGTACCATTAACCAAAAGAGGTGGTGAGCCAAACAAATCTATCATGGCATTATAAGAATCAAAAGTATGGCTACCCAAGAAATTCCCTCCGGTAATGGTGTCAAGGATATATCTGTACCAAGGGGTGGCACCTACGTAAAAATTGCGAAGAAGAACAGAAGTAGATTGATTCCTGGTAGATCTATTTTGAGCATTGCAAATTCTATACCAAGCATTTTTTAGATTTTCTCCCTCCCTTTGCTTAAAATTAAGAACTTCATTCTCGGGAGACAACGGAGAAGATAAAGGACTAGTCATAACGATGAGCAAACAAAAAAGAAGCGAACGGAAAGAGGGCTAATAAAACGGCAAGGGTGAAGTGGGGGAGAGGAAAACGAGAGGCAAATGGCAAATAATGTAATGCGAGGGAGATGAGTTTGTGATGGGTACTTGGTATGGCTTGAATTTTGCGTAGACTCCCCGGCAACGGCGCCAGAAATCCTTCTTGCTAGCTCTTGAGCACTGCGTTGGTTTTCCCTTGAAGAGGAAAGGGTGATGCAGTAAAGCAGCGTAAGTATTTCCCTCAGTTTTTGAGAACCAAGGTATCAATCCAGTAGGAGGCCACGCACGAGTCCCTCACACCTACACAAACAAACAAGAACCTCGCAACCAACGCGATAAAGGGGTTGTCAATCCCTTCACGGTCACTTACGAGAGTGAGATCTGATAGAGATGATAAGATAATATTTTTGGTATTTTTGTGATAAAGATGCAAAGTAAATAAAAGGCAATAGAAATAGCAAAGTATTGGAAGATTAATATGATGGAAAATAGACCCGGGGGCCATAGGTTTCACTAGTGGCTTCTCTCAAGATAGCATAAGTATTTGCGATGGGTAAACAAGTTACTGTCGAGCAATTGATAGAATTGAGCATAGTTATGAGAATATCTAGGTATGATCATATATATAGGCATCACGTACGAGACAAGTAGACTGAAACGATTCTGCATCTACTACTATTACTCCACACATCGACCGCTATCCAGCATGCATCTAGAGTATTAAGTTCATGAAGAACAGAGTAATGCATTAAGAAAGATGACATGATGTAGAGGGATAAACTCATGCAATATGATATAAACCCCATCTTTTTATCCTTGATGGCAACAATACAATACGTGACTTGCTGCCCCTACTGTCACTGGGAAAGGACACCGCAAGATTGAACCCAAAGCTAAGCACTTCTCTCATTGCAAGAAAGATCAATCTAGTAGGCCAAACAAAACTAATAATTCGAAGAGACTTGCAAAGATAACCAATCATACATAAAAGAATTCAGATGAGATTCAAATATTGTTCATAGATAATCTTGATCATAAACCCACAATTCATCGGATCTCGACAAACACACCGCAAAAGAAGATTACATCAAATAGATCTCCACAAGAGAGGGGGAGAACATTGTATTGAGATCCAAAAAGAGAGAAGAAGCCATCTAGCTAATAACTATGGACCCGAAGGTCTGAGGTAAACTACTCACACTTCATCAGAGAGGCCTTGGAGATGATGTAGAGGCCCTCCGTGATCAATGGCCCCTCCGGCGGAGCTCCGGAAAAGGCCCCGAGATGGGATCTCTTGGGTACAGAAAGTTGCGGCGGTGGATTAGGTTTTTGGCTCCGTATCTGGTAGTTTGGGGGTACGTAGGTATATATAGGAGGAAGAAGTACGTCGGTGGAGTAACATGGGGCCCACGAGGGTGGAGGGCGCGCCTGGGGGGGGGGGGGAGGCGCGCCCCCCTACCTCGTGCCTTCCTCGTTAGTTGCTTTGCATGGACTCCAAGTCCTCTGGGTCACGTTCGTTCTGAAAATCACGTTCCCGAAGGTTTCGTTCCGTTTGGACTCCATTTGATATTCTTTTTCTGCGAAACACTGAAACGGACAAAAAACAGCAATTCTGGGCTGGGCCTCCGGTTAATAGGTTAGTCCCAAAAGATATATAAAAGTGTATAATAAAGCCCAATAATGTACAAAACAGAATATAATATAGCATGGAACAATAAAAAATTATAGATATGTTGGAGACGTATCAAGAAGCTAGACCGTGTCCTCGCGAGCGCTGACTGGGAACAGAAGTTTCCTCTGGCTACCGTCCAGGCATTATCGCGCGGAATCTCGGACCACACCCCTTTACTGGTTGACTCTGGTGAGGCAACACACGTGGGGAATAAGAATACCTTCTCTTTCGAATTAGCGTGGTTTGAGAGAGAAGGCTTTTTTGATCTTATAGCCAGGGAATGGGCTAAAGATTCAGAAGGAAGGACTTCAATTGAGAGATGGCAGAATAAGATATGTCACTTGCGAAGTTTCTTGCGTGGGTGGGCTAAGCATCTCAGTGGGATTTATAAGGTTGAAAAGGAAAGGCTCCTTACCCTTATTCAGGCCTTAGATGTAAAAGTCGAGTCCATTGTCCTAGATTCAACAGAACTTCATGTTAAATTAGATGCGGAGATGAGATTGAAAGAGCTCTTGCGAGAAGAGGAATTGAAGTGGGCATTGCGGGCGAAGGTTCGCAAAGTGGTCCAGGGGGACGCCAACACTCAATTCTTTCATATGATCACAAACGGCAAGCATAGAAAGAAAAGGATCTTTCAGCTTGAGCAAGACGAAGGGACTATTGTAGGACAGGAGAATCTAAAATTATACATCACTAATTATTATAAGCAGCTTTTTGGGCCTCCGGAGGATAATTTCGTATCTCTGGATGAGTTGTGGATTGAAGATGTCCCTCAGCTTGCTTCAAACGATATTTTAACTGCTCCGTTCTCGGAGAAAGAGGTGTTTAAAGCTATTTCTCAGATGAAGAATAATAAAGCTCGGGGGCCGGATGGATTTCCAGCGGAGTTTTATAAAAGGTGCTGGCACATTGTTAAAGGGGATTTGCTTCCGATGTTCCAGGATTTATTCGCTGGACAGCTTCACTTATTTCATCTGAATTTTGGAACCATTACTTTGCTTCCTAAGAAAACAGAGGCGGTGCGAATTGAGCAGTTCAGGCCTATCTGTCTTCTGAATGTAAGTTTCAAAATTTTCACCAAGGTTGGGACAAATAGACTCACGCAGATTACGCATTTTGTGGTGCAGCCGTCCCAAACTGCTTTCATGCCAGACCGAAACATCCTTGAAGGGGTGGTGGTTCTGCATTAAACGCTCCATGAAATCCATAAGAAAAAACTAGATGGGGTTGTTTTCAAAGTGGATTTCGAAAAAGCCTACGACAAAGTCAAATGGCCATTCCTCCAACAAGCGTTGAGGATGAAAGGTTTTGATCAAGCCTGGAGACAACATGTAGAATCTTTCACGCAAAAAGGAAGTGTTGGAATTAAAGTGAATGATGATATAGGTCGCTATTTCCAAACACATAAGGGCTTGAGACAAGGAGATCCAATGTCACATATTCTATTCAACATTGTAGTCGACATGTTGACAATTCTAATAGGGAGGGCTAAGGATGTTGGCCAAGTAGGTAGTTTGGTACCTCATCTAGTTGATGGAGGTGTATCTGTCCTATAGTACGCAGATGATACAATCATCTTTATGGACCATGACTTGGCAAAAGCGAGAAACATGAAGCTGGTGTTATGCTTATTTGAACAATTGACCGGACTAAAAATCAATTTCCACAAGAGAGAATTGTTCTGTTTTGGAAGAGCTAATGAGGAACAAGAGGCATATAAGCAATTGTTTGGTTGTGAATTTGGGGCTTTACCTTTCACGTATTTAGGTATACCCATTCATCATCGTAAGCTAACAAATAGAGAATGGAAGTGCATTGAGGATCGATTTGAGAAGAAATTGGGCTGATGGAAGGGCAATTGATGTCGTATATAGGCCGTTTAATTCTCATTAATTCGGTTCTCACAAGTATGCCCATGTTTCTTTTGTCTTTTTTCGAGGTACCAGTGGGAGTTCGGAAAAGACTTGATTTCTATCGATCCCGTTTCTTATGGCAAAGTGATGAGCTGAAGAGGAAGTATAGACTAGCTAAATGGGACATTATTTGTCGACCGAAGGACCAAGGGGGTCTAGGTATCGAAAATCTTGAGGTGAAGAACAAATGTCTTCTTAGCAAATGGTTGTATAAGCTTTCTCGAGAGACCGAGGCCACATGGGCACAGATTCTGCGTAATAAGTACCTTCAATCCAAAACTTTACCCTAGGTGATAGTGAGGCCGATGGATTCGCCTTTTTGGAAAGGACTGATGAGAGTTAAATCGGTCTTTCTTAATCGGACCAAGTTTGTTGTCGTTAACGGTACTTCTACGAGATTCTGGGAGGATACTTGGCTAGGGGACACGCCTCTCGCGCTTCAGTATCCTTCTCTCTATAGTATTGTTCAACGAAGAGATGCAACCATTGAGTCAGTATGTCAGTCCACGCCTCTAAATATCAGCTTCAGGAGAGCGTTAGCCGGTAACCGTTGGGAATCTTGGCTCCATCTTGTGAGAAGATTGATGGATGTTCAACTTTCTCAACGTCTGGATCAGTTGTGTTGGAAGCTTACTAGGAATAGAGAATTTACGGTTAAATCCATGTATTTGGATGTTATTAATTCTAGTTCTATTCATACTTCGAAACATGTTTGGCATGTCAAAGTTCCCTTGAGAGTTAAAGTGTTTATGTGGTTTGTACACAAACAAGTCATTTTAACTAAGGATAACTTGATTATACGCAACTGGATTGGATCCTCTCGATGTAGCTTTTGTGACAGGGATGAAACAATCAAACACCTCTTTCTCGATTGTCCTTTGGCAAAGATTCTTTGGCAATCAGTTAACATAGCCTTCAATATTACCCATCCGAATAATATTAACACATTATTTGGGACGTGGTTGGATGGGATTGAGTCCCAAACTACAAGACACATTCGTGTAGGAGTATGTGCTTTATTATGGGCTATCTGGAATTGCATAAATGATTTGGTCTTTAACAGAACAACAAATACTCACTTTTTGCAGGTTATCTTCCGGGCCACTGCGTTGATCCGTATGTGGTCGTTACTCACTTGGACGGAGGCCATGGAGCGTTTGGTTACTGGATCTATCTGTTGGGAGATGGTAGCGCGGGATATTTTCAGCCGGTTTGGATGGCGGTCATGTAATAGGATAGGCAATTAGTTTTCCTATCTCTCTTTTGCCAGCCACTTGTGGCTTTTATTTTTGTTCCCCAGCTCTTTGTGAGCAGCTTTTGTTTGAGACTTTAAGACTATTGTTGAACCTATTTGATTGCTAATAAAGGTGGCCGTATGCATCACTCTGATGCAGAGGCCGGGGATGTCCCTCTTTTCTAAAAAAAATACATGTTCTCGCTCAATTTTCATCGAACAAACCAAGCATTCCTTGCTATCGGCGTATTCTTATTTCAATGAAACTTTATGGGGAGGGGTGGGGGAGATGGTGGTAACCTGGCATGGCATCACCCCATAACTACTAAGGGCATCTCCAAGGCGGACCCGTAAACCTCCCGCAATCATCTGGACCGCGGAAGCCATCCAATGTCGATATGTATCGGTCCGTGGGATGGTCCGGACGCGATTTCAACCACATATTGAAAACAAAAGTGTGGGAGGTTTGCGGGCGTCCGAACACCCGAAACGTAGGACTCCAACACCCCCGGCCCACCCAATCCCTCCTCCCGGTCCCATTGCCTTCCACTCTGCCCCTTCTCCCCCTTGCTTTGCATCCGCACCCTGCACCTTCGCCGCCGCTGTTGTTCGTCTCTGACCGCCATAGAGGCATTGTCGGACGTCCGCAACCAGCACCAACACACCCGCTCGCCATTCCGACGGAGCTTTCAGCCCTGGAGCCGTTTGTACCCAGGTACGATCTGCCCCCTGTCAACGACCTCCGTGGCAGACACCACGCCCGGCAGGTGTTCGGTCAAATGTCATTGAGCTTATATTCAAATGCTATGTCGTTTTTTAGAGTACAAAAGATGGTGTGCTACTCGACCATGGAGGATGAGTTTTGTCCGATGCGTGGCTGGCTGTATCCGTGGATTTCATAGGAGGACCAGAGGACCGCCCTTCTGGGAGCAAGTGCATGAAAAGTTTCACGCGGGAAAGCACATTGCGCCCTACAATTTGTGGACATGGATTTTTAGAGCACTTGCACCCAGGCCCTGCTATCCTAGCTCTTCATAATTGCTGTAAGATCCGTACGACACAACTAACTTTCTATATGAAATTTTCTCTTTTTTGTTTCTCCCACGTAGAACATATCTTGAAGTTCAAACATATGCAGCGTGGCAAAGCTTTCTAACTAGAATCTAGGATAGATCTTTCAGAATTTTTTGTCCGACATAAATACTAAAAATATGATTTTTTAATCAAACAATACATGTTTTGTATATTTATATTTGACAAAAAAAATCTGAAAGATTTATCCTAGATTCTACTTAGAAAGCTTTGCCACGCTGCATAGATTTGAACTTCAAGATATGTTCTATGTGGGAGAAACAAAAAAGAGAAATGTATTTGTGCGAATTTTAAAGCAGGAAATGGATGGCTAGATAGAAAGGGCCTGGGTGCATGTGCTCTGATATATATTTTCGTACAACGTGTACATCATGCGACCATGCAACGTCATGTCGTATTGTCTTATCACTGGCACGCTATCCAGGTCAGCGTCATCAAGTTCTGCAACTTGGTCAGTCAGCTCGAGGCAAGGTGGCCATTGCACGCGGAGGAGATGGTAAATTTTACTTCCTCTTGCTAACCTTGTTGATTGATTCATTCAGTCAATGTTGATCTACACATTATATGTAACCCGCATGTGTCGCCGTGCTGTACCACAGGTCAACGGGACGGCCATTTACGTGCACACACTGTTGGATGAAGTTGAAAGGAGAGTATGTGCGGGAGGACATGATCCGTTGAAAAACTTGTTGGATATCCGGGATCTAGTCGAATTCGAGACCTTGTTGTACTAGACTTAGTTTACATTCTATGTGTGGATGATTCATGCTATTTTCTATCCAAATTTTGATGAATATCGGTCGGTTTGCATGAATTTCGTCCGGTTAGTTAAAATGCGGTTTGAAATTTATGTGGCTAACGTTGGATAGATGCCTCCCGCATCCGTGTTCGCGGACTGGTCCCCTCCTGTCTGCAGACGGATGCAGGGTTTTTTTTTGCAGGTTGTCGTTGAAGATACCTTAATATCGTAGTATTCACTGCTTCGTCCATGACAATTACATCCCACTTTGTCCATTCCTAACTCGAACAGACGGTGAGTCTAACTTGTTTGTTTTACTATGCAGATTAGTGAAAGTGATAAGCCGACCTTCCTCCTCCTCCTCCTCCTCCAAGAAAGAAAGTTAGGGTTCGTGCCTTTCGCCGGCGCCGGCGCAGGTCCGCCTCGTCTCCGGTGGCCCTAGGGCCATGAAGGCGCGGTGGATCCTGGCAAGTGCCGGCGGGAGGGCTCCGTTTTTAGTCTTTTTTTTCAATCTTGTTAGGGTTTGTGTCCTACTCAGGAAGGCGAGACGGCGGCAGCTCCCTGAAGATGGAATAAAGGTCTCCCCGCCTAACCCCCGTTCCGGCGGTGCGTCTAGCATCGTTGGTGGGCGTGTGGAGGTGTGTATTCGGCAGATCTATCTTTGGTGGATTTGCTCGGATCTCGTCGTTGTTCGTCTACATTCGTGTGTCTTTGGTTTGGATCCTTCCAATCTACGTTATTTTTCATCGGCGGCGGTTGCTGTTCTGGGGTGCTGGTCCTATGGGGCCTTAGCACGATGACTTCCCGACTGTCTACTACAACAAGTTGTGCCCGGCTCCGGCGATGGAGGGGCGATGATGGCGGCGCGCCTTCGGCTCGCTTCGGTGCTTGTAGTCGTCGCTAGGTTGTCTACGAATCTGGATGTAATTTTTATTTCTGGTATTCGTTGTACTGCCATGATTGAAGATGAATAGATTGGAAGTTTTCCCCAAAAAAAAAGATTAGTGAAAGTGACAAAGGCATATATTGTGTATGCGTGGCATGTGCAAATGTACCGTGATTCTTACCCCTAATCTCCCATGCTTTAGTTGGAAGTGTATAGACATATACAGGGACATTTACTTTTTCTATTCAAAAAGAAAACGACAGACATGGATATCTGCCCCGAGGCGTCTTGTGTTCCACTCCAAACCAAAAACAAAATATTTTTACAGGCCTATACAATAAAAATTATGAATAGCATTGTACAAGACATACACATCATTTACTACATCTTGCGTGCTGGCACAATTTTGAAATCAAATTCCGAATAATTAACTGCAAATGGCTCGGTTGTGAAGATCAAATATGGCGTTCTGATACTGTACTCGTCCCACAGTCCTCCATCGAGAGAACGACTTACAGTTCAGCAAATTAAAAACCAAATAGCAACTCATAGATATCACCGAACCAGAGATTGTTCATGTGCGTCAGTGCGTGCATAAAAGCGAGAGAATGGGTATACACGTAATTTCATGCCCTCTACTACCCGGCCGGCCAGTCAGGTTGCACACACCAGCCTATATATACGTATGCCTACCTTCTTCTTCAACACACACTCAGCTCTCTCAAGTTCTCATCTCAGGTACAGGACACTAGGTTACTCATCATTTTTCATGTTTGCACTCGCACTGTAGTTAACCATGGGCAAGCACGCGCCGTCCAAGTCCAACCGCGAGGTGGTAGAGTCCCTGTACGCTTCCCTGGCCCGTGGCGACGCGGCGGCCGTGACAGCACTGCTGGCAGCGGACCTGGACTGGTGGTTCCATGGGCCGCGCCGGTGCCAACATATGCGACGCCTGTTGACCGGCGAGGCGGCGGGTGCTGTGGCGTTTCGGTTCACGCCAATGCGGGTTGCGGAGGTCGGCAGCGCCATGGATGGCCAGTGGGTTGTGGCGGAGGGGTGGGCCGGCGAGCACGACTACTGGGTGCACGCGTGGTGCCTCCGCGACGGCATCATCACCAACTTCCGTGAGTACTTCAACACGTCTGTCACCGTCAGGAATCTAGGCCAGACGGCTAAGGAAGACGTGGTGTGGGCCATATGGGAGAGCCAATCGCCCAGGCCCAAGAGCCGCTCCATGCCGGGTCTAGTGCTCGCCATCTGACATTACATAGTTTTTATGTGATGTACATATTTTGTAAAAAGAAAAATATTGTTTTTACCCGGACAACGGGTAGTTGGTTTTTGACCATGCAAGATATGGTGTACAAATGATGTAAATCATGGTTTTACTTTTGAGAGTTGGTCTTTTTACCTGCTAGCATGTTCTTTGTGAATGAGTGCAAATTTCAAGCAGCTATAATAGTTTTATAAGACATTTTCTTCGTTTCTTCGAAAGGTCTTTAACCCAACAGACCACCCGTAAAACTTGAAGGAAGCGAGAGGGACCGCGACATTACAAGAAACATCTATTTGGGTGGGCGGGCGGCCGGGCGGGCTTGGGGAAGAGAAAAGAAGGAAGGGCAAGCACACAAGTTTCTAAAAAAAGCACAAATACGCGGACAAGTTTTTTTTTGAGAAAAGCTTGCTAAGCTTTATTGATTAGCTAAAATGGTTGCATGAATTACAACTGGGTCATGAGGAGTACCCAGCCAAAGATCCCTCCCAACCGCGAGAGAAACACCAAACCTAGCTAGCCTGTGAGCTTCATAATTCGCAGCTCGAGGTTCAAAAAAGAAATTACAAGATGCAAAGGAATGAGAAATATCTAAAATCTCTCTGATGATGATGCCGTAGTCCCCCTCAACTCTCTGATGTATATGATGTACTGCCTGTTTGCAATCTGAAGTGACATGGTGAACCATCCCAAGATCTTGCGCCAAACAAAGGCCTTCCCTGCACGCAATAGCTTCTAGCATCGGTGGATCCAACAAACCCGTGAATGACCAGCATGGAAGAGCCCAAATAAGCGCCATCACTGTCCCGCACACGGGAGCGGCCGTACCAACATTATGGTTGGTGGAAACTGCAACGTCAACATTAATCTTTATGGAACCCTGAACTGGCGGGATCCACTTGAAATTTTGGTCTGCTTGTGCAGGAACCGTCTGTAGTGGAGGTTCTGGCCGCGCACTCAACTGATCCAATTCAGCTATGAAGTTAATAACGAAATTGTGCATAGCATATGGACTTTGGTTTATACCTTCGTGAATGAGTTTTCTCCTCGCATACCAAATAGCCCATAAAATGGCTGTCATCCTTGTTAACTCATCGTGATTCAACACATCCATCATTGAGAATAACCAAGCACGGGCAGAAGGTTCTGACGTGGCTATCATATGCTCCAGGAGGTCATGGTCCTCTAATGCCCAAACACACCTCGCCATATTGCACTCGAGTAAACTGTGTCTCCAAGTGTCTTGTGCTCCGCGCGCAAAACACCCCTCGTGATTCGGCATATTTCTGTCCTTGCATACATCCTTTGTTGGTAGTGAATTTTTTGACAAACGCCACAAGAATTTTGCTTTGCCGGGACTGTCACTTTCCACAAAGTGTTCCAGGAACGCTCGTTTTCAGAATTATTTGAGGACCCAGCTCACTCCTCCAACCAATCCTCCCTCCTCTTTTTCGTTTCCACGATCATCCTATACACCGACCGAACTGAGAATATTCCATTCTTTTCAAAAACCGCATGAGCAAAAATCATTCATGGCCCGAGTACACACAGGATTTCTCAATATGGCCGCTGCATCATACGGTAAGAAAACTTGCTCAATGAGGTCTGTGTTCCAGCGTGCATTCTCATGATCTATCAGTTCGGAGACAAGTGTGTGACTATGCCCATGATGTTTGGCCCACGTGGCCTCGCATCGTTGTCATCATCTACTGGCCTACCTGCCAACCATGTCCACGTTATCTCCTTTGGGACCTACGTATTTCTCAAAAAAAATTCTCCATTGGGACCTCCTATTTAGCACCCTGCGAGCTGGCCTCCCTTCCACCGGCGCACCACTTTGGGCCGGCTCATTTGCGGATCTGGATGCGCCATTATTTTTTCTTTTTTCTTTTTTCTTTTTCTTTTTGTTTTTGTTTTATTCTTCTATAAAATAATTCAGGATTAAAAAAGGTTGTAAAATTTCGAAAAATGTGATTTTTTTAATGTTCGTAATATAAAAAGCTCGTGATTATAAAAAACATCATATATTTAAAAATTGTTTGTGGATTTCAAAAATATTCATGAATGGTAAAACATGCTTGCTTATTCAAAAAATGTTCATAGTATGACAGAAAAATCGTGAAAGGAAAAAGTACCCATGTTCAGAAAATGTTCACGATTTTTTTAAACATGTTCGCGAAAGTCAAAAAACAATCGTTAATTTCAAAAAAATCCCAAATTTCAAAAAAATCGTTGACTCAAAAATGTTCAGCGATTCAAAAAAAATGTTCATGAGTTTCAAAAAGATTGTCATGAATTTTAAAATGTTCAGGATTTCAAAAAAATGTTCACGAATTTGAAAAATGTTCGGCCTTCTATTCTTGCTAACCCCGCTCTCTAGCCGTGTGTACTCTGAGGACCTCCTCAGCGACCTGTTCAACTTGTCTTACGCCCGCCGTCATTTCCTTTATTCTTTCTGGGTTTTTCTGCAAGACATTTTAATCATGTAAATATTTTCACAATCAGATTAACTGGAACACAGGGATCAGAAAACCCTGTTATTCTCAAAGACCACTTTATTTCTAAGTTTCCAAAGAGTCCAAACTATAGCAGAAACACCAACTGCCATAAGATCTCTATCATTTTTGTTAAAAAATTTATCCATATTCCCAACATCTGTTGTATGTTATCAGGAATATCATGCATGTTAAAAGCACATTTCATAACCATCCACAACATCCTCACAACAGAACAATGAAAAAAGAGATGATTAATATTTTCTTCCCTCCCACAAAAAGAGCAGCTATTATTTCTAATCCAAACCCTATGAATCAAGTTATCTTTAGTAAGAATGATCCCCCTCAAGGTTAGCCACATAAAGACTTTGACGCGCGGGGGCATCTTGATTTTCCACAATAATTTATGTGGATAACTATCCCAGTTTGTATCATAAACCTGTAGCAAGATTTCATAGTGTATTTTCCATTCCAGTCAATGTTCATTCAATCTAAATGCCCCACAAGCCTCTTTGATGTGTTCCCATAGCTCCAAAGACTCACCATATAAGGTTCTTCTAAAGCGGAATGTGTCTAAACCCTCCCCGGGCACATCAGCAACTGATTTGTTTTTTTTTCAAAAAAAATATTGTACAGCCTAGGAAAGCTATCTTTCAGAGACTTTGGCCCCAACCACTAATCTTCCCAAAATTTGACATTTCTCCCATTCCCCACAATAAATCTACACAAAGAAAAGAAGAACTCTTTCTGTTTTAATAGCTCAGACCGGGACTGAGAAATGTAAATTTTCCACCACCATTTACATAACAAGGCGTTATTCATCAAAGCCAGATTTTGAATCCCCAACCCCCCATGTTTTTAGGTTTACACACTTCAGACCATTTAACTAGATGGTATTTCCTCTTAGCCCTAAAAAAATCATTCTCTTATTCACCCCAACAGCCAATCCATAGAATGGCATCATGTAATAGGGAATACCAGTCAGCGAGGATTGAATCAGAGTAATCCTACCAGCGCTAGCTAAAAACCTCCCCTAACATGTACCACATTTCTTCTCTATTGTTTCCTCTGGAGGTTTCCAATGTTTATTCCTAATTATTTTTTTATCTATGGGGAGGCCTAAGTATTTCAAAGGGAGCTCCCCCGGAGGGCAAGTAAAGATTTCAGAATACCCCTCTTGTTTATCAATGGCTTTTCCAAACAAGAACAATTCACTTTTGTGAAACTTGATTTTCAGCCTAGACATCTGCTCAAACAAACATAATATTTATTTCAAATTATGTGCACTATCAAAATCACCTCACGGAAGAAAAATGGTGTCATCTGCATACTACAGCATGTTAACACCACCCACCAAATTATCATGTAACAGGCCTTTGATCAGACCATTTTTCCTGGCATTATTCGTAAGCATTGCCAGTGCATCAGCTGCAAGATTAAAGATCAAAGGAGACAAGGAACCCCCTGCCTTACCCTTTATGAGTTCGAAAATATGGTCCAAGATTATCATTTACTTTAATACGCATATTACCCCCTCTGATGGTCCCCATAATCCAATCAATCCATTTACCAATAATTCCTTTAATTTTCAACATTTCAAAAACATAAAGCCATTTAACATTGTCATAGTCTTTTTCAAAATCAACTTTAAACAACAGAGCACATTTTTATTTTGGATGTTGGTCATTGCACTTTGCAAAATCTGATAGTGATGTCATGTTTTCACTCCGTAATGCACGAACTGATTATGGGTGTGCATAAAAAAATGGTAAACTAATGGGCTTGTTACGGGAATATTACGGGCCATTCCTCAAAATTATCCTCACCCCCCGAATTTCATGGTGGGTGGGGCCCATCTCTTTCCCCCTTAATCCAATCCAACCTGGCAAGTCACTATCACTCCATAAAAAAACATAATATTTGGTGGATGTAGCATTGTTGTCTATAGGCAATACTCAAACTCTTTCTATATACCTTTCTCGCCTCGCACATCTTCCGCCCAGGGTTGTATTTCTGTTATGTCGGGTAATAGAAAATGGGAGGTGCGGTCCAAAAAAAACACCTACAACTGTAATTTGCCAAAGAGAAAAGTATGTTTTTGGCCCCTCAAGTTCACCGAAAATCTACATTTGGACCCTCAAGTTTTTTCTGGATGATATTTAGTCCCCATGTCTCAAACCCGGATACAAAATCAGATTTGCTAGGAAAACCGGCCACGTGTCTATGGTTTTCTCCCCGAGCTCCAGATCCCCCTGTTGTGCATCTTGCCTGCATCATGTGGCTGCCGCCCGAGCAACCTCTCCCGACCTTTGTTGTGTGCCTCTCCGCACCACCGTGTTCCTGCTGCCCCTTAGTCACCTGCAACGAGGGCACTTCTTCCCATTCTCCCTTTGCGGCTGGTGTCGCGCACCACCTTCTCCTCTGCTCCTAGCACACGGTCTAGAGATGATTCCTCCCAGCCACCTTGAGCCGTAGTGACCCACTGACCCTCCTATTCTTCCTCTACATCCTCCAGCAACCTCCTAGTCAGAGGAATCTAGCAGGGAAGCTTCCCTTGTTCCCCTCCAGCAAAATTACCCATCGGCAATTCCCCAGCCATGGCGAGTGCTTGTGGCTATCCTCCTCCAATTCCTCACGGCAATATCACCAGGAGGTCCGACCAAACAATCGCTCATCATCAGTTTCAGTGGGGAAGCGATGCTTGCCTTTGCCAGGCGATGCCCTGCCATAGCCACACCTCTTGTGTGCAGGGCTGCCTCTTTTCGTGGCTACTGTGTGTCGAGCCCGCCTCCCCCGCATGCGGTGAGCTGCGACGGTCAGTACATCTTCATCGACGGGCGCTGTCGTGCAGCGGAGTAATGCAGGTACCCTTAACTCATCCGTTCCGTGCCCCGAGCTGGAGATTGAAGATGACTGGAGTCAGCCAATGGACCCCTTCCGTAAGCCAGAGAGGTGAAGGGGTAAGCAACTGACAGCCCAGGCTCACGTCATTTTAAGTGGACACGTGGCCAGTTTTTCCAATCTAATCTGATTTTTGACAAAAGTTGTTCAGTTTTGAGACATGGGCGACTAATTGTAGGGAAAACTTTTACGGAAATGATATATCCCGAACGTTTGAATTTTAAGCATGGCAATCCAAACATTTTTCATGGCAACTTTAGTTCATGCGAGTTTGGCGAACATGACAATTTTCTGACAAAAAAACAAAATGGGACAAAGTGGTCATGTTTTAAGAACTAAAGTTGCCACCTAGCGTCAACTAAAATTGCCATGAAAAAACATTTGAGATGACATGCTTAAAATCCGAATGTTCGGGATTTATCAGGTTCCAACTTTTTAAGAGACTAAGTACTCCCTTGGTCCCGTGAAAAAAAGGTGGAAGCCACCATCTCTCTCCTTTTATCATATCCTCTTCTTTTTAATTATCCTACCCCTAGACCTAGGTGCATGGAAAATTAAAGAGACCATATATAGAATGCTATTGGTCTTGATTACCGTCTGATGAGAGAAGTAGTTTTTTCTACTTTAATGTGCATTGGTAAGATAGATGTACACTTTTTTAAAACATATTTTAAGGTCAAACGTATGCTTTTCATCGGACGAAGAGAGTATAGACTATCGGTAAATTTGAGGAACAGAAACATACTTTTTCTGTGTCAAAAGAAAAAAGGTTTCATTTCATTCTACGAATCTACTACCACTGTCGGCCAGTGCAGTGATCTCGGGCGCAATTGGTCGATGCACGAACATAACCACGCCACGGCATTTCTCTCTCTAATTAATTGTGAGTTGTACTCCTACACATCTTGAAGTAGGAACACCTAGGATTCCTGACTGATCCATCAAAGCAGAAACAAACCCATCAATGTTGTCGGCATGGCGATCGACCAGCATGCATCATGGACAATTCACCGGGCATCGTAAAAGCTAGCCATACAGCTACGCAGCGGTCGTCGGCGTGCCGGCCTCGCTCCTCGTCTCGGCGGGGCTGTACAGCGCCGACCGGCTGGCCTTGGGCCGGCTCTCCTCGAGCTGCCGCGCCACCTCCGCCATGCTCGGCCTCGCCGCCGCCACCGGCGCGCAGCAGCCCATCGCCAGCTTCAGCGCCTGCACCAGGCCCTCCTCCGCGGGGCTCCGCACGCCCTTCGCCACCTCCGGGTCGAACACCTCCACGGCCGTCTCCTCCAGCACCGCCGCCTTCACCAGCGCCGGCAGGCCGTCGCCCCCGTTCGCCGCCGGGGAGGGCTTCCTCCCCATCAGCAGCTCCAGCAGCAGTATCCCGAACGCGTACACGTCCGTCCGGGGCGCGCACCGCTTCATCGTCTGCAGCTCCGGCGCGCAGTACCCGTCCGCCCTCGCCGCCGACAGCACGGCCTCCGCCGCCGACGGCACCAGCAGCCTGCCCACCACCGCGTACTCGGTCACCCTCGCCACGAAGTACTCGTCCACCAGCACGTTCGACGACCGCACGTTGCCGTGCACCACCGGCGCGTCCCCGTGTCGGCTCTCGTGCAGGTACGCCAGCGCGCGCGCCGCGCCCAGCGCGATCTTGTGCCGCCGCGGCCAAGTCAGCGCCGGCCTGCTCTCAAGACCGCCGCCGTGGAGGAGGTCATGGAGCGTCCGGTGCGGGAAGTAATCGTAGACGAGAAGCTTCTCGCCGCGCCGGCCCTGGTAGAATGCCCGGAGCGGCACCAGGTTCTCGTGCCGCGCGCGCCCGATGCGCCGCACGGCCGGCCCGCACGACGCCGCGTCCTTGCAGCTCCCCTCGCGCAGCAGCCGGAGCTCGATGCTGCCGCCGGCGTCCGCCAGCTTCGCCTTGTACACCGTGCAATAGTTCGCTTTCTCCACCACCTGCCCCGTCGCATTCAGCACCTCCTCCAGCGTGAGGTGCTCCCCGCCCTGGAACACCACCAGCTTCCCCTCGCCGCCTTCCTCCGTCTCCACCCCCTCCTCCGCCGCTCGCCTCACCCTGTTCCTCCTCCACCTCCCCTGCGCCCACCCGATGCACACCGACGCCAGCACGACGGCGCCGGCCATCAGGCCGATGACCATCCCCGCGACGCTGCCGGAGCTGAGGCCCGAAGGGGACACGCACGGCTGCTGTAACGGCGGGCCGCACAGTGCCGGGCTGTTTCCGAGGAACGACTCCGCGGTGAAGCTCGAGGCCGCGAAGCCCGGGGGCGTCTGACCGGAGAAGTTGTTGTACGAGAGGTTGAGCATCTGGAGGCCTCTCATCGCGGCGAGGGACTCCGGTATGGGTCCCTCGAGGCGGTTGCCGCCGAGGTCGAGGCGCTGGAGGCCACGGAAGCCCGTCAGGAACGCCGGGAAGTCGCCGGAGAAGCGGTTGGCGCCGAGGTCAAGAATCCGGAGACGGTCGCACGTATCGTTAGGCCCCGCCGGCGCGGGAATCGCTCCGGTGAGAGCGTTACCATGGAGGCGGAGCTCGGCGAGGCGGTCGCAGAGGTTCCAGATGGAGGGCGGGAGCGCGCCGGAGAGGGCGTTGCCGGCGAGGTCGAGCTCGGCCAGCGCGGGCGCGTTGCCGAGCTCGAGCGGGATGGCGCCGGAGAGCGAGTTGGCGGCGAGGTAGACGGTCTCGAGTGCCGCGAAGGCGCCGAGCTCCTGCGGGAGGCGGCCGGCGAGCGCGGCGGCGGGGAGGCGAATGGAGGTGAGGAGCAGAGCGGCGTCCCCGGCGAGCGAGAGGTTGGCCCGCGCGCCGGGGGCGTCGCAGCGGAGCGGCCGGCCCGCGGGCGTGGCCCAGCGGAGGCCGCGCCAGAGGCAGAGCGGCGTGGAGGCGTTCCAGGTGGCGAGCTGCGCGTTGGCGGCCGCCGCGCCCTGCAGCGCCGGCTTCAGCTTGTCGATGACGAGGGCGACGTCCCCAGCGGCGAGGACGGGTAACGGGGAGCGTAGCAGGAAGAAGAAGCCGGCGAAGAGGAGGGGGAGGAGGCAGCGCGGCAGTGCGCGCGCTGTGGTGCGCATCGTACAAACTCTGTGCAGGGGGAGCTAGCTAGCGGCTAGCTGAATCTGAATGGAGCTGGAGCTGGAGCTGGAGTGGGCAAGTGAAGTGGAGTGGAGCAAGAAAGAAGAAAGCGAGGCAGAGCAGCTTGGTCGGTCGTCTCGTCTCGTCTCGTCCTTGTGAATGTTCTCGCTTTAGACGGCGGGCTGGCTCTGGCTTTCCACGCACACCAGTGGCGAGCGGGCCTGCTGAGCGCTGAGTGCGCTGACTGACAGACGCACAATTTTCTTTTCTTTTCTTTTCGGTGATGGGAACGGAGGCGTCCACGGCACACTTTGGTCGTCCTTGGGGCGAAAGTCAGCATCGCAGGCGCAGAGGGCGTGGGCGTGGGCGGCAGCCGCTACGCGCTCTACAGTCGCGGCTGCGTTCGTGCGTGCGTGTGAAATGCCCGGGGAACAGTACGAGTATCACACTCGACTCACGTGTAGTAGTGGTACTACTACGCTGGACGGATTGCTAGTTAGGACGAGACATGCATGAGTGGCTCCGACACGAGCATGGGAGCATGTGATCCAGCAGCTACGTTGCCGAGAGTCAAGTGTGCACGCACGCACGCCGATTTAAGCGAGTAATTTACTTGTATCAAGATCTATCTATGTTCTTGCTCTTGTCCATTAGTCAAACAAACCGACCACGATAAGATTCCCGTGTCGACCGCATAATTGCACGGTGCTTCCATCCCGTGCTCCTGCTTGCCAATTAATTAACACAGTACAAACTACAAATGCAGAAAAAAAAAACTTACGATCCAAGCTTCATTTTACAAAAACTTATGATCTATTCATCAACCATCATATCAGTTAAAAAACATCAGGAATTCAAGAGTAATAAAAATTATACCTATGTCCATAGACCATCTAGCGACGACTACGAACACGGTCAACATCGCCTCTCCATTACAGGAGCCATGCAAAAAAGCCTCAAAAGACCAGCGCACCACATAAACAATCCATAGACACACAAACATAGACAAATGAAGACCGGATCCACGAAGACAAACACCAATCGAATCCTGCAAGATCTGCTAGAGAAACACCTTTGCATGCCCTCCGACAATGCAAGTTGCACCGCCTGCACGCAGTGCTAAGTGGAGAGGACCTTATTCCATCTTCAGGGACCCGCTGCCGTCTCGCCATCCTAAGCAGGACACAAATCATAAACAAACTAAAAAAACACCTAAAAATAAAGTAGGAGCCCTCCCATCGACGAAGTCTGGGATCCACCACGCCTCTATGGTCCTAAAGCTTGTTGTATCTTCGGACGGACCGGCGACGGAGATCGTTCCCTTTTTGAAGGCGTCGTCGCGGCTCTCATTACCCGTCATGCGGCTTCGAGGAAAACTCTGATCCTTGGATCGGGCGGTGGCGGCGCGCCAGTGTCGTTCCCTTCTTGAAGGCGCCGCCTTGGTGCGCATGGTTCGTCATATGTAGCTTCATCTCTGCATGGTGGTAGTGCTAGGGGTGGTGTTGCCGCGCTCAACGTCTTTGTATCCTGTCCTGGGTGTGTGTGTGTGTTGCGGTGGTGTGGCGTGTGTTTGTACCGGGTGCTTGTTGATTGGTGCTTTATATATAAAATGGGATGAAAGCTTTTTCCGGTAAAACCACAGAAGACGAGACAGATTGACGGCGGTGCGAAGGGGAGGCAGGGAAACACAAGATGCATGGGAGTCTCTAGCGAGGGAGTAGAAAAATGTTCTTTATACCTAACTTAATATCCTAGCTAAGGGCATATCCAACACCGACATTCAAAACAGACACAATATTTGTTCACAAAATGGTTCGGATACGGATACGAGCCGGTCATCCAAACCTGTCCCCCGTCGCCCGGTGCTGTTTTTTGTAAGTGTGCAACACTCCAAATGATGGCAGGAAATCTTTGAGGAGTGAAAAATATTAAAATATAACAATAGCTTGAATATAAATATTTCAATTCAACTAGGTTTAGAAATAAAATAGTTCAAACTTGAATTGAACTTTGGGAAAACCTTTATTGCCATGCTACCTACGATAAAGCTACCATGAACTAGTTAATAAATCTGCCATGCTCTAGTAAGTAAAGTTGTTGCGCTCTGAAAAGTAAAAATGCCATGGTACCTACAATAGAAATAGAACAAATTTGCCATGGCAAAAAGCATGGTAGCATGTGTGAGAATTTGCCATCATTCGCTGGACAATTCTTTGTGATGAATTTCATATGAGCAATACAAAACATTTCCTAAATTTGCCAAAATTAATACAAGTAACCATAGCTTAACCCATTTACGTTTGCACAAACAAAAATGAACATAATGTCAAGCTTTATGGATTGGTGAAACTAGGAGGCTGTTTGGATGGGAGCCCGAGGCTCCCAAGCCAAAATATTGGCGTTGACCATCTACATGGGCAGCGTTTGGATTGAAGCCCGTTATTTGGCTCCCCAAGCCTTGATTCAACTCTTCAGTTCATTTTCTCACCAACGCGTTGGCAAGTTATGCAGCATCACCAATTTTTGGGCTCGCTCATGCGTTGGCGGGTCAGCATGGGCACAATCCAAACAGCCCCTAGTTGTCTAGGTAGACATGCTTCATAGTTGCCACATGCTTTCCATTTAGCTAGCTATATTTGCCGCAATGCCCTACTAGTAACCATAGTGTTTCTACTTGGGGTCTTGCACGGAGGCCTGATGGGAACCGTCCGCAGCCCCCGCGTCACCCCCCGCTAGGGCGAGGACGGTGGAGACCATGAAATCGCACCGTCGGGCAGCCTCCATCCCCGTCCTCCTCTCCGTCGCTGTTGGAGGAAGCCGACAACGGTGACGGAGACCTCTTCCCTCCTGCGTCGGGATTGGGTGGGGCGGGTTACCCAACAGCCGGGGCGTTTCTCCCTGATTTGAGTCGCGGCGGCAGCGACAGAGCTGCAGGACGACGTGGAAGATCGGGTGGTGCTGGCCGCTCAGCGCGTCCGCGTGGTCACGGTTGCCATGGCGTCTCGGCGATACGGCGGCGGTGGCGTCGTTCGGCATGGATCCCGAGGCGGCGGCCCTGGAAGGAGGGGGCAGGTGAAGGTCGGGCTTCCTGTGGCGGCATGGCGTGGTGTTGTTCCTGTCCAAGGTGGATCTGCGCCGACAATCTGGTGGATTTGGCTCCGGAGTGATTTGGATGAGAGATGGTGACGGGTGCGCGGGATCCCTCTCGGCGGCTCTCGCGTTTTGGCGTGGTAGGGTGGCGGTCCTCCTCCCAGACTCCAGTGGTGGCACACACATGCAGTGTCTGGTGTGACAGGGCTCCCATGGTGGCAGTGTTGCGATGGATGGTCGCGGGATCTAGGCGGCTGGATCTGGGGCTTTGAAGGCGGTCGGGACGACGCATAGGTTGTCGGATGGATTTCTTGGCACAGATCTGGGTGAAAACCTGGTCTTCGGACGGTGGCCGGAACCGGTGATAGTGATGCCCTTGGCATCGTTTCCTTTATGAAGGCATCATCGAGGTCAAGCTCCCAACTACCCCGCTACCTCCGAGGGAAACCCTTGATCAGTTGATCGGATAATGGCGGCGCTCTTGTATCTTTTCCTCCTTGGGGGCGTCATTCTTGGAGGTGTGCATTGGCTCGAGGGACCATTGGACAGTTTTAGTGATGGAGCGGCGTTTCATGTCATGCATTGACAATGTGGACTCTCCGGCTTTAGATGTTAGGCTTTGCTACAAGGTCTGTTTGGTACTCGGCTCGGACTATCGACACCCCTTCATCAAGTGGATAGGAGTAGCAACATGTGTTGCTAAGATGGTGGATTTAGACTTACTGATGTATTGCTTTATAAGGTCTTTATGAATAATTAATAAAATAGATGCATGAATCACCAAGATGCAGAGGTCGGGGGTCATCCTCCTTTCAAAAAAATTGCCATCTTGCACCTCGCGAACTTGTAACCAACTCAAAAAATGGCTGAATAATGGGTTGTCGTGATTCTTGCCGGCATTGGTGAACGATGATGATGTGCGAGGGGCGGGATCTAGGCATGGGATCGCATGTGATGATGGAGGAGCTGTCAGTCGGCGTGCTTGGCGATGGCGGTGCTGGACAAGAGACTTGGGGACGGCTCACATATGTGGCCCGGAGGTGAGCCCAAGACGAATAGAGGGTGAGCCGCATAGTCGGTGAGGCGCGAGAGCTCCAGGGACGCACAAAGTAGGGTGTGTCCGCTCGAGGTCTGTTGTATCAGCAACGCAAGCCAGCGAGAGGAGCAGGGCCTGGGTCACCGAGCATCACCACGAACCCAACAAGGGCCACTCGCTGAGGATATCGATGGAGGTAGCGGTGGCGGCACGCACCTCCTCCCGCGCCTCGTCGATGGCGTCGCCTACGCAGCCCGCCTCTAGCTTATCTCCGCCGCCGCCCGCCTCGCTTCTGCCCTCGCCCACCTAGACACCGGCGCAACCCGCCTCGCCGCCGAAATTGAAAGCGGCACAACTAGATGAGGTGAGGAATGGGGAGCGTCAGTGAGAGAGAAAGCAGAGTGGGAGAAGAAATTCAGCCGGTTGGGCGTTTGCGATGATATCTAGGTTCGCTGGAGTGTCTCTTTCCTTTGCTTTAACACATCTGCACATCTGTTACCTCAAAAAAAAATCTGTGCATCTGACCCAATGGCAACAAATACATTCGTCGGGAATCCTCAAAATATTTACCTTTCGGCATATGCATTTCCCTAAAAAATTGAAATGATGGATTATCGACAACTCCACAATAAACTCCATCAGTTATTTTTTTTCCTTCAGAAAAAGTAGGGTCTACCTTGACTGTTGACGCAATGACCACCAATAATTGCAGGTCAACATACTCGGAGCCTGGAAGCCATCCAACCCCCCACTGGAAGCGGCAGCCAGGGGTCGCCGTCCTCCTGGAGGCGCAGGCCATCGACATCCAGATCTCGTCTCCGCTCTCCGCTCACCGGCCGGCCGGCCGGCCGGCCGACTGCCGCGGTACGGATGTTCCTTTTTCTTTCTGTAAATCTCTTCCATCCTCCCTCTTTTCATTTGATTCATCCTAGTTAACTTGGTGCTACCTCCAACTCCCCTCCTCCGAGTTTACTAATTTCTTGTTGCCTGCTAGTACTCCCAAGATAACTAGTCGGTCTTGTGCCTGCGACATGGCCCAGATCAAATCAGGCTAACTATCGTTCTGTTACCTTACACCCATCAGCGTCGGTAAAGGAAGTCAGATTAGAATAATCAGAAAACAATATTACTAGCTACTAGCATCTGTGATAAATCTATAAATTCGAGTTTCAGACATATTATCCGGATTAGATGTTCAATTTGATCTCCATATGTGTATGTGCTAGCTAGTACCAAATCAACTGTTAAGGAAAGTGTGACTCTGTATCCTAAACCTGGTACTGTTAAGATTCAACCATGTGTGATGTAAGTAAATCTAAGGAATATAATTCTACTGGAAAAACAAGACCTCCTGAGCGAAGGCTGGAGTTTGAAGTGTCTGATGCAGCTCCTTTGTCTTCTGCCGCTGGTGTTTGGGGTCTAAGGTTATTGCTGAAATCCAGCTCATCGCTTGCTTTTGAGAAATCAGAGCACAAATGAGTGTTTAAAATAACTGACGTACAGGTTGACGCTAGAGATAGGATCAGTCATCGTCAAGTCAAAATTTGGAGAACTGTCGTTAGCAACAAGATGGGAGAGCTTAATTGTAGTAAAGCACATACCAAATTTGAACACTTCTTTGTGCTACAGTTTTTAGCTTACTTGCTGTCTACTTTGAAGTGACTGAGATTTTTTTAAGGTGAGAATTATCAAACCTGTTGTGTCTTCGATGATTATACCTGTAAGTAACTAGGGAGTTGGGATGCATGTGATCTTCATTCTCTTGCTCTATATAATTCATGACATTTGCATCATCTGGTATAGTGAATGCTCTTATTTAAAGAGCACTGCACCATATTACGTATCTGCAAATGGAGTACGAAATTAGTACTGGACACAATGCTCTGGAGCGCATGTTAATTGATGGAAGTGCGGAGCCAATGGATCTGCCGTTATCACTTTTAGAAGACATCACAAATTGTTTCTCTGACGATCAGCAAATCGGCAGTGGCGGGTTTGCAGTGGTCTATAAGGTACACAACTCTAATAAGCTTCCATCTAATCACAATTGGTCTAAAAACTAAACTGGCATATGGTCACGTGACATAAGTCACACCGCCACAAGCCCGAAAAGGTTTGCAATGACAATACTTGTTTGTGACCGCAGGGAATGGTCGGAAATGAGATAGTTGCTGTGAAGAGGCTATCCAGGAATATGCATGAGAGTAAATTCCACAAAGAGGTCGAGTGCTTGATGAAGGCCAAGCACAAAAACATAGTGCGTTTTCTAGGATATTGTTCTGACACGCAAGGGAAAATTATGGACTATGAGGGGAAGATGGTCATGGCGGATATACGAAATTGGTTGCTCTGTTTTGAGTATGTACCCAACGGCAGTCTTGATAAATATATTACTGGTAAGATCAAGACATTCATTTCCATCTTTATTTGCTTTATTATAGAGCCCAAGGATCCCACGTAAACTATGCTTATGTTGCCTGACGTTTGTAAGTTTATTACTCACATTATACAATCTCTACCTGCCTATCTCTACAGATGCATCTCATGGACTTGAATGGAGGGAGCATTTTGAGATAATTAAGGGAACATGTGACGGTCTATGTCATCTTCATGAGAAGCGCATTTTGCACTTAGATTTGAAACCCGCTAATATTCTAATAGATGATCACATGGTACCCAAAATTGCTGATTTTGGCCTTACAAGGTGCCTCGAGAAAGAGCAAACCCACGTTTTTACTTCAAACCTTTGTGGATCACTGTAAGCCAGCCTCTGGGGAGCTCTCCTTTATTTCATTTTGTATAGGATGAATTTAATTTCTAGAACCTCCGCCCAGAATTAGTTAACTCAAATTTGTCTAGTTACAGATGTATCTAGACACGTTTTAGCGTTAGATACATTCGTATCTAGACGAATCTAGGTCAACTAATTTGGGATGGAGAGAGTATTTTACAGAAAGTGAGAAGTAACTCTATAAATCTTCTTGCAGCGGATATTTGGCACCTGAGTTCTATAGTGGGCAAGTCACATTTGCATCGGACATATATAGTCTTGGCGTTATAATCCTGGAGATAATGACTGGACAAAAGGGTTACTCCGAAGATAAGAATGTAAGAATAATTTAATCATTTTCTCCAAGTTAAAGCATAAAATAATAAGTTAACAATATTATCTTCTAACTTATGAATTAGAAATGACATTCCTTCCTTTTCTAGACTTGGGAGTAGTGAATGAGAAGCACTAGTCTAGAAAAGTAGAGCTTATGAATTAACAATATTACTCTACATAACTAATAAAGATGTATGATTAGATTGTTTAAGTTGTATATGAAAAAATAGAAATACATACTCCCAACCGTATAAAGTGCTTTACTATTCAATACACTATTTTGAATAGTATTACACTATTCACAACAATATTTAATTTTTTGGTATTATATGCTCGTTCTGTATTCACTAAGCAGCTTATATCTTAATGCATGATCTATTTAGGGGCTGGCGAGGCCAACAATACGTCCGACGGTGTGCACAGAGGTATAAAATCCTACTCAGTATTCACCATATTTTTCATTATGTTGTATTAGATGTAGCTAGTTACGTTCACTTAGTAGTTTTAATTGCAAATTTATGGGGTAAATTTCTATCGTCTTCCCAGTCAGTTCCACCTGAAGGGAACACTTCTCTACGGCCACAAGGTTCTCATTCAAACACCACTCTGGGCTACACAGGGAACTACACACGCAGAGGTTTCTCCTTTAGGATCCCTAGCATAAGAACTCCTCCCATAAATTCATAAATAAATATACCAAGTGAAACCAAGAAACTACATCATTTCCACAACATAATTTACATATGAATTTCCCTTTCAGGAGGCCCCGAAGGGATTACATAAGCTAAAGAAAATTATCTTCTAACTACCTTCTTGAGCCTTACAATGCTCTGGATACTGTGACTCTTATTGCAGGATGAGGCGAGAGAGCAGCTCTGTGGATGGCTTCCGGGAGAATGCACCTCTTTATTTTATATTTGGTAGGATGCATGCGTGTCTTTCTAGGGTATTGATAAGAGCGAGAGATAGTGCCTCGACAAACTTCAATCTTCAGGAATCTTTCAAGTCATTGCTTTTTTCACGTGGGCATTGTCTCTTGGTGAATAATTGGTTGGCTCTTCTTTTCATCTTCGCTTTTCAGCGATGCAAATCTTCATGCCTTCAGATAGATTGCTTCTCCTTCAGGAATCCTTGTGCCAGTGTATGCGTACATACATGCCAAGGTTGTTTAAATATTCAACATTGCTTATTCATTTATTTTTAAATTTTTTTATAAGGGGTCTTCCCTGCCCATATGATTGATGATAATACCTTATCAATATTTAAAATATCTATTTTTAGAATGTCTATCAATATTCGGGTCGGGTATAGGTCCTCCGCGCCCGAATAATTGATAGCAATATCAATATATGCAGTTTGGACTTTATTCAGGCCGCTGCCCATGCCCTGCTATGTCCATATGATCATCATCGTTTAACATATTGAAATCATATTTTTGATCGCATTCTTTCTTTATTTCTTCAAATTTTTCATCCATTTCATGCCTTAATTCTTTTAATATTTCTTCTTTTAATTCTTTCTTTATTATTTTTGAAAATTATTCAAATCTTTTATCCATTTCTTGATTTATGTATTCATTGTCTAAAGGGTCAAGTACCTTTAGAAGGCATTCTTGATATGTTTGATATTTTGAAGACTCTTCCTTCTTTATATTTTTTGAGCTTGATGCCTCCCCCTTTGTAGGAGTTGGTGAAGTAGGTATGCCTCTTCTCATTTAGGGTCTTTAGCCTTTGGGTCAATATAATTATTTGGTCCGAATACCTTTCTTGCCCAAAATAAGGCATCATTTATACTATAATATCTTTTGAATGTTAAATCTTCTCCTTTTCTTTTTGCATTTAATTTCTCAATCATAACGTTTTTCCATTCTAAATATATACCGGGTTTATTTCCATCAAATATAATATATAATGTTTCTCCTTTTGGTATTTCAATCTTTTCTGGCTTTGGCAGATTTTTGTTTAATTCGTTAAAATATTCTGCCAAGCTATTGATATATAATCGTTAAAAGAGATGAAAGAGGATATTTGTTATCAATTCTCAATAGCTTGACAGAATATTTAAACGAATTAAATAGAAATTTGCCAAAGCCAGAAAAGATTGAAATACCAAAAAGAAAAACATTATATATTATATTTGATGGAAATAAACCCGGCATATATTTGGAATGGGAAAACATTATGATTGAGAAATTAGATGTAAAAATAAAGGGAGAAGATTTAACATTCAAAATATATTATAGTATAAATGATGCCTTATTTTGGGCAAGAAAGTTATTCAGACCAGATGATTATATTGACACAAAGGCTAAAGACTACATCCAAATAAGAAAATGCATACCTACTTCACCAACTCCTACAAAGGGGGAGGCGTTAAGCTCGAAAAATATAAAGAATGAAGAGTCTCCAAAATATCAAACATATCAAGAATGCCTTCTAAAGGGACTTGACCCTTTAGACAGTGAATACATGGATCAAGAAATGGATAAAAGATTTAAAGAATTTTCAAAATAATAAAGAAATATTAAAAGAATTAAGGCATTAAAAGGATGAAAAATTTGAAAAAATAAAGAAAGAATGCGATCAAAAATATGATTTCAATCTGTTAAACGACGATGATCATATGGACATAGCAGGGCATGGATAGCGGCCTGAATAAAGCCCAAACTGCATATATTGATATTGCTATCAATTATTCGGGCGCGGAGGACCTATACCCGACCCGAATATTGATAGAAATTCTAAAAATAGATATTTTAAATATTGATAAGGTATTATCATCAATCATATGGGCAGAGAAGACACCCTGTAAAAAAATAAAAATAAATGAATAAGCAATGTTGAATATTTAAGCAACCTTGGCATGTATGTACGCATATACTGGCACAAGGATTCCTGAAGGAGAAGCAATCTATCTGAAGGCATGAAGATTTGCATTGCTGAAAAGCGAAGATGAAAAGAAGAGCCAGCCAATTATTCACCGAGAGACAATGCCCACGTGAAAAAAGCAATGACTTGAAAGATTCCTGAAGATTGAAGTTTGTTGGGGCACAATCTCTCGCCTATAAAAGGAGGCGTTTGCTGCGAAGAGAGACACCAGATGGAGAAGAACCACCAGCCACCGATAGAGCAAAGAGACGCGACCCAGCTAGCAAGCTCGTTGCTAAGTAGTAGTAGTACTAGTAGTAATAGTTCCTCATCCTGCAATAAAAGTCACAATATCTAGAGCATTGTAAGGCTCAAGAAGGTAGTTAGAAGGTAATTTTCTTTAGCTTGTGTAATCCCTTCGGGGCCTCCCGAAAGGGAAATCCATATGTAAATTATGTTGTGAAAATAATGTAGTTTCTTGGTTTCACTTGGTATTTTTATTTATGAATTTATGGGACGAGTTCTTATGATAGGGATCCTATAGAAGAAACCTTTGCGTGTGTAGTTCTCTGTGTAGCCCAAAGTGGCGTTTGAATGAGAACCTTGTGGCAGTAGAGAAGTGTTCTTTTCGGGTGGAACTGCCTGGGAAGACGATAGGAATTTATCCTGTAAATTTGTAATTAAAACTACTAAGTGAACGTAACTAGCTACATTTGATACAACATAATGAAAAATATGGTGAGTACTGAGTAGAATTTTACACCTCTGTGCACACCGTCAGACGTATTGTTGGCCTTGCCAGCCCCTAAATAGATCCTGCATTAAGGCCCCCTTTGTTTGGGCTAGAGATTGCTGAGAATCAGCTGCCACTTGGATTCCAAAAATCCACTACAGCTGTAGATTTTGAGAATCCAAATCTGAATGTTTGTTTACCCCGGTTTTGGAAAAACAAAATGTTGTGAAGTGTCTACAACGCCCCTGATGTTGTGGAGTGCAGGACGCCGGAGAGGGGCGGCGTACGCAGAAATCGGGGCGGTGTGTTGATAACCCACAAGTATAGAGAATCGCAACAGCTTTCGAGGGTAGAGTATTTAACCCAAATTTATTGATTCGACACAAGGGGAGCCAAAGAATATTCTCAAGTATTAGCAGCTGAGTTGTCAATTCAACCACACCTGGAAACTTAGTATCTGCAGCAAAGTGTTTAGTAGCAAAGTAATATTATAGTGATGGTAACGGTAACAAAAGAGTAACGAAAGCAAAGTAATGTTTTTGGTATTTTGTAATGATTGTAACAATAGCAACGGGAAAGTAAATAAGCGTAAACCAGTATATGGAAAGCTCGTAGGCATCGAATCAATGATGGATAATTATGCCGGATGCGGTTCATCATGTAACAGTCATAACATAGGGTGACACAGAACTAGCTTCAATTCGCCAATGTAATGTAGGCATGTATTTTGGATATAGTCATCGCTTATGGAAAAAAACTTGCATGACATCTTTTGTCATACCCTCCCGTGGCAGCAAGGTCTTAATGAAAACTAAGGGATATTAACGCCTCATTTTAATAGAGAACCGGAACAAAGCATTAACACATAGTGAATACATGAACTCTCATCACTGGTAAGTATCCCGATTATTGTCACTTCAGGGTTAACGGATCATAACACATAATAGATGACTATAGACTTGCAAGATAGGATCAAGAACTCTCATATATTGATGAAAACATAATAGATTCAGATCTGAAATCATGGCACTCGGGCCCCAGTGACAAGCATTAAGCATAGCAAAGTCATAGCAACATCAATCTCAGAACATAGTGGATACTAGGGATCAAACCCTAACAAAACTAACTCGATTACATGATAAATCTCATCCAACCCATCACCGTCCAGCAAGCCTACAATGGAATTACTCACGCACGGCGGTGAGCATCATGAAATTGGTGATGGAGGATGGTTGATGATGACGACGGCGACGAATCCCCCTCTCCGAAGCCCCGAACGGACTCCAGATCAGCACTCCCGAGAGGTTTTAGGGCTTGGCGGCGGCTCCGTATCGTAAAACATGATGAAATCTTATCTCCGATTTTTTTTCTCCCCGAAAGCAGATATATAGAGTTGGAGTTGGAGTCGGGAGGTCTCCAGGGGGCCCATGAGGTAGGGGGGCGCGCCCTAGGGGGGGCGCCCCCCACCCTTGTGGAAAGGGTGTGGGCCCTCTGGTCTTCATCTTTGTCGAGGATTTTTTTATTATTTAGTGTAAGATATTCCGTGGAGTTTCAGCTCATTCCGAGAACTTTTATTTTCTGCACATAAAACAACATCATGGCAATTCTGCTGAAAACAGCGTCAGTTCGGGTTAGTTTCATTCAAATCATACAAGTTAGAGTCCAAAATAAGGGCAAACGTGTTTGGAAAAGTAGATACGACGGAGACGTATCATATGTGCATCGCGCTTTGTCGATGATTTTTTTATTATTTATTGTAAGATATTCCGTGGAGTTTCAGGTCATTCCGAGAACTTTTATTTTTTGCACATAAAACAACATCATGGCAATTCTGCTGAAAACAGCGTCAGTCCGGATTAGTTTCATTCAAATCATACAAGTTAGAGTCCAAAATAAGAACACACGTGTTTGGAAAAGTAGATACGATGGAGACGTATTATATGTGCATCGCGGTCGGAGCTCGTGGACAGCGGCGAAGACGGAGCTTGCTGGCCGGAATACGGGGTGGGAGGATCCGCCGTCCTGTAGGCGAGCAGGCTGGTGTACATGGAGATCAGGGACGGCGCATCGCTGGCGGAGCTCGTGGGGCACCGCTGCCCGAAAGGCGCCGGGAAATATTCTCTGGATTAGCAAAACGGCCAGGATTAAGATCCTTAGCGCCGCGTTGTAGGTGCCCTCAGGCGAGAAAGAACGAGGGGAGAGAGAACCTGTCGTGGGGAGATTTGGATAAGGGCAGCAGTGGCATTCCTGGTGTAATAATGGGGATAACTTGGTCTGGACTTTAACTTGGGTAAGTGGCCGCTCGGGAATCGCCCGAATCACCAGATTCGTAGCTTCCGGCTTGGACGTGCCTGGTAGTTGATTTCCAGAAGCGATTCTAGGAAGCTGGTGTGAGAATCTGTGTGTTTGTTTTAGTTTCTGATTTTATGAGGCCTAGAATCTGAAATCAGTGGCTACGGCTCAAACAAAGGCCACCTAAGATATAAGTTGCTTAGTGAATACAGAACGAGCATTTAGGGCGTGTTTGGTTGCCCGTGCTGCACTTGCATGGCATCCCAGATGTAATTTCAGTTTGGTTGGTAAACTATATGGCCATCTAGGCCTCCCAACTCATGCAAAAAGTACCCTCTCAGCCAGGCTGAGAGCTATGCCTGATTTGGCCGTTCCTTGGATGCATGCACGAGTTGTGCAAAATGCCTGCACCCACCCCCGCATCATGCGTGCAGCTTCATGCGCAGGGTCGCGGCCCCCCTCGCCACAACGGCTTGAGATCCAGTGACTTCACTTGGTGAAGTTACGTTGCAACTTTAGGCTCTTCATCTCCATCCAAAACAGATCCAATGGTCCATATCACACAAAGGCAAAAGCCCTCAGCACTTGGTCAGTTTTGCAGCCCAGCAGCGACAGAAAACTCATCGTAGGATTCAGTTAAAACAGATTACATGCCAACTATCTAATCTTCATTTCTGAATATATAAACTATAGGTCTATAGCCGTTTCAACATACATGAAGCAAGGTTATCATTTGGCTGTACCTTCCACTTAGCTGAACTAAAAAGATCATACATGCACATACATATTTTTGACTGACAATACTCATGAAACAGATATAGAGTGGCATTTGACATTGAAAGGCTGCATCATAGAATATCCAAATGCTACAGCAAAAAAAGCCAATGTTGAGTAATCATTCAAGTACATAAAAGTAGGCCATTTCACTTGTACACTTAGGCAAAAAAAGACTGGTTAATCCCGAAAATACTGTAGTTAACCCTATCCAAAATACTACCTAGCAACTTTGAAGATACTAGATCAGATCATCATGAAGATATCATCGTCAACTCGTGAAGTTGTCAAAAGCTTGGTAAAGCCGTCGATTGCATCATATTCTTGACGCTTCTCACTTTCTCCCATGGGACTCCCTCCTTTGTTTGTGCCATCATTCTCCACTTGCACTTGAGGCTGCACACTGTCTTTTTTCTTTTGTTGTTGTTGCTGCCAGTGTAAATGAAAAATCATTTTGTTAGTTTAGGAATGAATAAAAACAAATAGTACATACATACTGCAGCTGACCTTTGCTTTTTTTTTTGTTGCCGCTGATTTAGGTTGCTTTCGCCCCTTGCGTAACTTATCAAACCAAGTTTGCTTTCTCCTTAAATTTTTAGATGAAACCTCCTTTTTCTTCAGTTTTGCAGAACTAAGAAAGTCATTGGCTTGCTGCACATTTGGATCATTTTAGCATCAGCCCAGAATATGTTGGTTATATCCTCCTCACAATCCAACTGTAGTGCATATTGAAATGATGGATTGTCAGCAGTTTTGTCATGAAAATATTTCAACATACTTCCAGCTTGTTCAAAAGCCAACTCCCTTTGTCGCTTGGTTCGCAAATGATTTTTTTGGTCACGGCAAGTATATCCAAGGTTAATCGGTCCACCAACTTGATGAGAAGCAAACTCATGTGCAGCTTGTGGCATAATGCCGGAATCATCGGCGGTTTCAATTTCAAAAGCTTATCTTTCTGAAATCTTTCTTTGGGATACCATCAAGTGGCGAGTTTGTGGCAATTGCAACAAGTGGTTGTGTTCCAGCACAACCTCGGTTACTTCATAATTTCCGGCCTCTCGATTCAATTGAAAAGACATACGAACTTGGCAATTGGTTCTTGTTTCAGCTCTAAAACGCTTTGTTGCATGATCGGTTTGTCCTTTTCTTCGATGACCCTCGTTGGAACAAACAAATCTACATGAACCAACCTGACCATCAAGTCTGCTTTTGTTTGCATATCTTCTTCTCATATCAAAGCCTGTGTGACCCCCATATGCAACCCAAAATGCCCAAGCCTCATCCACATTTCTGAATCTCATACCAACTTGAGGTATTCCCTTGCCAATTTCTGCCATCTCACAATAGTCAATTGTGAAGCACAACACTGAATTCTGTCAAATAGCACAATAGAGAGCACTCAATTTCAGAAATTTTAAATGAAAGTCTAAAATCAGAGGACAAAATTTCATCAGAGTGTACGTGCAAACTATTCCAAGCAATTTGTATTGTACATGCATCATGAGTAACCAAACTGACTACCATTCTGCACCCAAGCAACTCAACTGAACCTGTACAAGAACTGCTCTGTACATACCTAACTCTTACTGTATCTGTATGAATCGGGGACACATTACCTCGACTGGATGCGGGATGGCAGAGGTCCGACGGCGATGGCGGCACGCGTGGCCTTCCCACTCCTCCGGCGGCAGCCCGCCCCTCCCTCTCCTCCAGCGACGGTGCGGCCGCGCGGCTCCTTTTCCTCTTCAATGCGGCGGCCGGCGCGGCCACGCGGCTCCTCTCCGATGCGGCGGCCGGCGCGAGTCCCTTGCTCTCTCTCCCAGATGTTGCGGTGTGGTGTGATTCCCCTTCCTCTCCGATGCGGCGGAGCAGCGCCGTCTCCCTGTCCGAGACGCCGGCGCGGCGCGGGAGAGCGGAGCAGATTCCCGCGAACTCTTTTCTTCAGCCTGCACTCGTCCAAAACTGCTAAGTGCTGAGGTTTTTTGCCTTTGTGTGATATGGACCATTGGATCTGTTTTGAATGGAGACGAAGAGCCTAAAGTTGCAACGTGACCAAATGAAGTCACTGGATCTCAGTCCCGCCACAACTCCCCATTTTTTTTCACCTCGTCCGCCCAGTCCTTCTCCCACCCCCGCCCGGCCTCAGATTCGCCGCCGCTGCCTCCTCACCCTCGCCGCTGTTGCTGCCTCCCCACCCTCGCCGCCGTCGCCTCCTTCTCCTCCTCTCCGTTGCCGTCCCTTTTTGCTGGCTGCCGTCAACAGGAGATAATACATGGGAGGATCAGATCTCGATCTGCCGCGGCATCCATGAATCCTTGCACGGGTCGCCGGACCCGGCGCGGTTGAGGCCGAGCTGGGCGCGCTCGGCGTCGAGCTCCGGTGAGTGGATCCCGCGACGCGACGACCCGGTCGTCGCTTCTCGATCCCGCTGCAGTGGGGGCGCTGGTCGGTGGTGAGTGCCACGTGATCTGGATCTGATGCCGGCGTTGGTCGCAAGATCAAGGAATGGCAACAGCAACCAGATCCTGTTGTGCCCATACTTCGTTTCTGCTGTGTTGATCTCCAGCCTGAGATCCCGTGTCAACATCCTCGTAAACAACGATCCATTCAGTTGGTTGTGAATTTATTTGCTGTGTATGAAGTAGTACCACTCGATAGCAAGAGAAGGGAACGGCCGATGGCGGGCTGGCGGCAGCCAATTTTTCTGAAGAAGTTCTGAACTGTTCTAAAGTTTTGACTGAATTTAGTTCTTAGCTACATTCTGATGACTAGTGCCATGGCTGATGTCTCCTGTGTTTGTTGTTGTATTTGTAAACAAAGATTGCTTGTTAATTTTATCTGAAACAGACATGCTTCTCTTGTTTGCTACAAGCAGTATGACCAATTTACCAAATAATATCTCGCTCATCCTGTGGCATCTCATACAACCTACCAAACACATATTCAGCCTGGCCAGTCCCACGGCACACAAGCAACCAAACACACATCTCACTGTACCATTGCATTAGCCCAGCCAGGCCACAGTCAGCCAGCATGCTAGATGGGATGCAGCGAAATGTCACCCGGGCAACCAAACACGCCCATAATACCAAAGAATTAAATATTGATGTGAATAATATAATACTATTCAAAATAATGTATTGAATAGTAAAGCACTTTTGAGAATAATGCCCTACCTAGTGAACAGTGAATACTATTCAGATAAAAAGCGCATACCTATCCACCGAATCCCATATTAACCTAATTAAAATCTGATCTATTATTAAAGGTTAATAATTTATTTTCTCTATATTGTATATATATATAGATCCATTGACGGACCGGTGGTCCTTGCCACGTGCAGTCCCCCTTCTGTGAAAATAGACCCTCCACTGACTGACGCTTTTTAACATGCAGTAAAACCCGTTAGTGTAGTTTTTTTTCAGTTTGCTATATAGCCTTTTTCCCTATACGTGGAAGGGGTGTGTATATAACTTATATGAAAACATTTCAGCTAAAATGAAAATTTCCCCGGCAGCCACCTGGAGTAATCTAGTTTCATGACTCATCAAAGTATGCATTTGACTTGGTACATTTTATCATATTTCTTCTAGATATACCATTTTATATGGATACATAGCAAAAAGCAGGGGCCTTCAATTTCATGGTACTCATATAGGATTATTTTAGAATCATTATTGAAGTTAAAAGTGTATGTATATATAATTTGTTTGTTTAAGTGGAATATAGAAGGTGAGAGTGCACATATACTCCTAGGAGTTTGAAATAGGTGTCCAAGAGCATATCTTCTAATCTGCAACGCAGATTGGAGCTAATTGGGAAGAGTAGTATAGTCTCTGCATAAATGCGTTGGTGAGAATGCAAAATCATATAAGACTTTGATGATCAAGTATACGAAACTCTTAAGCTTAGAATTTTTTTTGACAGAGATTTTAAGGGAGGCCCCCTAAAGTATAATTGTTGCAACAAACCCAAATTGCAAGTATCATGCCTTGAACCTGGGTGGGTGGGAAGGCATCTGCCCCTTTTCACGTGTAGGCTATGCCTTAGTCTGCAGCTTAGAAATTTTGGTACCTGGCGCAAATTTACATGTCCTTTTTGTCCAAAATTTGCAGTTATACATACAAGTGTTTCAACTTTTGAAGAACTTGCATTGGGACTGTATTTTCAATAGATGATCAGATTACTACTTTTGGAGTTCTCTCCTTTCTCTATAGAAGCTATAGATAACCTATCATGGGAATAAATCCTGACTCATAATGCATAAATGCAACTTTGTAGGTAATTGATACTTGGATGATTCAAATGGAGACATCAGATCAGGCGGACATTCTGTTGGAACAAGTAAGAGTATGCACAAAAATAAGGATAGAGTGCATGAACTCGGACCCCAAGAAGAGCAAGACACATAGTCGATATGCTTGATAAAACAGAAGTGCTGACTATTCAGAAGAAACTGCCATCAGCTTCCCTGCAAAGAAAAGGAAAAAAGAAACTGCAAACAACAGTTCATCACATAATCCCCTCACCTCGCCTGCCTACAATGGTGGGGACGAAGTGATGGCAGCAAGGCAGGTGTGGGCACAAGGGCGGAGCACGGAGTGGTGGGATCACTTGAGTGACCCAGCATGCCCAGAAGCTGAATTCCGGCTGGCCTTCTGTAACGCCCCAGATATATTTTCCATATTTGTATCCAACTCTTGCCGTCTCCGGCGCTAAGTTATATTTATTTCTCGGGTTTGGGTCTTTGTCTCCGTGTGTTGTTTTCTTTTTCGTGCATCCCTTATCATGTTTTCACGTGCATTGCTTTTGCATACATGTTCATCTCATGCATTCGAGCATTTTCCCCGTTGTCCGTTTTGCAATCCGGCGTTCCGTTCTCCTCCGGTGGTCATTTCTACCTTTCTTTCTTGTGTGGGGTTTAAACATTTCCGGATTGGACCGAGTCTTGCCAAGCGGCCTTGGTTTACTACCGGTAGACCGCCTGTCAAGTTTCGGGTCATTTGGACTTCGTTTGATACTCCAACGGTTAACCGAGGGACCGAAAAGGCCTCGTGTGTGTTGCAGCCCAACACCCCCCAAATTTGGCCCAAAACCCACCAAACTCTGCTCCATGTCCTAGAGCGTTCGATCACGATCGTGTGGGCGAAAACCGCACCTCATTTGGACTCTCCTAGCTCCACTTATGCCTATATATACACCCCTCCGTTTTCGGATCTCTCCCTCTCCCCGAAACCCTAGTTCAAAAAAAAACATCTCCGCGCCGAGCCGGACACGTCCGACCCGGCCGGACATTTCTCCGCCGCCACTCCCGCGCCGCCACGTGGCACCGGACCACATCCCCGCCGCCAGGCCCGGGAGGCCCGTGGCCGGCCCCCGAGGCCCACGCCGCCGCCCAGCGCCTCCTCGCGCCTCGCGCCGCTGCCTCTCCTCCGCGCCACCGCACGCCGGCGGCCGCCGCCGCCACCGAGCCCGGCTGCTGCCGCCGCCGCCTCGCCGGGACGACGCGGGCCGCGCCCCACGCCGCCGCGGGCTGCCGGCGCCGCCCCGCCGCCTCCACGTCGTCCTCTCCTCCGGCCCCGGCCTCTCCCCGCTGCTCCGGCCGCCGTCCCCACCATTTCCGGCAAGTCCCCGGTGCACCTCGGCTTCCGTGCTCCGGCGGTGAACAGTAACCGCGAGATCTGGATCCAGATCTGATTTCGAACGGTTGACTTTTATCCTCGAAACCCTAGTTTTTTTATGCTACCTTTGACTACTTGTATCTCCGCAACCGTAGCTCCGTTTGGGGCGTATGATATATCAAAATGTTCGCCTCGACATGTACATCATTTCATTCCATTGCATCATTTGCATTTGAGGTCATCTTGATACCCAAAATGCTGTTAGAAGGAGGCTTCGTGAGTTAAATTGCAGATCCGTTAGTTCATCTTGCACTTTTGTCATTTTTGCTATATTTAATCCGTGCATGATATGCCTGTGCCCCTTTGGGATGTATTGTGAAGCATTTTGTCTTCTTTCCAGAGGTGCCACCCATGCATTTTTAGGGTGTGTGTGTTGTCTTGTGCAAGCTTGCGAAGAGAGGTACCTGAGATTGCAGATTTCAGGGACTTAGTGATTTTCGCTAAGTCTGGGATATTTTAGTTCATGATGCTATATGTCCAGCTTGTTTCCTAGTGATCCGTGCCTCTTTTGAGGATGATCAGTAAGGTAGTTTTGATATTTATGTCATGCTCTATCCATCCATGTCTTTGTTGGCATTTGTGGAGTGCTCTAGGTTGACTCAATCGAGCTCAACTTTTGCTTCGTTGTTAATCTGGGCAGATCGTCAACTTGTTTGCGATTTCGCCGATGCTACCGTTAGTGTTCCATGCATGCTATGCCTTCGTTCTTGCCATGTGTAGCTAGCACTTTGTGCCTTCTTGATGGTTATATGCTTCCCTTGCCATGACTTGCACCATGGTGAGTGCATCGAGCTCGTTTACATGCCTTAGTGAGTTAAATTTCAGCATGTCTCAGTTTTCACTAAGTCTGAAAACTGATTGTGTTCGAGCAATGTTCGTGAGCTCGGTAGAGTATTTTGTGAACCTTTTTGGCCCCAGGTCACTTTGAATGTTTTTTAAAGCTTGTTGAGTAGCTCCATGCCATGTTCTTACTTGTCATGTTCAGGTTTTCTATCATGTTGTTTTGCTGCTCCGAAGAGAGCATCGTGATCTGAAATTTCAGACTAGTGTTGATTTCACTAAGTCTGAAATCTGTTTTGCATTTGCGTTTTAGCCATGCTTGTTTGAACCTCTTAATGGATGAATTTGCCTATGGCTCAGTGCTAGTGTTTTGTCAACCATCTTGTGTACATCACTGCCATGTATTTTGTTTTCATGTTTGGTGGCTGTAGCATGTTCATTTCGTTGCATTTAGATGCCTACTTGCTGTAAATCGCAGACCGGTGTCATATCTTAAAACGCTTGCCATTTCCAAACCGTAGCTCCGATTCCTATGATCTTTATATCGTTTTCAAGC
>NC_041382.1:52320927-52325726 GCF_002162155.2 Triticum dicoccoides
AAAAAAAAAACATCTCCGCGCCGAGCCGGACACGTCCGACCCGGCCGGACATTTCTCCGCCGCCACTCCCGCGCCGCCACGTGGCACCGGACCACATCCCCGCCGCCAGGCCCGGGAGGCCCGTGGCCGGCCCCCGAGGCCCACGCCGCCGCCCAGCGCCTCCTCGCGCCTCGCGCCGCTGCCTCTCCTCCGCGCCACCGCACGCCGGCGGCCGCCGCCGCCACCGAGCCCGGCTGCTGCCGCCGCCGCCTCGCCGGGACGACGCGGGCCGCGCCCCACGCCGCCGCGGGCTGCCGGCGCCGCCCCGCCGCCTCCACGTCGTCCTCTCCTCCGGCCCCGGCCTCTCCCCGCTGCTCCGGCCGCCGTCCCCACCATTTCCGGCAAGTCCCCGGTGCACCTCGGCTTCCGTGCTCCGGCGGTGAACAGTAACCGCGAGATCTGGATCCAGATCTGATTTCGAACGGTTGACTTTTATCCTCGAAACCCTAGTTTTTTTATGCTACCTTTGACTGCTTGTATCTCCGCAACCGTAGCTTCGTTTGGGGCGTATGATATATCAAAATGTTCGTCTCGACATGTACATCATTTCATTCCATTGCATCATTTGCATTTGAGGTCATCTTGATACCCAAAATGCTATTAGAAGGAGGCTTCGTGAGTTAAATTGCAGATCCGTTAGTTCATCTTGCACTTTTGTCATTTTTGCTATATTTAATCCGTGCATGATATGCCTGTGCCCCTTTGGGATGTATTGTGAAGCATTTTGTCTTCTTTCCAGAGGTGCCACCCACGCATTTTTAGGGTGTGTGTGTTGTCTTGTGCAAGCTTTCGAAGAGAGGTACCTGAGATTGCAGATTTCAGGGACTTAGTGATTTTCGCTAAAGTCTGGGATATTTTAGTTCATGATGCTATATGTCCAGCTTGTTTCCTAGTGATCCGTGCCTCTTTTGAGGATGATCAGTAAGGGAGTTTTGATATTTATGTCATGCTCTATCCATCCATGTCTTTGTTGGCATTTGTGGAGTGCTCTAGGTTGACTCAATCGAGCTCAACCTTTGCTTCGTTGTTAATCTGGGCAGATCGTCAACTTGTTTGCGATTTCGCCGATGCTACCGTTAGTGTTCCATGCATGCTATGCCTTCGTTCTTGCCATGTGTAGCTAGCACTTTGTGCCTTCTTGATGGTTATATGCTTCCCTTGTCATGACTTGCACCATGGTGAGTGCATCGAGCTCGTTTACATGCCTTCGTGAGTTAAATTTCAGCATGTCTCAGTTTTCACTAAGTCTGAAAACTGATTGTGTTCGAGCAATGTTCGTGAGCTCGGTAGAGTATTTTGTGAACCCTTTTGGCCCCAGGTCACTTTGAATGTTTTTTAAAGCTTCTTGAGTAGCTACATGCCATGTTCTTACTTGTCATGTTCAGGTTTTCTATCATGATGTTTTGCTGCTCCGAAGAGAGCATCGTGATCTGAAATTTCAGACTAGTGTTGATTTCACTAAGTCTGAAATCTGTTTTGCATTTGCGTTTTAGCCATGCTTGTTTGAACCTCTTAATGGATGAATTTGCCTATGGCTCAGTGCTAGTGTTTTGTCAACCATCTTGTGTACATCACTGCCATGTATTTTGTTTTCATGTTTGGTGGCTGTAGCATGTTCATTTCGTTGCATTTAGATGCCTACTTGCTGTAAATCGCAGACCGGTGTCATATCTTAAAACGCTTGCCATTTCCAAACCGTAGCTCCGATTCCTATGATCTTTATATCGTTTTCAAGCGATTTCATCCCCTCTATCCAGTGGCACACTTGGTTTTCCAAGTTGAGGCCAGGTTCATGCATTTCCTGTCATATCTTACATTTTGCATCCCGCATCGCATCCCGCATAGCATATCGTCATTTCATCATATTGCTTGGTCTTGCCCGTGGTTGATTGTGTCCTTGTTGCTTGTTTGTATTTGGGTAGAGCCGGGAGACGAGTTCGCTACCGAGGAGCCCGTTGAGTTTGCTTGTGAGGATCCAGTCAACTCTGACAACTGTGCAGGCAAGATGATCATACCCTCGAAATCACTACTATCTTTGCTATGCTAGTTTGCTCGCTCTTTTGCTTTGCCACTGCTACGATGCCTACCTTTTGCTTGTCAGCCTCCCAATTGCCATGTTGAACCTCTAACCCACCATTGTCCTAGCAAACCATTGATTGGCTATGTTACCGCTTGCTCAGCCTTCTTATAGCGTTGTTAGTTGCAGGTGAAGATTGGAGCCGTTCCTTGTTGGAACATTTATTTACTTGTTGGGATATCATTATATTGCTATGTTATCTTAATGCATCTATATACTTGGCAAAGGGTGGAAGGCTCGGCCTCTCGCCTAGTGTTTTGTTCCACTCTTGCCGCCCTAGTTTCCGTCATATCGGTGTTATGTTCCCGGATTGTTGTGTCCCTTACACGGTTGGGCTATAATGGGAACCCCTTGATAGTTCGTCTTGATTAAAGCTTTTCCAGCAATGCCCAACATTGGTTTTACCATTTGCCACCTAGCCTCTTTTCCCTTGGGTTTCCGGAGCCCGAGGGTCATCGTATTTTAGCCCCCTTGGGCCAGTGCTCCCTCTGAGTGTTGGTCCGAACTGAGCTGCCTGCGGGGCCACCTCGGGGAAACTTGAGGGTTGGTTTTACTCGTAGCTAGTCTCATCTGAGTGTGCCCTGAGAAAGAGATATGTGCAGCTCCTATCGGGATTTGTCGGCACATTCGGGCGGTGTTGCTGGACTTGTTTTAACCTGTCGAATCATCTTGTTGTACCGAGATACCGAGTCTGATCGGTGTGTCTTGGGTGGAGGTCTATTCCTTCGTTGACCGTGAGAGCTTGTTATGGGCTAAGTTGGGACCCCCCTGCAGGGATTGATCTTTTGAAAGCCGTGCCCGCGGTTATGGGCGGATGGGAATTTGTTAATGTCCGGTTGTAGATGACTTGAACTAAACTTAATTAAAATGAATCAACCGTGTGTGTTACCGTGATGGCCCCTTCTCGGCGGAGTCCGGGAAGTGGACACGGTGTTGGAGTTATGCTTGCGCAGGATGTTCCTTTAGCTTCTCGCTCATGCTTCGCCTTCTCTTCTCGCTCTCTTTCGCGTATAAGTTAGCCACCACATATGCTAGTCGCTTGCTGCAACTCCACATATATTTGCCTTATTCATTCCTATGAGCTTAAATAGTCTTGATCGCGTGGGTGTGAGATTGCTGAGTCCCTGTGGCTCACAGATACTACAACTCCAGATGCAGGTCCAGGTGATTCTGCTCCAGTTGACGATTACGAGCTCAGGTGGGAGTTCGACGAGGACTCTCAGCGATACTACGTGTCCTTTCCAGATGATCAGTAGTGGTGCCTAGTTGGGGTTATCGATTCAGGACCTTGTCGCATGTTGGGGGTCTTATTTTCTATTTTGGCGCCGTAGTCGGGCCATGAGTGTTTGTTTGATGGATGTTATTTATGTACTCTGATGTGACGTGGCGAGTGTAAGCCAACTATGATATCTTCCCCTTTTATTATATATATTACATGGGATGTTGTAATGATTGCCTGACTTGCGACATTGCTTTCAATGCGGTTATGCCTCTAAGTCGTGCCTCGACACGTGGGAGCTATAGCCGCATCGAGGGCGTTACACCTTCCGCATGTGCCGCTCCATATTCAACGACCTATGTGATGAGCTCAGCGCCGCTGTCACGAAGGAGGACACCTTGTCGCAAGCCGCCATCCATGTGCATTAGGCCAACTCCACCGCACGACCTTAAATCTATATCTATTTTGTCTGGATTTTGTCCGTATGCGGTAGAAATAGGAAGAACAAACGCCGAACAGAGGCCACGCAAACTCGCTGCGCCCAACGCTGCTACCCTAAATCTATACCCATTTTATCCGAATTTTGTCCGTATGATGGGCCAGGTACAGAAAAGAAGAGAGTGACAGGTGGCGTCGAGGGCGGACACAGACAGACGACGAGGACGCGAAGACGTCCGCTTTCTGTCTGCTTTGGCCCCAAACCGAAAGCAATTTTGATCTAAAAATGGGGCAAAAGCGGACACAGAGCGGACGAAACGTCCGTATGCTCACATATGTTGGGTGGTTCGGTTTGTCCGTTTTACCCCAAACGGACATAAACAGACGATTTGAGATTGATTTGGGTCACGCGCTGGAATTGGCCTTAGCGTGTCGCCGTCTGCCTCTTGCGCCTCGCCACCGGGGAGCCCCTCCGCGGGGTCTCCCGTCGCTTCGGCCTTGGCATTTCCACCTGCCACAACATCGTCCTCCAAGTCTGCGACACCCTCACCCACGTCCTCATGCCCGAGGTCGTCCGCTGGGAGCTGGATCGTCCGCGGATGCCGCCTGTAGATTCCACGCCTTGTATGGGATCCCCAGCATTGTCGGTGCTGTGTGCACCGACCACGTTCCCATCGGCCCACCCAAGGATAATGTTGACGCGTTCTACAACCATCGCCTCTCAGTGCGCAATGTTGAGTATGTATTTTGTATTGCATATGTATTAGAGTTGTGGTTTACCTTTTAGTCTCTTATAGTTGAGGTAGAGGCATTTTCTTGTATTATATATATGTGCACCAACACTTCATTAATACAATGTCTATTGTATTGCAAACTTTTCCGTCTACATGGTATCATCTTGAAGGTCCTGACCTAGGGTGAAGCCGCCGCCGCCGCCACTCCCCACTGCCGTCGCCGCCGCCACGCAGCGCTTCCCCCCGCGCACCGCCGCTGCCGCCGCTGCCGCCGCTCCCTGCCGCCGCCGCC
>NC_041382.1:52326328-52341382 GCF_002162155.2 Triticum dicoccoides
GCCGCCGCTGCGCTCTCCCGCGTGCCGCCGCCACCCCCTTCCTCCTCCTGCCGTTTCTGAAGCCTTCCATGGACTCTCCAGGCTACTTCACCATCTGCGGTGGAACCGCTCCACCGGCCGCGCCGACCCAGTCGCGTCCTCCCGCACCCGCCGGGTGTTACCCGGTGTCGCCACCAGCGCCTCCCCCGCAACACCCGCAAAGAGGAGGGGCCCGACGCAACCGGCGTGGCGGCGGTCGCCGCCACCTGCAGCAGCAGCGGGCCTAGGACGCCGGGGGGGGGGCGCCGAACTATCAGCAGGCTCTCCCCGCTGGCCACCAGGCGTTCATCGGCGCGCCCTTCCAGCCGACTGGCGCTAGTTACGGGGCCCTCCTTGCACCGCCGCCCCTCGGTGGTTATGGACCGCCCGTCCCAGCGCCGCCCTACGGGAGCCTTCCGCCGCCGCCGGTACCTGTGCCATGGGACCCCACTCTCCTCGCCGCCCAGCACTCCGCGCCGTCGCCGAGTAGCTCTGTCGGTGGAGGCAACTGGTACATGGACTCAGGTGCTACTATGCACATGGCAGATCATCCCGGTAACCTAACCTCCTCCACTCCCGTTCACACACCCACTTGTATCACCGTCGGCAATGGCTCCTCCTTACCGATTACTCATATCGGTACCACTAGCTTTCCCTCCACTTCCACACCCATCACTATGTCTAATGTTCTTGTTTCACCTGATTTAGTCACGAACCTAGTTTCCGTTCGTCATCTTACTTGTGAGAACCCACTTACTGTTGAATTTGACGGTGTTGGCTTTTCTGTGAAAGACGCCCATACCCAGATGGTCCTTCACCGATGTGACAGTCCCGATGAGCTCTATCCCGTGAACGCCGGTGCCTCCACCTCCACACCCGTCGCCCTTGCCGCCGGCGTTGACCTTTGGCACGCTCGCTTGGGTCACCCCAACCACATCATCTTACGTCAAATTATTAGGAGTTTCTCTTTCTCATGTGATAAGCTCGACAAGCACTCTTGTGAGGCTTGTCGCTTAGGCAAGCATGTTCGTCTTCCCTTTAGTGCGTCTTCTTCCGTCTCCACTTTTCCGTTTCAATTACTTCATAGGGATGTTTTGACATCTCCCATTGCGAGTAACACGGGCTATCTATACTACTTGGTGATTTTAGATGACTATTCTCATTATGTGTGGACTTTTCCCCTTCGTTGTAAATCCGATGCCTTAGCCACACTCACCGCCTTTTATTCATATGTCACCACCCAGTTCGGTCGCCCCATACTCGCACTCCAAACTGATAACAGAAAAGAGTTTGACAACGTCGCTCTTCGTAAACTTCTCGCCTCCCACGACACTGATGTCTACTACACAACCTTCTTCTTGTAGACGTTATTGGGCCTCAAAGTGCAGAGGTTTGTAGGACAGTAGCAAATTTCCCTCAAGTGGATGACCTAAGGTTTATCAATCCGTAGGAGGCGTAGGATGAAGATGGTCTCTCTCAAGGAACCTTGCAACCAAATAACAAAGAGTCTCTTGTGTCCCCGACACACCCAATACAATGGTAAATTGTATAGGTGCACTAGTTCGGCGAAGAGATGGTGATACAAGTGGTATATGGATGGTAGATAAAGGTTTTTGTAATCTGAAAATATAAAAACAGCAAGGTAACTAATGATAAAAGTGAGCGTAAACGGTATTGCAATGCATTGAAACAAGGCCTAGGGTTCATACTTTCACTAGTGCAAGTTCCCTCAACAATAATAACATAATTGGATCATATAACTATCCCTCAACATGCAACAAAGAGTCACTCCAAAGTCACTAATAGCGGACAACAAACGAAGAGATTATGGTAGGGTACGAAAACACCTCAAAGTTATTCTTTCCAATCAATCCGTTGGGCTATTCCTATAAGTGTCACAAACAGCCCTAGAGTTCGTACTAGAATAACACCTTAAGACACAAATCAACCAAAACCCTAATGTCACCTAGATACTCCAATGTCACCTCAAGTATCCGTGGGTATGATTACACGATATGCATCACACAATCTCAGATTCATCTATTCAACCAACACAAAGGACCTCAAAGAGTGCCCGAAAGTTTCTATCGGAGAATCACGACGAAAACGTGTGCCAACCCCTATGCATAGGTTCATGGGCGTAACCCGCAAGTTGATCACCAAAACATACATCAAGTGAATCACGTGGTATCACATTGTCACCACAGATACGCACGGCAAGACATACATCAAGTGTTCTCAAATCTATAAAAACCCAATCCGATAAGATAACTTCAAAGGGGAAACTCAATCCATTACAAGAGAGTAGAGGGGGGAGAAAACATCATAGGATCCAACTATAATAGCAAAGCTCGCGATACATCAAGATCGTATCATCTCAATAACACAAGAGAGAGAGAGAGAGAGAGAGAGAGAGATCAAACACATAGCTACTGGTACATACCCTCAGCCCTGAGGGAGAACTACTCCCTCCTCGCCATGGAGAGCACCGGGATGATGAAGATGGCCACCGGAGAGGGATCCGCTCTCCGGCAGGGTGCCGGAACGGGTCTAGATTGGTTTTCGGTGGCTATGGAGGCTTCTGGCAGCGGAACTCCCCATCTATTGTCTCTTTTGGAAGTTTTAGGGTACGTGAGTATATATGGGTGCAGGAAGTACGTCGGTGGAGCTTCGGGGGCCCCACGAGGCAGGGGGCGCGCCCTAGGGGGGGGGGGCGCCCCCCACCCTCGTGAGCACCTCCCTTGGCTCCTGGCGTGGGGTCCAAGTCCATCCGGTAGCTTTCCTTCCAAAAATAACTTTTCCAGTTGATTTCGTTCCGTTTCGACTCCGTTTGATATTCCTTTTCTTCGAAACACTGAAATAGGCAAAAAAACAGCAATTTTGGGCTGGGCCTCCGGTTAATAGGTTAGTCCCAAAAATAATATAAAAGTGGATAATAAAGCCCAATATTGCCCAAAACAGTAGATAACATAGCATGGAGCAATCAAAAATTATAGATACGTTGGAGACGTATCAAGCATCCCCAAGCTTAATTCCTGCTCGTCCCCGAGTAGGTAAATGATAAAAACAGAATTTTTGATGTAGAGTGCTACTTGGCATAATTTTAATGTAATTCTTCTTAATTGTGGTATGAATATTTAGATCTGAAAGATTCAAGACAAAAGTTCATATTGACATAAAAATGATAATACTTCAAGCATACTAACTAAGCAATTATGTTTTCTCAAAATAACATGGCCAAAGAGAGTTCATCCCTACAAAATCATATAGTTTAGTCATGTTTCATTTTCGTCACACAAGAATGCTCTCATCATGCACAACCCCGATGACAAGCCAAGCAATTGTTTCATACTTTAGTAATCTCAAACCTATAAACTTTCACACAATATATGAGCGCGAGCCATGGACATAACACTATGGGTGGAATAGAATATAATGAGGGGGGTTATGTGGAGAAGACAAAAATGGAGAAAGTCTCACGTCAACAAGGCTAATCAATGGGCTATGGAGATGCCCACCGATTGATGTTAATGCAAGGAGTAGGGATTGCCATGCAACGGATGCACTAGAGCTATAAATGTATGAAAGCTCAACAAAAGAAACTAGTGGGTGTGCATCCAACTTGCTTGCTCACGAAGACCTAGGGCACTTGAGGAGTCCCATTGTTGGAATATACAAGCCAAGTTCTATAATGAAAAATTCCCACTAGTATATGGAAGTGATAACATGAGAGACTCTCTACTATGAAGATCATGGTGCTACTTTGAAGCACAAGTGTGGTAAAAGGATAGTAACATTGTCCCTTCTCTCTTTTTCTCTCATTTTTTGGGCCTTTTCTTTTTTTATGGCCTTCTCTTTTTTACGGCCTTTCTCTTTTTTTATTCCTCACTTGGGACAATGCTCTAGAAAATGATGATCATCACACTTCTATTTATTTACAACTCAATTATTACAACTCGATACTAGAACAAAGATGACTCTATATGAATGCCTCCGGTGGTGTACCGGGATATGCAATGGACCAAGAGTGACATGTACGAAAGAATTATGAACGGTGGCTTTGCCACAAATACTATGTCAACTACATGATCATGTTAAGCAATATGACAATAATGAATGTGTCATGAGGAACGTAATGGTGGAAAGTTGCATGGCAATATATCTCGGAATGGCTATGGAAATGCCATAATAGGTAGGTATGGTGGCTGTTTTGAGGAAGATATAAGGAGGTTTATGTGTGATAGAGCGTATCATATCACGGGGTTTGGATGCACCGGCGAAGTTTGCGCCAACTATCAATGTGAGAAAGGGCAATGCACGGTACCGAAGAGGCTAGCAAGGATGGAAGGGTGAGAGTGCGTATAATCCATGGACTCAACATTAGTCATAAAGAACTCACATACTTATTGCAAAAATCTACAAGTCATCAAAAACCTCGGCACTACGCGCATGATCCTAGGGGGATAGATTGGTAGGAAAAGACCATCGCTCGTCCCCGACCGCCACTCATAAGGAAGACAATCAAATAACACCTCATGTTTCAAATTTGTTACACAATGTTTACCATATGTGCATGCTACGGGACTTGCAAACTTGAACACAAGCATTTCTCAAATTCACAACTACTCAGCTAGCACGACCTTGATATTATTACCTCCATATCTCAAAACAATCATCAAGCATCAAACTTCTCATAGTATTCAACACACTCATAAGAAAGTTTTATTATTAATCTTGCATACCAAGCATATTAGGATTTTAAGAAAATTACCATGCTATTCTAAATACTCTCAAAATAATATAAGTGAAGCATGAGAGTTCATCTATTTCTTCAAAATAAATCTACCATCATGCTCTAAAAGATATAAGTGAAGCACTAGAGCAAATGACAAACTACTCCGAAAGATATAAGTGAAGATCAATGAGTAGTCGAATAATTATGCAACTATGTGAAGACTCTCTAACATTTAATAATTTCAGATCTTGATACTTTATTCAAACAGCAAGAAAAACAAAATAAAATGGCATTCTAAGAATGGCAAACATCATGTGAAGAAGCAAAAACTTAGGATCAACCGTAACTAACCGATAGTTGTTGAAGAAGAAAGGTGGGATGCCAACCGGGGCATCCCCAAGCTTAGATGCTTGAGACTTATTGAAATATTATCTTGGGATGCCTTGGGCATCCCCAAGATTGAGCTTTTGTGTCTCCTTAATTCCTTTCATATCACGGTCTCCCTAAATCTCAAAAGCTTCATCCACACAAAACTCAACAAGGACTCGTGAGATAAGTTAGCATAAACCATTGCAAAAACCTTATCATACTCTACTGTAGCAAATCACTAAAATTATTATTCAACATTGCATACTAAATGCCTCTGCATATTTAATAGTCCTATCCTCAAATAGAATCATTAAAGAAGAAAACATATGCAAACAATGCAAACATAACAGCAATCTTCTTAAACAGGACAGTCTGTAAAGAATGCAGCAACATCCATACTTCCCTAGCTCCAAAAATTATGAAAGAAAATTCCCACTGTAGTAAATTTATCAGAGCTTAATATGCAAAAGGTTTAAACATTTTATCACATTCTGACTTTTCTAGGGAATTATTGCAACAGTGGTAAACTTTCTGTTTTCAAACATCAACATGTGGACTTGTAACATAGGCATAGTAAAGACTATCAATGCCACTTTTATTAGAATAAAAGATGCAAAAGATTGTTCCAAATAACAGAAAGAAAATCCTAACAAAATAAATTGACGCTCCAAGCAAAACACATATCATGTGGCGAATAAAAATATAGCTCCAAGTAAAGTTACCGATGAACGAAGACGAAAGAGGGGATGCCTTCCGGGGCATCCCCAAGCTTAGGCTCTTGGCTATCCTTGGATTATCTTGGGGGTGATATGGGCATCCCCAAGCTTAGGCTCTTGCCACTCCTTGTTCCATAGTCCATCGAATCTTTACCCAAAACTTGAAAACTTCACAACACAAAACTTAACAGAAAACTCGTAAGCTCCGTTAGTATAAGAAAATGAATCACCACTTCAAGGTACTGTAATGAACTCATTATTTGTTTATATTGGTGTTAAATTTACTTTATTCCAACTTATATATGGTCTATAACCTATTTTACTAGCCATAGATTCACCAAAATAAGTAAACAACACATAGAAAACATAATCTGTCAAAAACAGAACAGTCTGTAGTAATCTGGATCAAACGTATACTTATGGAACTCATAAAATTCTCAAATAAATTTCTGGACCTGAGAAATTCATCTATTAATCATATGCAAAAAGAAATAACTCAATATCACTCTCCAATAAAAAATGGCAGCAATTCTCGTGAGCGCTAAAGTTTCTGTTTTTTACAGCATGATCGCAAAGACTTTCCCCAAGTCTTCCCAAAGGTTCTACTTGGCACAAACACTAATTAAAAGCATAAAACCACATCTAAACAGAGTATATATGAATTATTTATTACTAAACAGGAACAAAAATCAAGTAATAAAAATAAAGTTGGGTTGCCTCCCAACAAGCGCTATCGTTTACCGCCCCTAGCTAGGCATGATGATTTCAATGATGCTCACATAAAAGATAAGAATTGAAATATAAAGAGAGCATCATGAAGAATATGACTAGCACATTTAATCCTAACCCACTTCCTATGCATAGAGATTTTGTAAGCAAACAACTTATGGAAATAATAATCAATTAGCATAGGAGGGCAAAACAGGCATAACTTCAAAACTTTAAGCACATAGAGAGGAAACTTGATATTATTGCAAGTCCTATAAGCATATGTTCCTCCCTCATAATAATTTTCAGTAGCATCATGAACGAAGTCAACAATATAACCAGCACCTAAAGCATTCTTTTCATGATCTACAAGCATAGAAAATTTACTACTCTCCACAAAAGCAAAATTCTTCTCATGAATAATAGTGGGAGCAAACTCAACAAAATAACTATCATGTGATTGAAAATTAAGATCAAGATGAAAGTTTCATGGTTATCATTATTCTTCAAAGTATATGTGTCATCACAATAATCATCATAGATAGGAGGCATGCTTTCATCATAGTAAATTTGTTCATCAAAGCTTGGGGGACAAAAAATATCATCTTCATCAAACATAGCTTCCCCAAGCTTGTGGCTTTGCATATCATTAGCATCATGGATATTCAAGGAATTCATACTAACAACATTACAATCATGCTCATCATTCAAATATTTAGTGCCAAACATTTTATAGATTTCTTCTTCTAGCACTTGAGCACAATTATCCTTTCCATCATACTCACGAAAGATATTAAAAAGGTGAAGCGTATGAGACAAACTCAATTCCATTTTTTATAGTTTTCTTTTTGTAAACTAAACTAGTGATAAAACAAGAAACTAAAAGACTCGATTGCAAGATCTAAAGATATACCTTCAAGCACTTACCTCCCCGGCAACGGCGCCAGAAAAGAGCTTGATGTCTACTACAAACCTTCTTCTTGTAGATGTTGTTGGGCCTCCAAGTGCAGAGGTTTGTAGGACAGTAGCAAATTTCCCTCAAGTGGATGACCTAAGGTTTATCAATCCGTAGGAGGCGTAGGATGAAGATGGTCTCTCTCAAGCAACCCTGCAACCAAATAACAAAGAGTCTCTTGTGTCCCCAACACATCCAATACAATGGTAAATTGTATAGGTGCACTAGTTCGGCGAAGAGATGGTGACACAAGTGGTATATGGATGGTAGATAAAGGTTTTTGTAATCTGAAAATATAAAAACAGCAAGGTAACTAATGATAAAAGTGAGCGTAAACGGTATTGCAATGCATTGAAACAAGGCCTAGGGTTCATACTTTCGCTAGTGCAAGTTCCCTCAACAATAATAACACAATTGGATCATATAACTATCCCTCAACATGCAACAAAGAGTCACTCCAAAGTCACTAATAGCGGAGAACAAACGAAGAGATTATGGTAGGGTACGAAACGACCTCAAAGTTATTCTTTCCAATCAATCCGTTGGGCTATTCCTATAAGTGTCACAAACAACCCTAGAGTTCATACTAGAATAACACCTTAAGACACAAATCAACCAAAACCCTAATGTCACCTAGATACTCCAATGTCACCTCAAGTATCCGTGGGTATGATTATACGATATGCATCACACAATCTCAGATTCTCTATTCAACCAACACAAAGGACCTCAAAGAGTGCCCCAAAGTTTCTACCGGAGAATCACGGCGACAACGTGTGCCAACCCCTATGCATAGGTTCATGGGCGGAACCCGCAAGTTGATCACCAAAACATACATCAAGTGAATCACGTGGTATCCCATTGTCACCACAGATACGCACGACAAGACATACATCAAGTGTTCTCAAATCTATAAAGACTCAATCCGATAAGATAATTTCAAAGGGGAAACTCAATCCATTACAAGAGAGTAGAGGGGGGAGAAAACATCATAGGATCCAACTATAATAGCAAAGCTCGCGATACATCAAGATCGTATCATCTCAAGAACATGAGAGAGAGAGATCAAACACATAGCTACTGGTACATACCCTCAGCCCCGAGGGAGAACTACTCCCTCCTCGTCATGGAGAGCACCGGGATGATGAAGATGGCCACCGGAGAGGGATCCCCCCTCCGGCAGGGTGCCGGAACGGGTCTAGATTGGTTTTCGGTGGCTACGGAGGCTTCTGGCGGCGGAACTCCCGATCTATTGTCTCTTCTGGAAGTTTTAGGGTACGTGAGTATATATGGGTGCAGGAAGTACGTCGGTGGAGCTTCGGGGGGCCCACGAGGTAGGGGGCGCGCCCCCACCCTCGTTAGCACCTCCCTTGGCTCCTGACATGGGGTCCAAGTCCATGCGGTAGCTTTCCTTCCAGAAATAACTTCTCCAGTTGATTTCGTTCCGTTTCGACTCCGTTTGATATTCCTTTTCTTCAAAACTCTGAAATAGGCAAAAAAAACCCAGCAATTCTGGGCTGGGCCTCTGGTTAATAGGTTAGTCCCAAAAATAATATAAAAGTGGATAATAAAGCCCAATATTGCCCAAAACAGTAGATAACATAGCATGGAGCAATCAAAAATTATAGATACGTTGGAGACGTATCAGGCACCACCTTCCGTCTGACTTGCCCCTACACTACGAAGCAGAACGGGCATTCTCCGCACTCTTAATGACCGCGTTCGCACGTTACTCTTTCACTCTAACGTGCCCGCTCGGTTCTGGCCCGATGCCCTCGCTACCGCCACTGTCTTAGTTTCCATTCGTCCGTGTCGCCCTCGGTCGAACTACGCCCCTCACCACCTTCTCTTCGGCACACCACCGTCCTATGATGGTCTCCGCATCTTCGGGTGTCTCTGTTATCCTAGCACCGCGTCCATCACGTCACACAAGCTCGCACCACAATCTGTCCCATGCGTCTTCCATGGCTACTCTCCTAACACCAAAGGTTACCGGTGCTATGATCATGTCACTCATCGTGTGTACACCTCGAGGCATGTGTACTTTGTCGAGACAGTGTTCCCTTTTTTCCAGGTTCCTCCGGTTTCGGCCCCTTTGACGCCGGCCCCCGCGCCCCCTTCGTGGAGCGATGCGCGGCGGCAGCCCCCAGCACGACGCCTTCTGCCGCCACCACCTGGCTTCGTGACTCCCTCCCCCGAGGTCGAGTCCGAGCAGGCCCCCGGGTCCCCGTCTCCCTCATACGAGGTTGAGCCCGGCACCCTGCCCGCCACCCCTGCGACGGGCTCGACGTCACCCTTGCCCGTCGCCTCTTCCGCCGCCGGATCGGCCGACGCTGCTGCCGTCGCGGCCCCCGCCGCCGTGCTATGTCTTGAGCTTGCGTTGGTTTTCCCCGAAGAGGAAGGGATGATGCAGCAGAGTAGCGTAAGTATTTCCCTCAGTTTTTGAGAACCAAGGTATCAATCCAGTAGGAGCCCACGCTCAAGTCCCTCGTACCTGCACAAAGCGATAGCTACTCGCAACCAACGCGATTAGGGGTTGTCAATCCCTTCACGGCCACTTACGAGAGTGAGATCTGATAGATATAATATCTTTGGTATTTTTGGTATAAAGATGCAAAGTAAAAAAGTAAAGGCAAAGTAAAAAGAAAAGCAAGATTAAAGTGATAGAGATTGATATGATGAGAATAGACCCGGGGGCTATAGGTTTCACTAGTGGCTTCTCTCAAGAGCATAAGTATTCTACGGTGGGTGAACAAATTACTGTTGAGCAATTGACAGAATTGAGCATAGTTATGAGAATATCTAGGCATGATCATGTATATAGGCATCACGTCCGTGACAAGTAGATCGAAATGATTCTGCATCTACTACTATTACTCCACTCATCGACCGCTATCCAGCATGCATCTCGAGTATTAAGTTAAAAACAGAGTAACGCCTTAAGCAAGATGACATGATGTAGAGAGATAAATTCATGCAATATGAAATAAACCCCATCTTGTTATCCTCGATGGCAACGATACGATACGTGCCTTGCTGCCCCTTCTGTCACTGGGTAAGGACACCGCAAGATCGAACCCAAAGCTAAGCACTTCTCCCATGGAAAGAACTACCAATCTAGTTGGCCAAACCAAATGGATAATTCAAAGAGACTTGCAGAGATGACCAATCATACATAAAAGAATTCAGAGAAGATTCAAATATTATTCATAGATAGACTTGATCATAAACCCACAATTCATCGGTCTCAACAAACACACCGCAAAAAGAAGATTACATCGAATAGATCTCCACAAGAGAGGGGGAGAACTTTGTATTGAGATTCAAAGAGAGAGAAGAAGCCATCTATCTACTAACTATGGACCTGAAGGTCTAAGGTAAACTACTCACGCTTCAACGAAGAGGCTATGATGATGTAGAAGACCTCCGTGATGACGGCTCTCTTCCGGTGGAGCTCCGGAACAGGCCCCAAGATGGGATCTCGTGGATACAGAAAGTTGCGACGGTGGAATTAGGTTTTTGGCTCCTGTCCTGATCGTTTGGGGGTACGTGTGTATATATAGGAGGAAGAAGTACGCCGGAGGAGCAACGAGGGGCCCAAGAGGCAGGGGGGCGCGCCCTAGGGGGGGCGCCCCCACCCTCATGACCGCCTCTTTTGTTTCTTGGAGCAGGGTCCAAGTCTCCTGGATCACGTTCGGTGAGAAAATCACGTTCCCGAAGAGTTTATTCCGTTTGGACTCCGTTTGATATTCCGTTTATCCGAAACACTGAAATAGGCAAAAAACAGCAATTCTGGGCTGGGCCTCCGGTTAATAGGTTAGTCCCAAAAATAATATAAAAGTGGAAAATAAAGCCCAATATAGTCCAAAACAGTAGATAATATAGCATGGACCAATCAAAAATTATAGATACGTTGGAGACGTATCAGGCATCCCCAAGCTTAATTCCTGCTCGTCCTCGAGTAGGTAAATGATAAAAGAGAATTTTTGTTGCGGAGTGCTACTTTGCATAATTTCAATGTAAATCTTCTTAATTGTGGTATGAATATTCAGATTAGAAAGATTCAAGACAAAAGTTTATATTGACATAAAAATAATAATACTTCAAGCATACTAACAAAGCAATTATGTCTTCTCAAAATAACATGGCCAAAGAAAGTTATCCCTACAAAATCATATAGTCTGGCTATGCTCCATCTTCACCACACAAAGTATTTAAATCATGCACAACCCCGATGACAATCCAAGCAATTGTTTCATACTCTAACTTTTTCAAAACTTTTTCAATCTTCACGCAATACATGAGCGTGAGCCATGGATATAGCACTATAGGTGGAATAGAATGGTGGTTGTGGAGAAGACAAAAAAAGAGAAGATGGTCTCACATCAACTAGGCGTATCAACGGGCTATGGAGATGCCCATCAATAGATATCAATGTGAGTGAGTAGGGATTGCCATGCAACGGATGCACTAGAGCTATAAGTATATGAAAGCTCAAAAAGAAACTAAGTGGGTGTGCATCCAACTTGCTTGCTCACGAAGACCTAGGGCAATTTTTGAGGAAGCCCATCATTGGAATATACAAGCCAAGTTCTATAATGTAAAATTCCCACTAGTATATGAAAGTGATAACATGAGAGACTCTCTATTATGAAGATCATGGTGCTACTTTGAAGCACAAGTGTGGTAAAAGGATAGTAACATTGTCCCTTCTCTCTTTTTCTCTCATCATTTTTTTATTTGGGCCTTTTCTCTTTTTTTATGGCCTCCCCTTTTTTATTTGGGCTTCATTGGCCTCTTTTTTTATTTTATTTTTCGTCCGGAGTCTCATCTCGACTTATGGGGGAATCATAGTCTCCATCATTCTTTCCTCACTGGGACAATGCTCTAATAATGATGATCATCACACTTTTATTTTTCTTATAACTCAACAATTACAACTCGATACTTAGAACAAAATATGACTATGTGAATGCATTCGGTGGTGTACCGGGATATGCAATATGACAATGATGGAGTGTGTCATGATAAACGGAACGGTGGAAAGTTGCATGGCAATATATCTCGGAATGGCTATGGAAATGCCATAATAGGTAGGTATGGTGGCTGTTTTGAGGAAGGTATATGGTAGGTGTATGATACCGGCGAAAGGTGCGCGGTATTAGAGAGGCTAGCAAAGGTGGAAGGGTGAGAGTGCGTATAATTCATGGACTCGGCATTAGTCATAAAGAACTCATATACTTATTGCAAAAATCTAGAAGTTATCAAAGCAAAGTATTACACGCATGCTCCTAGGGGGATAGATTGGTAGGAAAAGACCATCGCTCGTCCCCGACCGCCACTCATAAGGAAGACAATCAATAAACAAATCATGCTCCGACTTCATAACATAACGGTTCACCATACGTGCATGCTACGGAGATCGCAAACTTTAACGCAAGTATTCTTTAAATTCACAACGACACAACTAGCATGACTTTAATATTATCACCTCCATATCTCAAAACAATTATCAAGCTTCAATCTTTCTTAGTATTCAACACACTCAAAAGAAAGTTTCACAAATCTTGAATACCAAGCATATTATTATTAAGCAAATTACCATGCTATTTAAGAGACTCTCAAAATAATTTAAGTGAAGCATGAGAGATCAATAGTTTCTTTAAAATGAGTCCACCACCGTGCTCTAAAAGATCTAAGTGAAACACATAGAGCAAAATTATAATGCTCAAAAGATATAAGTGAAGCACATAGAGCAATACTACTTAGCTCAAAAGATATAAGTGAAGCACATAGAGTATTCTATCAAATTTTAATTCATTTATGGCTCTCTCAAAAGGTGTGTACAGCAAGTATGATTGTGGCATACTAATACACAAAGGCACAAATAATACAAGACGCTCCAAGCAAAACACATATCATGTTGGTGAATAAAAATATAGCTCCAAGTAAATTACCGATGGAAGTGGACGAAAGAGGGGATGCCTTCCGGGGCATCCCCAAGCTTTGACTTATTGGTGTCCTTGGATTATCTTGGGGGTGCCATGGGCATCCCCAAGCTTAGGCTCTTTCCACTCCTTGTTCCATGATCCATCAAAAGAATTCACCCAAAACTTGAAAACTTCACAACACAAAACTCAAAATAGAAAACTCGTGAGCTCCGTTAGCGAAAGAAAACAAAAGACTACTTCAAGGTACTGTAATGAACCCATTCTTTATTTATATCGGTGTTAAACCTACTGTATTCCAACTTCTCGATGGATTATAAACTATTTTACTCGCCATAGATTGATCAAAATAAGCAAACAACACACGAAAAACAGAATCTATCAAAAACAGAACAGTCTGTAGTAATCTGTAGCTAGTGCAAGATCTGGAACCCCAAAAATTCTAAAATAAATTTCTGGACGTGAGGAATTTATCTATTAATCATATGCAAAAATAATTACTAAATAGCACTCTTCAAATAAAAATGACAGCAGTTCTCGTGAGCGCTAAAGTTTCTGTTGTTTACAGCAAGTTCAACAAGACTTTCTCCAAGTCTTCCCAACGGTTCTACTTGGCACAAACACTAATTAAACACAAAAAACACAACCAAAACAGAGGATAAATAATTTATTTATTACTAAACAGGAGCAAAAGGCAAGGAATAAAAATAAAATCAGGTTGCCTCCCAACAAGCGCTATCGCTTAACGCCCCTAGCTAGGCATAAAAGCGAGGATAGGTCTAGGTATTGCCATCTTTGGTAGGCAATCCATAAGTGGCTCTCATGATAGTTTCATATGGTAATTTTATTTTCTTTCTTGTAAAGTGTTCCATGCCCTTTTTTAATGGAAATTGAAATCTAATATTCCCTTCCTTCATATCAATAATCGCACCAACCGTTCTAAGGAAAGGTCTACCAAGAATAATAGGGCAAGAAGGATTGCAATCTATATCAAGAACAATGAAATCTACGGGCACATAATTCCTATTTGCAACAATAAGAACATCATTAATCCTTCTCATAGGTTTCTTAATAGTGGAATCTGCAAGATGCAAGTTTAGAGAGCAATCATCAAAATTACGGAAATCTAGTAAATCACACAAAGTCCTGGGAATAGTAGAGACACTAGCACCCAAATCACACAAAGCATAAAACTCATGATCTTTAATTTTAATTTTAATAGTTGGTTCCCACTCATCATAGAGTTTTCTAGGGATAGAAACTTTCAACTCAAGTTTTTCTTCATAAGATTGCATCAAGGCATCAACAATATGTTTGGTGAAGGCTTTATTTTGACTATAAGCATGTGGAGAATTTAGCACGGATTGCAACAAGGAAATACAATCAATTAAAGAGCAACTTTCATAATTAAATTCCTTGAAATCCAATATAGTGGGTTTAGCAACATCTCAATTTTTATTTCTTTCAATCCCACTTTCATCAATTTCATCATTAAGATCTAAATACTCCGAATTTTTAGAACGCCTTCTAGGTAAAGGAAGATCGTATTCAGTTTCGTCAAGATTCATATTGCAAAATAAAGATTTAATAGGAGACACATCAATA
>NC_041382.1:52341676-52409338 GCF_002162155.2 Triticum dicoccoides
CGAATTTTTAGAACGCCTTCTAGGTAAAGGAAGATCATATTCAGTTTCATCAAGATTCATATTGCAAAATAAAGATTTAATAGGAGACACATCAATAACTTTTAGATCTTCATCTTGATTTTCATAGGTATTGGAAGAACACGCTTTAATAAAGGCATCTTTGGAAGCACGCATCCTAGCGGTTCTTTCCTTGCACTCATCAATGGAAATTCTCATGGCTTTGAGAGACTCATTGATATCATGCTTAGGAGGAATAGATCTAAGCTTTAAAGAATCAACCTCAAGAGAAATTCTATCAATGTTTCTAGCCAAATCATCAACTTTAAGCAATTTCTCCTCAAGCAAAGCATTAAAATTCTTTTGTGAATTCGTAAACTCTTTAACTCTATTCTCAAATTCAGAGGGCATATTATTATAGTTTCCATAAGAGTTGTTGTAGGAATTACCATAATTATTAGAAGGATTACTAGGATATGGCCTAGGATTAAAATTCCCTCTATAAGAGTTGTTACCAAAATTATTCCTACCAACAAAATTCACATCCACAGATTCATTGTAATTCTCAATCAAAGTAGACAAAGGCATATCATTAGGATCAGAAGAAACACTCTTAGTAGCAAATAATTTCATAAGTTCATCCATCTTTCCACTCAACACATTAATTTCTTCTATCACATTTATTTTTTTATTAGAAGATCTTTGAGTATGCCATTGAGAATAATTAACCATAATATTATCTAGGAGTTTAGTAGCATCTCCTAAAGTGATTTCCATAAAAGTGCCTCCCGCGGCCGAATCTAAAAGATTTCTAGAAGCAAAATTCAATCCGGCATAAATTTTTTGTATAATCATCCACAAATTCAAACCATGAGTAGGGCAATTACGTATCATTAATTTCATTCTCTCCCAAGCTTGTGCAACATGTTCATGATCAAGTTGTTTAAAGTTCATAATATCGTTTCTAAGAGAGATGATCTTAGCGGGAGGAAGATACTTAGAGATAAAAGCATATTTGCACTTGTTCCATGAATCAATACTATTCTTAGGCAAAGACGAAACCAAGCTTTAGCACGATCTCTAAGCGAAAAAGGAAATAGCTTCAATTTAACAACATCATTATTGATATCTTTTTTCTTTTGCATATCACATAAATCAACGAAGCTATTCAGATGAGTAGCAGCATCTTCACTAGGAAGGCCGGCGAATTGATCTTTCATAACAAGATTCAACAAAGCAGTATTAATTTCACAAGATTCAGCATCGGTAAGAGGAGAAATCGGAGTGCTAAGGAAATCATTATTGTTGGTATTTTTGAAGTCACACAATTTAGTAGTATCTTGAGCCATCGCGACAAGCAAGCAATCTAACACACAAGCAAACAAAAGCAAACGGGCAAAAAGAGGCAAATAGAGAGGGAGGATAGGGAGAGAGAGGGCAAATAAAACGGCAACGGTGAATTGGGGGGAGAGGAAAACGAGAGGCAAATGGCAAATAATGTAATGCGAGAGATAGGGATTGTGATGGGTACTTGGTATGTTGACTTTTTGCGTAGACTCCCCGTCAACGCCGCTAGAAATCCTTCTTGCTACGTCTTGAGCTTGCGGTGGTTTTCCCCGAAGAGGAAGGGATGATGCAGCAGAGTAGCATAAGTATTTCCCCTCAGTTTTTGAGAACCAAGGTATCAATCCAGTAGGAGCCCACGCTCAAGTCCCTCGTACGTGCACAAAGCGATAGCTACTCGCAACCAACGCGATTAGGGGTTGTCAATCCCTTCACGGTCACTTACGAGGGTGAGATCTGATAGATATAATATTTTTGGTATTTTTGGTATAAAGATGCAAAGTAAAAAGTAAAGGCAAAGTAAAAAGCAAAGCAAGATAAAAGTGATAGAGATTGATATGATGAGAATAGACCCGGGGGCCATAGGTTTCACTAGTGGCTTCTCTCAAGAGCATAATAATTCTACGGTGGGTGAATAAATTACTGTTGAGCAATTGACAGAATTGAGCATAGTTATGAGAATATCTAGGCATGATCATGTATATAGGCATCACGTCTGTGACAAGTAGATCGAAACGATTCTGCATCTACTACTATTACTCCACTCATCGACCGCTATCCAGCATGCATCTAGAGTATTAAGTTAAAAACAAAGTAACACCTTAAGCATGATGACATGATGTAGAGAAATAAATTCATGCAATATGAAATAAACCCCATCTTGTTATCCTCGATGGCAATAATACAATACGTGCATTGCTTCCCCTTCTGTCACTGGGTTAGGACACCGCAAGATCGAACCCAAAGCTAAGCACTTCTCCCATGGCAAGAACTACCAATCTAGTTGGCCAAACCAAACGGATAATTCGAAGAGACTTGCAGAGATAACCAATCATACATAAAATAATTCAGAGAAGATTCAAATATTATTCATAGATAGACTTGATCATAAACCCACAATTCATCGGTCTCAACAAACACACCGCAAAAAGAAGATTACATCAAATAGATCTCCACAAGAGAGGGGAAGAACTTTGTATTGATATTCAAAGAGAGAGAAGAAGCCATCTAGCTACTAACTATGGACCCTAAGGTCCGAGGTAAACTACTCACACTTCATCGGAGAGGCTATGATGATGTAGAAGCCCTCCGTGATGACGGCCCTCTTCCGGCGGAGCTCCGGAACAGGCCCCAAGATGGGATCTCGTGGATACAGAAAGTTGCGGCGGTGGAATTAGGTTTTTGGCTCCTGTCCTGATCGTTTGGGGGTACGTGTGTATATATAGGAGGAAGAAGTATGCCGGAGGAGCAACGAGGGGCCCACGAGGCAGGGGGCGCGCCCCCACCCTCGTGACCGCCTCTTTTGTTCCTTGGAGCAGGGTCCAAGTCTCCTGGATCACGTTCGGTGAGAAAATCACGTTCCCGAAGATTTTATTCCGTTTGGACTCCGTTTGATATTCCGTTTATCCGAAACACTGAAATAGGCAAAAAACAACAATTCTGGGCTGGGCCTTCGGTTAATAGGTTAGTCCCAAAAATAATATAAAAGTGGAAAATAAAGCCCAATATAGTCCAAAGCAGTAGATAATATAGCATGGAGCAATCAAAAATTATAGATATGTTGGAGACGTATCACACTGCCGCACCGGGTGCCCCCGCCGCCGCACCAGGTGCCCCAGCCGCCACAGCACTCGCCGACACTGCTGCCCCGTCACTTGGTGTGACTACCCATGCCCGAGCAGGAGTGCTTCGGCCCAGCACGCACTACTCCACCGACGAGTATGTGTGTGCCACCTCGACGTCGACGCCATCAACCGCCCCCCCTCCGCTTGCGCTGCCCTTCGGGATGCCCACTGGCTAGCTGTGATGCAGGAGGAGTTCGACGCCTTACAGCGCAACCGCATGTGGCAGCTTGTTCCGCGACCCCCTCATGCCAACATCATCTCTGGCAAGTGGGTGTTTCGCCACAAGACTCGCCCGGACGGTTCTCTTGAGCGCTACAAGGCTCGGTGGGTGGTTCGCTGTTTTCGGCAGTGCGCGGGCATGGACTTCACCGACACCTTCGCCCCGGTTGTGAAACCGGGCACGATTCGCGCCATGCTTCAGCTGGCGGTCTCGCACGTCTGGCCGGTGCACCATTTGGATGTCTCTAACGCCTTGTTGCATGGCCATCTCGCCGAGCAGGTGTTCTGTGAGCAGCCCACTGGTTTCATCGACGCCGAGCACCCCGACTTCGTGCTTGCTCCCCCGTTCTCTTTACGGGTTGAAGCAGGCGCCTCGGGCTTGGTACTAGCATATTGCAGCCTTCCTGCAGTCTCTCGGATTTCGTTCCACTCGCTCCTATGCTTCACTGTTCGTGTATCATCAGGGAGTTGACACTGCATATCTGCTGCTCTATGTCGACGACATCATCCTCACGGCGTCCTCCCCCGACCTCCTTCAGCGGCGGACTGCTCGTCTTCGTCATGAGTTCGCCCTCAAGGACTTGGGGCCCCTGCACTACTTCCTCGGCATCGAGGTGGTCCGACAGACTGACGTCTTCTTTCTGCATCAATAGAAGTACGCCCATGAGCTCTTGGAGCGTGCCGGTATGCTTAACTGCAAGCCAACACCCACCCCCATCAACATGAAGGCGAAGGTCTCTGCTCTCGAGGGGTCTCTTGTGTCTGATGGAGCATTTTATCACTCTATTATCGGTGCTTTACAGTACCTGACGCTGACTCGCCCCGACCTGTAGTATGTTGTCCAGCAGGTGTGCCTCCATATGCACGCCCCGCGTGACTCTCACTGGACTTTGGTGAAGCGTATTCTCCATTACATCGGCACCATGTCCTTGGGACTCACCCTGACGGCCTCCCCCTCCACCGACCTCGTGGCCTAATCTGATACCGACTGGGCTGGCTACCCCAACACGCGACACTCTACGTCAGGCTACTGCGTCTACCTTAGGCCCTTGTTGATCTCTTGGTCATCTAAGCGGCAACCCACGGTCTCCCGCTCCAGCGCCGAGGCAGAGTATCGCGCCGTGGCTAATGCCATGGCCGAGTGCTCTTGGATACGTCAGCTGCTCCAGGAGTTGCTTTGTGATGTTCACAAGGCCACTCTTGTCTACTGCGATAACATCAGCGCGGTCTACCTCTCAGCCAACCCAGTGCACCTTCGACGAACGAAGCATATTGAGCTCGATATTCACTTTGTGCGCGAGCAGGTTGCCCTTGGCCGTGTTCGGGTTCTCCACGTGCCGACGACGCAACAATTTGCTGATGTGATGACTAAGGGATTGCCTACTCCCGTCTTCGAGGAGTTTCGGTCTAGTCTCTGTGTCTCCGGCAACGCTTCGACTGCGGGGGGGTGTTGAGTATGTATTTTGTATTGCACGTGTATTGAAGTTGTGGCTTACCTCGTAGTCTTGTATAATTGGGGTAGAGGACCTCTCTTGTATTATATATATGTGCACCAGCACCACTACAAAAAAAAGACACATCTGTGACATTTTGGGCCGAACAATTTTTTTTTCTGTCATACATATGACACTTTTATGGCGATAATTGTGACAAAACCCAGTATCATCATAGATGTGGTGGGCTCCTACTTCTATGACAAAAAATCATGACATAAAATGGGCTTTTCGTCCTGGGCGGGCCGGAGACGCAGCTGCATGACATTCTTTGGGCCGTCCATGACGGAAAAAACCGTGGTAGAAGCGAGGGGGAGGAAAATTTCGGGGAGTTCCCGGTTACGGTGGGAGGTCGGGGGCCGAGTGATGTGCGTTTCTCTCGTACACGTACGCACGTGTGTGTGAGGCGTTGGCTCTAACTGACCCCGAGCGAGGCGTTGGGCTCTAACTGAACCCGAGCGATTGCACTGCAGGCTACGCGTTACTGAACCAGAGCGATCGATCGATGGCTGTTAACTGAACCTGTAAGTGCATCTAGTGCCACCCCTAGTTGGTTTTGGAGTATTGACGAAAAACCTGGTTGAGGGATTAATGTGTTTGTGAGAATTGCAGGATAACACAGGTAGAAGTCCCTCATTGATTCGGTTTTCCTACCAGAGATGACCCCTAAAAATGTATGAAGACATTGAAGTCAAAGGTGGGATGTGAAGACATTCACATTGAAGACTATGACAAGAGAAGACATCGTGTGAAGACTATGGAGCGCGAGAACCAGTCAGAATGACTGAAGTGATGCTTAACCAAAATCCTATGTCTTCGAGCGAAGACTATGAGAACAAATCTTATCCAGAGTTGGATAAGTCAGCTTTGCTTGTAGCCCAAGTAAAGTTGCCGTGTGTGTTTGAAATCTGACCGTTGGAACACGTGTCAGTTCCTTAGTGACCCAGGGTCATTTCGGACAAATCAGGTCGGGTTGCCTAGTGGCTATAAATAGCCCACCCCTACAACCATAAACGGTTGGCTGCTCAGAGTTAGTGTACGGCTTTTGTCGTTTGAGAGCAACCCACCTCGAAGACTTTGAGAGAGAATTGCTTGCGAGGATAAAGCCCTAAACACCCAGAGCCAAAGAGTGTTAGGCATCACTTAAGTCTTCCTGTCTGTGTGATCTGAAAACTTATTACACTTGAGGACTGTGAATCCTCCAGCCGGTTAGGCATCGCGTTCTGAGCATCCAAGAGTCATTGTGGATTGCCGGTGAACGAAGTCTGTGAAGGTTTGGAAGTCTGCCTTGAAGACTTACAAGAGTGATTGGGCGAGGACTGGGTGTCCTTAGCTCAAGGGGAATAAGGTGAAGACACGGTCGCCTGACATACTTCAAAGGCTCAACACACTTGAGTTTCAGCTTTCTGAGAAAAGAGACATCTACGGTCCCAACTATGGGCGAACTCGTGCCCTGAAGGCAAAAGCTGTCTCCTCATCTGAAGAAGAATCTGACAGCAGTTCTGATGATCCTGAAGACATTGGAAAGGAGCTTGCTATGCTTGTGAAGAAGTTTCAATAATTCACCAAGAAGAAAGGCTTCAGAAAGTCTTCACGATCAAGCTCAAGGAATGATGAAGCTTCTGCTCATGACTACAAGAAGAGAACATGCCACAAGTGCAAGAAACTTGGCCACTACATCTCTGAGTGTCTGCAGTGGGACAATGAGAACAACAAGAAGAAGAAGAGCAAGGAGTATGATTCTGACGACAAGAAGAAGAAGAAGAAATACTCAAAGTCTTCTTCCAAGTCCTCATCAAAGTCTTCATCACACAAGAAGAGCTCATCTGGCAAGGCTCATGCGTTCGTTGGCAAGGAAATGGATTTAGAGGAGGAGTCCGCTTCTGAGGAGGCGGAGGTGGAGTCTGAGGAGGAGTCCGATTCTGGCGTTGCAAGTCTGGCTACAGCATACGTTGCCAAGTCCATCTTCAACACTGAAGACAATGGCTTCATCGCCGACGCCGATGCAAATGACAAGGACTACTCCGCTCCCACCTACTGCTTCATGGCATGCGGTGCCACGGTAAACACACGCACTACTCACTATCAAACATCCAGTGAAGATGACTTTGATTGTGGTTCCAAACCCAGCTACAAAACACTTGCTAAAATTGCAACTGAACAACAGAAAGCTATGGAACATATTCAAAAACTGTTAGACAAAAGCGATGACCTGTTAGACGCTGAAATGACTCGATCTCAGTCCTTAATTGAAGACATAAAAAATCTTCATGTTAAGTATGAGGAACTTGAAAGTCATCATGAAACGCTCTCAACAACTAATGAAAAGCTTTCCTATGATTATCTTCAAAGGAAGCAAGATCTTGAGAAATTGAGAGCGGCTCATGAAGATCTTCAAAAGGAAAACGAGTCACTTCGCGCTGAACAGATCAGTTCCGCTCAGGAAGGATTTGAACCACCATGTCTTAAATGCATTGAGCGTGACAACGCTACTTCTGTTGCTGGATGTTCTACTGCTGCTACTATTGCAATATCTTCAACTGTTGATGTGGTAACTAACCCCTCTGCTGAGGATACCACTGCTATTGCTGATGAAAATGCTAGGTTGAAGACATTGCTTGAAACAGGGATGTACAAAAGTCTCAAAGGGCACCAGACACTATGTGATGTCCTCAAAAGGCAGATCCTGAACCGAAACCCTAGGAAAGAGGGTCTTGGGTTCAAAAGGAAAATGAATGCTGATGGCTCTTACTGGAAACCTGAGCAGTACCCCAAAACCACATGGGTTGCTGCAAAGGAGCCTTCAGTGGATCCATCCACCCTGTCTGGCTTCACTTGTGCTAATCCCATTGTTATTGATGAATCCTTTGATGCAAACTATAAACTGTTTAAGAATCAGAATGGTGAAGTGTTTGCCAGGTATATTGGTACTAACTGCAGGAATAGGCCACCTATGAAGAAAGTCTGGGTGCCTAAAAAATGGTTGGTGAATCTTCCTGTGAATGTCGTCATGACATCACAAGTGAAGAAGACAAACCCCAGACCACATGCTTCATATGGTCCAAAGGCTTCATACAGACAAAGGACTCACCTGAGTCGCATTAACGCAAATGTTTTGCAGGGAAACCATACTCAGGCCTATGAATATGAGCGCGTTTCATCAAACCGCCATGTTCATAAGACCAAGAACTACTCTGCTTATTCCTATGAGTACTATTGTCCACCTGCAAGACTATTTGCTAGGGCTCCAAAGCCAAAGTTCTCAGATGCCGCACTTAGACTCATTGCTTCGAAGCCACCCTTGAATATGTGGGTGGCTAAGAAATCTTAACTCTCTTTTGCAGGGAAGGGTCTCCAGCCGAAAATCAAATTCGTCTGAAGCTATTGCTGGGGACCTTAAACATCTTGTAGGGCGCAAGATCAAATGCCCAAATGGTCTTATTATGTATTTTCTTCCCGAGTCGCTTGCTACTTGCCCTATCAGTCCTAACCTGGATCTAAGCTTTCAAAATCCACTTGCTCGTCAAATGTTTGTGCTTCACAATTCTCTTCGGGAAGCCTATCCCCCTAACTGCACTGTAGGGTATGACACCAGCTGCTTCAGAATGGATTATTGATAGTGGGTGTACTAATCACATGACTGGCAAGCAAAGTCTTCTCATGAACTCAACGTTACGTCCATCTGACAAGAGTCACATCACATTTTCTGATACTGGTAAAAGCAAGGTATTGGGTCTAGGTAGAGTTGCAATCTCAAGGGATCAACACATGGATAAAGTAATGCTTGTTGAATCCCTTGGTTTCAACTTAATGTCTGTCTCAATGCTTTGCGATTTAAACATGATTGTGATATTTGGAAAATATTGTTGCCTTGTTCTAATGGAATCAGACAAGTCTCTAGTCTTTGAAGGGTATCAGAAAGATGATTTGTATGTGGTAGATTTCTCAGCAGGACCACAACTTCCCGTATGTCTTCTAGCAAAAGCTTCAGAATGCTGGCTCTGGCATCGGAGGCTAGGGCATGCTGGCATGAGGAACTTGCACACTCTTGCTAAGAAGAAGCATATCATAGGCATCGAGGGCGTCAAGTTCAAGAAGGATCACTTATGCGGTGCCTGTGAAGCTAGAAAGATGACGAGGGCCAAGCATCCCTCGAAGACGATCATGACAATGACTCAACCCTTCGAACTGCTACACATGGACCTCTTTGGTCCCACTCACTACTCAACTCTTACTACTACTGCTTGTCTCTATGGTTTCGTCATTGTTGATGATTATTCAAAATATACATGGGTGCATATAATCCTCTACAAGACTGAAGTGCAGGATGTCTTCAGACGCTTCACCAATCGAGCCATGAACAACTATGGCGTCAAGATCAAGCACATCAGAAGTGACAATGGCACTGAATTCAAAAACACTGGCCTAGACACTTATCTTGATACTTTGGGCATCACTCATGAATTCTCAGCTCCGTACACGCCGCAGCAGAATGGCATCGTGGAACGCAAGAACAGAACACTTATTGAGATGGCCCGGACGATGCTCGATGAATACAAGACTCCAAGAAAGTTCAGGCCCGAAGCCATTGATACTGCATGCCATATCATCAACCGTGTTTATCTTCACAAGCTTCTGAACAATACATCCTATGAGCTCCTTACTGGCAAGAAGCCAAATGTCAGTTACTTCAGAGTATTTGGTGCCAGGTGCAGGATCAAGGATCCACATCACACTTCAAAATTTGCACCTAAAGCACATGAAGGTTTTATGCTTGGATATGGAAAGGATTCGCACCCCTACAGAGTCTTCAACCTCTTTTACTATAAAGTGGTTGAAACTGTGGATGTGCGGTTCGATGAGACTAACGGCTCGCAAAGAGAGCACCTGCCAAATGTGCTAGATGAAGTTCCATCTAGTGAATCCATCAAGCTTATGGGAACTGGAGAAATCACACCGTCTGAAGCTCAGCCTGAAGAGGAACTCATCATCTCTGCACCTGATCAATCTGAAGACAATGCTCAGCCTGAAGACAATCCTTCCAATGATGACAATGCTCAGAATGAGCAAAATCTTCGACCTGCTCATCCACGAGTTGCAAATGAAGTACAAATTGAGAAAATAATTGATAGCATCAATGCACCTGGTCCACTCACTCGTTCATGGGAAACACAACTAGCAAATTTTTGTGGACACTTCGCATTTGTGTCAATATCTGAACCCCAGAAAGTTGATGAAGCCTTCATGGAACCTGAATGGATTCAACCTATGCAAGAAGAGCTTCAACAATTTGAGTTGAATAGTGTATGGGAACTAGTCAAACGTCCTGATCCTCGTAAGCACAACATCATAGTCACCAAATGGATATATCGCAACAAGCAAGATGAGCATGGTCAAGTTGTCAGAAACAAAGCTCGTCTCGTTGCTCAAGGTTACACTCAAGTTGAAGGAATTGACTTCGATGAAACATTTGCTCCTGTGGCTAGGCTTGAAGCTATACGCATACTGCTGGCCTATGCAAATCATCATAACATTCTTCTGTATCAAATGGATGTGAAGAGCGCTTTTCTCAATGGCAAGATTGAAGAAGAAGTGTATGTTGCACAACCGCCTGGCTTTGAAGATCCAAAACATCCTAACATGGTTTACATGCTCAACAAGGCACTGTATGGCCTTAAACAAGCCCCTCAAGCTTGGTATGACACACTCAAAGACTTAATGAAGAGCAAAGGCTTCAAACCTGGTTCCCCGGATCCCACTCTCTTCACGAAGACATATGATGGTGAACTGTTTGTGTGCCAAATATATGTGGATGACATTATCTTCGGCTGCACCAACCAGAAATACAGTGATGAGTTTGGATATATGATGCAAGAGCAATATCAGATGTCCATGATGGGTGAGCTGAAGTTCTTCCTTGGTCTTCAAATACGTCAGCAACGCAACGGCATCTTCATATCTCAAGAGAAATACCTCAAAGATTGCCTAAAGAAGTTTGGAATGCAAGAATGCAAAGGGTACACGACGCCAATGCCAGCTAAACACCATCTGGGCCCCGACGACAATGGTAAAGAGTTCGATCAAAAGGTATACCGCTCCATGATTGGTTCCTTGTTTTATTTATGTGCATCTAGGCCAGATATCATGCTTAGTGTTTGCATGTGTGCCTGATTCCAAGAGGCAGCAAAGGAATCAGATCACTTAGCTGTGAAGCGAATTCTTCGATATTTGGCTCACACCCCAACACTAGGACTATGGTATCCAAAGGGCTCAGAGTTTGATCTAGTTGGATTCTCGGATGCTGATTATGCTGGTGACAAGGTGGATCGCAAGTCTACATCAGGCACATGTCACTTTCTGGGACGATCACTTGTTTGTTGGTCTTCAAAGAAGCAGAACTGTGTATCAGTCTCCACTGCTGAATCTGAATACATTGCTGCTGGATCTTGATGCGCTTAGCTTCTATGGATGAAGCAAACACTCAAAGATTATGGCGTTCTTCTGAAGCAAGTGCCACTCTACTGCGACAACGAGAGCGCCATCAAGATTGCTAACAACCCAGTTCAGCACTCGAAGACAAAGCACATTGAAATTCGTCATCACTTTCTCAGAGATCATGTCATGAAGGAAGATATTGATATTCATACACGTCAACACTGAAGAGTAATTGGATGATAAGAGGTTTTGCAAGTTACGGTGTGAGCTAAATATCTTGGAATCCTCAAATGTCCTGTGATCACGCACACATCCTAACACTTAAGCATGTTGATGACTTAGATGTGCAACACACAAAGTAACGTATGTCTTCAATCAATGAAGACTTACATTCTGAGTGTGAATACATTAATATGGAATTTGACTTCGGAGCGCCACGATAATTGTGTGCCGTGTCTGGGTCTAATACCTCCTATACGGTGGGTAACGTGTGATGCCCCGAGACCGATGTGCCAGGTGTCGTCCAGTTATTCGCTGTTGTTGCCTTGTCATTGCTTGCGTGTCATGCATCTCATATCATGTCATCATGTGCATTTCATTTGCATACATGTTCGTCTTATGCATCCGAGCATTTTCCCCGTTGTCCGTTTTGCAATCCGGCGCTTCTATCTCACCCGGTGCCCCTTTCTACCTCTTTTCATGTGCGGCTGTTAAACGTTTTCGGATTGGACCGAGACTTGTCATGCGGCCTTGGTTCACTACCGGTAGACCACCTGTCAAGTTTCGTGCCATTTGGACTTCGTTTGATACTCCAACGGTTAACCGAGGGACCGAAAAGGCCTCGTGAGTGTTGCAGCCCAACACCCTTCCAAAGTGACCCAAAACCCACTTAAACCACCTCATCATCTCAGTCGTTCGATCACGATCGCATGGCCGAAAACCGCACCTCATTTGGACTCTCCTAGCTCCCTCTACCTATAAATATGCGTGCCTCCCGGATTATTCGCGCAGACGAAACCCTAGCAATCTTCCTCCTTCCGCCGCCGGACACTTTCCCGCGCCGACGGACATGTCCGCCCGTCCTCACGCCGCCGCTCCCAGCCTCTCCTGGACCGCCATGTGGCAAGCGCCGCCGCGGGCCCGCGAGCCCACGGCCGGCCCTCTGAGCCCATCTCCTCCGCGCGCCTGCCCCGAGCGAGGCCCGCGTCCGCGCCGCTTCTTCCCCCGCACCGGCGCCGAAGCCGCCCGCCTCCGCCGCTGCCAGACAACCTCGCCGCCCAGGATCTTCCTCGCGCCGCGCCGCCGCGAGCTCCCGTCGGAGCACCGCCGGCCTAGCGCCGCTCCCCACCGCGTCGCCCGCCACCGGAGTTCCTCCCCGTCCTCCTCTCCGGCGAGCCCAGCCGGCAAACCTCGGTTCACGCGCCGCCCCGATCTGGATCTGAGAGGTTGACTTTTCCCCCTCGAGTTTTTCTCTAAGTCCCTTAATTCTTGCATTTTATGCCCACTTTGTCATGCTATATCTCTGCAACCGTGGCTCCGTTTTGGGCGTGTAGCCTCGCAATGTTCGCCTCAGAGAGTACATCATTTCATCTTATTGCATCATTTTCATTCAAGCTCATCTTGATGCCCGAAATGCTGTTGGAAGAGGGCTATTTGAGATAATTGTCAGATCTGCTGCATCAAATAGCTATTTGTCATTTTTGCCATGATTAATGTGTGCATGATATGCTCCTGAGCTCTACATGTGTTTTGTTATATGCCATGCCATCTTTACAGAGGTGCTTGCCATGTATTTTTGTGATACTTTTGGTGACTAGCACAAGCTTGCAAAGTAGTGCATTCGTTAATGCTGATTTCAGGGACTTAGAATTTCTCTAAGTCCTTGATCTGTTTTTGTCTTTATGCCATATGCTCATGTTGTTTCCTAGTGATCCGTGCCTCTTTTGAGGAGGATCAGTAAGGATGATTTGTTAATATTGTGGTGCTCTATCCATCCATGTCCTTGTTTGCAATTATGGAGCACCCTAGCTTGAGTCAATCGAGCTCTACTTTTGCTATTTCGTGAATCCTGGCAGATTGTTTACTTGTTAGCGATTTTGCCAAGGATGTTGTTGTTGATCCATGCATGCTATGTTGTTGTTCTTACCATGTCTAGCTTCTATAATATGTATTCTTGATGGGTGTATGCTTAGTTTGTCATGCCATGCTCTGTGGTGAGTGCATCGAGCTCATAAACATGCCTACTCGCTAACAGTTTTGCATGCTCCAGTTTTTCACTAAGTCTGTAATCTGATTATGTTTTTGCCATGTTCACATGCTTGCAATTGTATTTTCTGATCCCTTTTGGCTCAAGGTCACTAAGGTACTTTTGTTAAGTGCTTTGAGTAGCTTCATTCCATGCCTTGCTTTGCCATGTTAAGTTCTTGTAGCATATAGTTTTCATGCTCCAAAGTGTGCTACCTGATGTTAAATTCCAGACTTGTGTTTATTTCACTAAGTCTGAAACCTGTTTATTGTTTGCATTTTTGCCATGTTTGTTTGAAACCTGTTAATGGATGAATTAGCCGTAGCTTAGTGTTCATCTTTTGTCAAGCATCTTAAGTGGATCCCTGCCATGTATTTTGTTGCCATGTTTGAGTGCCGTAGCATATTTATCTTGTTGCATTTAGATGGCTACTTGCCGTTTATCGCAGACCGGTGCCATATTTGTTTTGCTTGCCATTTCCAAACTGTGCATCCGATTCCGGTGATCTTTATATCGATTTCAACCGAAATCACCTCACCTTTCCAGTGGCACTCTTGGATTTCCAGGTTGAGTCCAGGTTCAATCATTCCTTTGCAAATCATGCATATGCACCGCATACCGCATCCCGCATATCATACCATGTTCATGTGTGGTTTGTTTACTTGTTGTGTGCTTCTTTCCGGTGTTTGCTTATTCGGGTTGGTTCCGGTAACGACGCGTTTGTGAGGACCCATTCGACTACGTCCGTTTGTATTCTTCATGGGCTCGTTCTTCTTCCTTGCGGGATTTCAGGCAAGATGACCATACCGTGGAAATCACTTCTATCTTTGCTTGTTAGTTGCTCGCTCTTTTGCTATGCCTATGCTGCGATACCTACCACTTGCTTATCATGCCTCCCATATTGTTGAACCAAGCCTCTAACCCACCTTGTCCTAGCAAACCGTTGTTTGGCTATGTTACCGCTTTGCTTAGCCCCTCTTATAGCGTTGTTAGTTGCAGGTGAAGATTAAAGTTTGTTCCTTGTTGGAACATGGAGATGTTGTTCCTTGTTGGAACATGTTTACTTGTTGGGATATCACAATATATCTTATTTAATTAATGCATCTATATACTTGGTAAAGGGTGGAAGGCTCGGCCTTATGCCTGGTGTTTTGTTCCACTCTTGCCGCCCTAGTTTCCGTCATATCGGTGTTATGTTCCCGGATTTTGCCTTCCTTACACGGTTGGGTAATAATGGGAACCCCTTGACAGTTCGCCTTGAATAAAACACTTCCAGCAATGCCCAACTTTGGTTTTACCATTCGCCACCTAGCCTTTTCTTTTCCCTTGGGAGTCGCGCTCCTGAGGGTCATCATTATTTTACCCCCCCGGGCCAGTGCTCCTCTGAGTGTTGGTCCAACCTGTCAGCTGCCGGTGGCCACCAGGGGCAACTCTGGGCTGGCCTACCTGTCGGGGATATACCCCGTGGCGTAAACCGGCCGGAAGTATAAACCGGCCGGACTGGATGACTCACTGGTAACCCGCCCGGAGCTTGGTGGTTCACCGGCTACCCGCCTGTTCTTGGCGGTTCATTAGTAACCCGGCGGGTGGGTCAGATGGATGACGAGGCCCATGGCCCAGAAGGCCGGTTCATACTATGGTGGGCCGGTTTAAGAGGAAAGGCATGAGGAATATTTACCTTACAAGGAGTTAAGACCAGGACTTGTATCCGGTTTATATTAGAGATAGACTATTCCTAATCCTAATAGGACTCCACATGTAACCCGACCCTTCAACATATATAAGGAGGGGCAGGGCTCCCCAAAGAGGGACAAGATTCACAAGTGCCACAAGTGGGACAAGTTAGGTTTAGACAATAGCTCTCGAGATAGAGCACTCTTGTAACCGTGATCATCGTCATCAATATCAATGAAGCAGGATGTAGGCTTTTACCTCCACCATGAGGGGCCGAACCTGGGTAAAACATCGCGTCTCTCGTCCCGCTCAACCCCTCTCAAGCTACCACATAGATGCATTGGCCTCGCGACTAAGTCCTGACACTAAGGACATCTGCCGTGACAATTCCACGACAGTTGGCGCCCACCGTGGGGCTCGCGCACGATGGTGTTAAGTTCTTGGAGGGATTTTCTCTCAGGGATTAAGAAGTTCGTAATTAGCCGGATGAAGACCCGGCGAGGAAGAATCGCGCAGGATAACCTGCCTACGAGGTTTTGGGTCAAAGAAGTTAGGGTTCCGTGTGCGCCGCCACACAATTTGTCGATCCTCCAGTCCGAGTAAATACAATTTCCGCCGGTGCAGACTGGAAAGACCGAGCCGGACTCAAGATTCGCTTCAATGTTCCAAAGCTGCTACCCTGCTACTATCATTACACATTGTGCTGGAAAGATTTTTTGGGTACACCAACCAAAGGAACAGAATTCTAGGAGGAAAAATCAAATCAACCAGGTGCTGACGTACTTCTAAAAAAAACTGGAGGAGGTGGACGTGGATTTTGTCAATCGAAGCGTGGCTCCGCCTTGTCGCCCAGAGCTGGCTCCTCGCATCGGATCTCCGCCTCGCCGAGGAACAACTGGCCACCTCGCTTGATGGAACCGCTGCTTCGCGTTAGTCCGAGTCGTCGCCGCGGTCTGCCTCTGGGCCGCCTCCTGCCGCTGGCCGTCTCTCCAGCGGCTGCCCGTCTCCATTGCGGTTGCGCTCGACTACTCCGAGCTGCGGTCGCCTCCACTTGTAAACCGTCCTCTGCCATCTTCACCTTCAGCCGTTTCCAAAGCGCTCCCGATGTAGAGTACTAGAGCAGGCCTGCCTCCGCCTCGCCGGGTCAACTCCGTGGACGGCCGCGCCTCTTTTTTTCCACCACCTCGACTATGGATTCGAGCGTTGCCTCCGTGACTGACCTCGTCTTCACTCCCGAATCCGCCTTGGTGTCGCTCGCTGCACCTGATTCGAGTCGTCCAAGAGCTCTGCTTCTGACTCGGCTTCAAGCCGCCTCAGTGGCCGACTCTATCTCCGCGTTGCCAAGTCACCGCCGCGGGCTTGGCATGAACCTCCAAGATGCCTCCGCCTCGAGCCGTTCTGCTGGCCTCTACTGTGAAACTGCTGTGGCTGGCTCCAACCTCAACGCCACCGAGCCAAGCCGCCGCGCCTCCAACCGCAACTCCGAGCTGCCGTCTCCACCTCAAACAGCCGTAAGGCCGCAGCTTTGCCCCGGTCTTGAGCTTCCGCTCCTGCAAGCTGCCTGGTGTCGCTCTACCTCCGTCGCCGGGTCCGCCATCAAAGCCGTCGCTGCCGAGCCACCAGCGCATCGCTCCGAGCCGCTGTCACTAGCATGCCTTCGCCGCTGGGCCGCCAGCGCGTCGCTCCGCTGTCGGATGTCGAGCCGCCCTTGCACAGCCCCTGAACCGCCCCGCCAGAGTCCTTGCTGCAACCCGGCCGTCCTCGGCTCCTCTCGTACGACCTGCGCCCCATGAACCGGATTTTACTTACTCCTGATGCGGGGAATCCTGCATATTTACGTCCTCTGCGTCAAATCAAGTGATTGCCGAAGAGATGCAAACTTTAGTTTCAACAGATACACAGAACATACTTGTTATGGATTTTCCAGACTCATCAACCCGTCGTGGTCCTCCATCGCATCACGACCGGTCCCCTGGTCTCCGCCCCTGCGGCTGGCATCAAGCGCCGCCTTCAAGCTGTTTATACCCGCCTTGCGCCGTCCTTGCTGGAGCGGCTTCAAACCGCCGCTGATCTAATCCGCCGTGCCTACTGGCGCCCGCGCCTGCGGCCGGTTCACCCGTGATTAATTTCAGCTTCATACAGTTATCATCAACTTCATGGCGGGTTATTTCCGGCCTAAACACATCAGGTGATATCCATATAAAATATATTTTATTAGCACATATTATTTTTATCAAAAAGCAGTTTATCTTTGCCTTGGTCTGCAATACTGTTTATGCAGGACAATTGTTCATTACAAATGAGGCGCTATGTTACGGGCACGGAGCACGTGCTAGCAACGTTCTGCACTGGCGTTTCGCCGTGTCCTACCACCCGGTGAATGAACGTGAGAAGGTCGCTGTCCCTGTGGCCCGGTTTACATCAGCTTGCCGGGACCGCGCCCGCGATTAACTCGCCCGTCCGAGCCGGTTTACGACACCGGTGCCGATCTTCCCCGTCCGCACCACCTTACAATGCCGCGGCCGACTCATCTGTCCGAGCTGCCTCTGATGTTGCGGTCCCTTATCGTCCGTCTCCCGTGGCCTGGTCTACATCAACATACCGGGCCGCACCTGTCTTCATGAGCTGTTTATTGAGTATGAGCAAGTCACAGCTTGGGTAGCCCGGTTTTTCTTTCAACAAAATGAAGGCAAATCATCATATACTATCAACCGCCATCTGCACTGGGTGGTTCAATGGGCAGGCACACAAATCGCCGCCACTACAGTTTGGTTAACTTCAAATCACCAGTTGGAAGGAACCATTGGTTGAGTTGCTGACACGGCTCATACGGGATCATTTACAACCCGCTGCAGTCACCTCAACCTTCTGTGGAGTCACATCGTGCTATCAACACCAATGATATACAAGTTATGCCGGTTTATATCACGGTCAAATATGGAGAATCTCAAGCCAACTCCTCGAGTCACCTTGAGACTTGGGGGCTACAATGATATGACTTAGCAAACGTTGTCGGTTTTCTGTGAAGTCAAGAACCCCAATACGTTGGAGGGAAAGATAACCTGGTCCTGGATTCACATCATGCTGTCAGAAGATTTCTGGATTAGAAAGTATATGACAGTTACAAAATCCCGCCTCAATGAAGAAGTTTCGGGTCATCAGAAAAGGATTCCGGTTTACAATCCGGTACAAGGGAAATTTGTTCTCCGACAAAGCTCTGAAACTCTCAAATCCGTTTTAAGAATTTCCGGTTCAAAAAGGAATTAACTTCTCGCAAGTTCGAGTTTAAAGGCCGTCAAAAAATTTCCGGCTGAAAATGAAGATTCCGGTTTAAAACCCGGTTCAAGGGAAAGATGTCTCCCACAAAGCTTTGACACTCTCAATATCCGGTTCAAAATCCTAGTTCAAGAAGAACTTGTCTCTTGCAAAAAGTTAAAAGTTTCCGAAGAGAACCTATTGCCATGATGCGCGGTTCAAACATGAGTATCCCGCCTTACTGGCCTGACACATTATTGATCACATGGGGGCTTCTGCTTCATAAAGCGGGGTCTCTATTCTTTTACATCATGTGTGGTTACACGGAGTTGTTCTAAAGCGGCCTCCGGTTTACCCCTTGAGTTAGCTTTTCAAAAGCATCATGTTATATCACTTGGGGGCTTGGTCGTGTCCGAACCAATGCAATACCTCTTGATAGGCGAGAGCCACCAGATCACTTGGGGACTTGGTCATGTCTGAACCAGTCATGCCTCTTGATCGGCCTAAGGCCACAGAATCACTTGGGGGCTTGGTCGAACCCGAACCATTGCCATGCCACTTGATCGGCATAAATGCCACGATTTCATTTGGGGACCTGGCTGACTTGAACCATAGCTACACCTATCGGGAGCTTGGTCGTGTCCGACCATGGTAACGCCATCTGATCAGCTCAAATAAGCCTCTTTTTGCAAACAGTTTTGTCATTACCTTTGCTTCACATTTTTCTTTGAAAGACATTTCTTTCTTTTTATTTGCGTTTTTTTAAACCGACAAAGTTTTAAGCCGGTTCAAACTGTCAAATTGACGGAACACGGTCAAATCTTAATCCGGAGACTATCTGCCCAGTTTGATTTTCTGTTACCATCCTATTATGGAGTAAACCGGTGTTTATCAACCCGGCTCGGCTTTCAACTACAAGTTGTCAGTACAGGATCAAATTATAATCTGGAGATTATCAGCCCGGTCTAGTTTGACTACAAGTCGCCAGTATTATATATGGTTAAACCGGTGTTTATCACAACCCGGTACGGTTTAATCATAAACCGGCACAATATGAAAGGAGTTATCATTACTCAAGATTGGGGTTATCACTCTTACTACGAAAGTTGGTAAAACCAACAATGTGATTCAATGTCATAGGTATGATGTATTTCATATTTGATTATTCTTAAGTGCAGCCTCGGTTATAAACCCAGGTTATATGTCAGTGTCAGGACCCCGACTCAATGCCACATCGATCTAGCATGTAACACCTCATATCACTTTGCGGCCTCACGCACGGTATTCCCACGGGTGTCGCCTTACCTTTGCCCGGGACCGTTTGCGTCTTTTGGAACACGTATATGGTAGTGTCGCTAGCATCCATATGGTAAGGAGCCCGGGCTGACATGGCTAGTCGTAAACCCAAAGTGGCACAAACTTACAGGGACAGGCATCCATGACCCAACATCGAACGTGTCGGTCATCAGCGAGTGAATCCAGGCTGTAGCACTGGGCTAGCAGGACTCCGGTGAACCGGGCTATAGCGGGCTAACAGGACTCCGGTATTCATCGCGTGACATTTCCCCGAAGGGACAGACACAGGAACGAAGAAGGACACATGCCGGCCAGCCTAAGTGTTCCGGAGCAGTAGCAAGCTACCATGGCTCAGTGGAAACACTAGGAGACATTTCCCGGTAAGAGAGGCTACTAAGGTTAAACAACTAGATAGTCAGATCCCACACATACCAAGCATTTCAACAACATACACACAATATGCTCGATATGTGCAGATACAACATGGCATCACAACATGACTCTACGACTCAAGTAATTATTTATTAGGCTCCGAGGAGCGAGATATTACAAACATGAGTCTCATGACCCAACACTCAGAGCATACAAATCAAAGCACAAGCGGAAGCTAAACATGTCTGAGTACAGACAACTATAAATGAAAAAGGCTGAGAAGCCTGACTATCTACCAGATCCTGCCGAGGGCACAAGATCGTAGCTGAGGTAACAAGCTAAACATCGAAGTCCACGCGGAACTACTAGTGAGACTGAAGTCTCTCTGCAAAACATAAAATAGGCAAACGTGAGTACAAATGTACCCAGCAAGACTTACATCAGATCTATCTACATATGCACCATTATCAACAAGGGGGTGGAGGGGTTTGACTGCAGCAAGCCAGCTTTGACTCGGTGGCTATCCTGAACTACGACTGCAAGTAACTCTTTTGAGATGGCGCACACGAGTCCACATATTCACCAACCAATACACCACTATGGATCCGCTCCCGTCTCCCTACGAGAACGCCATCCATAGCACTCACGCTTATCTTGCGTATTTTAGAGTATCCACTTTCACTTGTCTATGAACTATGCAAGGGGTCCAAGTTTCCATATCCGAGGAATCCGGCTATTCGAATAGATGATGTTAACCCTGCAGGGGTGTACTTCTTCACACACGCTTTCGCCACTTATCGCCCTGTACACGTCATGTACCTCGGCAACCTTCAAGCGGAAGCCGGGCGAGGGACTCGGCGCACGCGCCCGAGCTCGCCACGCCACCACCCTGCTCGTCTGCATCGCCTGAGGCCACCACGACGCCTCGTGCCTTCTCCTCGGCGCCGCCTCGACCCCTGGAACCCTCCCGCTCACTCCCTCGTCCCCATCTCCTCCTTTGTTCTTTCTCTCGCACGCACCCGAGAGCGACCGTCGCCGCCGCTTGCTGCTGCCGCGGCCACCGCCGCCCCCTCGCTTCTCTGACCAGCCCACGAGCTCCGCCTAGAACCCGAGCGCCTCTCCGCCGACCCACGCAAGGCCGGAGGACCCCAAGACGACGCCGCGACCCTTCTTCCCCGACCACGGCCGCCGGATGCCGCCGCCCGATTCGTCGTCCACAGGGACTCCCTGAGCTCGCCGTCTTCTTCATACGACTCCCTGTGAGCCCCTCTCCCTTTCCCCTCATACCCCGTGGTGGATTTGGTTCGCTAGCTCGATTCCCGCCATCACCGAGAGCTTCTCGCCGCCGCGCTCGTCACTGCCAGCGCTAGCAAGCCCCGACGACCAAACCGAGCTCGCAGACTACTTCCGTGTGCTGTGTAGATGCCGCTGCGCTGCTCAGCTCCCTCGCCCGCGAGCTCTAGCCCTCTCAGCCGCAACCACCGAACTCCGGCCGCCGCCGCAAGCTCCGCTCCGGCGAGTGCTGACCACCCCGCGTCCTTCCGTCACCTCCTCCGGATGCGCACGAGCGCTAGGAACCCACAGAGCCTCTCCGCGCGGCGTTTGGCCGCCGGAGCAAGAAACCCGAAGGCCTCCGCCGTCTCAGCCTCGCCGGCGTCAAGCCGCCGGCAGGTTAGGCCCTGCTGACCAGGGGTTTGACCCCCCCTGGGTCGATGACAGGTGGGGCCAGCCCCCCTGTTAATTAGTTTAGTTTATTTTAATTTATTTAGCCACTGTTTCACTGCCATGTGGGCCCGAGGCCCTGCTAATTTGGTTTAGGTACTAATTAAATTTTAGCTAACCCACTGACCCGCTGACTGTGGGCCCCAGCCCTTCTAATTACGTTAGTTAAGAATTAACTAAACCCTGTTTAGTTCCTGTGTCACTGACGTGTGGTCCCCACACGTCAGGTTTGACCGGACCAGCCCAGTTGACCCTGCTGACGTCATCATGACGTCAGGCTGACGCAATAAGTATTTTCTGGATTTAAAAATAATCAGGAAATTTCAGAAAATAGCTAAAACTTCAATAAATCATAGAAAATTAACCGTAACTCCAAATTAAATAATTTATATATGAAAAATTATCAGAAAAATTCAAGGAATCCATCTGTACCATTTTCATGCATGTTAGAACAACTTATAGCTGCTGTTTAGCACAAATCAATTAAATGGCATTTGATTAATCACATATGGAGTTTGAATTTGAATCTTGTATTCAAACCAACTTCATTTAATCTGTTGCTAGTTGCATTAGCTCAAAACACATTCATTTTGCCATGTCATGATCATGCATCATATTGTGCATTGCATTGATTGTGTTCCCTTCTGTGTTGCCGGTATTTGTCCCCTCTCGATAGGCGTGATACCGATGATGTGATCGTTGACACTGATGAAGACTCAATGTTATCTTCAGAAGTGCCAGGCAAGCAAACCCCCTTGTTCATTTCGATAAAACCCTACTCTCTCGCTCCTGCACTCAGTTATTGCATTAGGACAACAACGGTTCATCTGCTACTTTGTGCTGCGGTAGTTGAACCCATTCCTCTGCATGACCTGTCATTGCCACAGTAAATAGTTGAAACCCACTAGCATGTGTAGGAGTTGATTGAAGCCACTGATGTGTTCCTACCATGCTATGCCTGCTATTGCTTAGAGTTGTGTCAGGTCTGATTCATTGGGAATGAATTGGAGTGTCACGATGACCTAGACTAGCTAGTCATTTGTGCATCATGCTTAAATTTCATTTAAATTTGAAATGAGGATTGGTGGAACCCTCAGAATCATTTTTTAAAATGACCCAAATAAAAATTTCTCCAAAAGGGTCCAAGAAAATGCTCATGTTGCTCTCTGAAAATATTGGACAGAGATAAAAATCAAAACAATATTTTTAGGAGCTCATGGATATTTATTTGGCCATTTGGATTAATTCGATAAATATTTGCATTGGAAATATATTGCTATATATATGAAATATGGTCCAAAAATTATGCCATTTATAAAGGAGCTCTGGAATAATATATCTAGCTTCTGCAAAAATTGGCATAAGGTAATAAATTGATTTGGTATTTTATTAAATCAAAACTAATGTCAGAAAAATTAGAAAACAGAAAAAAATAAAAGAAGGAGAAGCTTACCTGGGGCTCCCCCCCTGTGCAGCCCAGCAGCAGGCCGGCCCAGCCAGCAGGCGGCCCAGCCCGCCCCCTCCTCTGTCGTCTTCGTCCTCGACAGAGGGAGGGGAGCGTGCCCGGCGCGCGCGCGCGCCACCGCGCCACGCCACCTCCCTCCCTGCTTGCCTGGAGCCTCCTCGTCGCCCTGGAACGCCGGAAGACGCCACGCAGCCCCCCCGTACCCTCTCACTCTCCCCCGATTCTTCCTCTCCTCTCCCTCGCTCTCTCTCTCCCGTGTCCGAACGCGTCGGTCGCCGCCGTTCGCCATAGCCATCGCCACCGGCCTCCCCTCGCCTCCCCGACACGCGCGGGAGCTCCGCCTCCTCGCCCTGAAGCTCCTCGTCGAGCCACGCACCTCCGGACGGCCTCCATCGCCGCCATCGCCATCGTCTTCCTCCTCGGGCTCCGCCGTCCGCCGCCGTCGATTCGCCGTCACCAGGTCTCCCCCGACCCCGCTGTACTGCTCTGCGCAATCGCCGTGAGCTTCTTCCCGTTTTCCCTACCTTCTTCCCTTCGTTCCCGCGCCATAGCCCCGTTCCCCACCATGGCCGAAGCCATCGCCGCCGCAGCTCCTCGCCGTCGTGGCCACAGCTGCCGCAGGCCGCAGCCGAGCTCGCCGTTGCACTCAGTGCACTCTGGCGAGTCACGCGGAACCGCTCGCAGCCTCCCTAGTGCCTCGCAGCCTGTTCTCGCTCGAAGCCGAGCTCCGGTCGCCGCCGCGAGCTTTGCTCCGGCGAGCTCCGGCCTCCCCCGCTACTTCCACCTGCCCTACCAGATGCGCGAGAGCCCGGGCTACACCCCGGTGCTCTCAGACGCCGTCCCCGTGGCCTGTGGCGCGGACTCCGCCGCGTCCAGAGGTCGCCGACGGCGAGCCCCGTCGCCTGAGCCCTGCCATGTGGGTCCGGCCCATCAGGTGATTAGCTTAGTGCTAATCACCGCTTAATTAACCCCCCCTGACACTGACAGTGGGCCCTAGCGCCACTAACTTCTAATTAGGATTTAATTAACCCCTGTTTAACCCCCCTGTCACTGACGTGTGGGCCCCACACGTCAGGTTTGACCCGGACCAGCCCAGTTGACTGCTGACGTCATGCTTACTCAATGCTGACGCAATATATGAATTCTGGATTTAAATTTAATCAGAAAATTCCAGAAATTGTTTTAAACTTCAAAAATTCATATCAATTCAACCGTAGCTCAGATTAAAATAATTTATATATGAAAAATTATCAGAAAAATGCAATATTTCCATCTGTACTAGTTTCATGCATGAAAAACCAACTTATACATGCTGAATATGGGAAAACACATTATGGCATATATAAGAGACTTAACTTAGAAATGCATTTGAACCTTTGGTTCAAATGGACTTCAAACCAAATGTTTACTAGTTGCATTAGCTCAAACAGCATCACATCTACATGCCATGTTCATGCATCATATTGTTGCATATGATTGTGTATTGATTGCCGGCACCGTTCCTTCCCGATAGGTCCTGCTCCGGAGACGTTCCAGAGTACCTGTCTGTGAAGCAGTGCCTCCCTTGTTGATTTACCAGGCAAGCAAACCCCCTTGTTCATTTCGATAAAACCCTACTCTCTCGCTCCTGCTCTCAGTTATTGCATTAGGACAACAACGGTTCATCTGCTACTTTGTGCTGCGGTAGTTGAACCCATTCCTCTGCATGACCTGTCATTGCCACAGTAAATAGTTGAAACCCACTAGCATGTGTAGGAGTTGATTGAAGCCACTGATGTGTTCCTACCATGCTGTGCCTGCTATTGCTTAGAGTTGTGTCAGGTCTGATTCATTGGGAATGAATTGGAGTGTCACGATATGTTCTGATGCTGAGAGTGAAGTGTGTGGACACGATTTGGTAAAGGTAGCGGTGAGAGGCCATGTAGGAGTACATGGTGGGTTGTCTCACTGGAACCGTCCTTAAGCACTGAGTTCTATGTATGTTGTCCAATGACTCGATACTACCACACATTGGGCTCCGGGCGCTCCAAGCCCTCTCGACTTATTAACCGACTTGGTCTCTGTCCAGGAGTCGCAACTAGTTTCTGTTGTTTGTAGGTAGTGCTATTTTTCTACCAGGTGGCACCCGGCAGGGTGGGCTTGGGACAGACTAGGCACACGTGGCACGGGGTACCAAGTGGCACCCGGATGGTGGGCTTGGGAACCCTGCTCACATCGTTTGGGGCCGTGAGCGACACCCCGGCCGGATCTCCTTGCGGATGGAACCCGAATAGGCGATAAACCTGGACTAGAGTCTGGTGTGGTTAGTCAGGTCGTGGCCGACACCCTCGCCAGGCTTCCGCTTGAAGGTTGCCGAGATACATGACGTGTACATGGCGGTACGTGGCGAGAGCGTGTGTGAAGAAGTACACCCCTGCAGGGTTAACATGATCTATTCGAACAGCCGAGTCCGCGGTTATGGACTTCTTGGATGCTTACATGGTACATAGACAACTTGAAGTGGATACCCTAAAATGCTCAAGACATGTGTGAGTGCTATGGATGGCCTTCTCGTAGGGAGACGGGGATGAACCCATAGTAGTGTATTGTATGGTGATTAGTGGACTCGTGTACGTTGTTTCACCTCCAGAGTTTCTGGTAGTCGTAGAACAGGTTAGCCACAGAGTCAAAGCTGGGTTGCTGCAACTAAACCCCACATTACCCTCTTGATACAAATGCATGTATGATAGGATCTGATGTAAGTCTTGCTGAGTACCTTTGTACTCATGTTGCTTTATTTATGCTTTTGCAGCGGAGACTTCGGTCTTACTAGTGTTCTCGTGGACTTCGACTAGTAGCTAGTACCTCAGCTACGATCTTGATCGGATGTTGTAGATAGTCAGGCTCTTCAGCCTTTTTCATTTGTAGATGTCTGTACCCAGACATGTAATGCTTCCGCTTGTTGCTTGTATGCTTTGTATGATGGGTTTTGTGACCCCTGTTTGCAATAAATGCTATGATGGCTCTTCTGAGCCTTTATCTATATGATTGTTGAGTTATGTTGTGATGCCATGTTGTACAGCACATACTTGCATGTTATGCGTACGTGTAATGTGTATTGCTATGTGTGGGATCTGACTATCTAGTTGTTTATTCTTAGTAGCCTCTCTTACCGGGAAATGTCTCCTAGTGCTTCCACTGAGCCCTGGTAGCTTGCTACTGCTCCGGAACACTTAGGCAGGCCGGCATGTGTCCTTCTTCGATCCTGTGTCTGTCCCTTCGGGGAAATGTCACGCGATGAATACCGGAGTCCTGCTAGCCCGCTGCAGCCCGGTTCGCCGGAGTCCTGTTAGCCCAGTGCTACAGCCTGGATTCACTCGTTGATGACCGACACGTTCGATGCTGGGTCATGAATGCCTGTCCCTGTAAGTTAGTGCCACTTTGGGTTTACGACTAGCCATGTCAGCCCGGGCTCTTTATCATATGGATGCTAGCGACACCATCATATACGTGTGCCAAAAGGCGCAAACGGTCCCGGGCAAAGGTAAGGCGACACCCGTGGGGATACCGTGCGTGAGGCCGCAAAGTGATATGAGGTGTTACATGCTAGATCGATGTGGCATTGAGTCGGGGTCCTGACAGCGCTGGTATCAGAGCCTGACTGCCTGTAGGTTTACCAAGCCAAACTGGTCGAAGTCGAGTCTAGAAAATCTTTAGTTATGTAAGGGAATTGATTGTGGGTTGGAACGTAAGGCTCTTTTTACACCTTATACCTCATGACCTTCTGATCTGAGTCGTCCTATCTTTCCGACGGGATTAAGGAACTAGGTTTCTCTTCCGTCTATCAGGATCACGTGTTACTACTCCGTAGTTCCATAGGACTGGTTGATCAGAGTCATACCCCAGTTTTGAGTATTTCCGGTGTAGTCTGTTTAGTATGATCTCAGAACCTTGAGTAATGCTGATGAGTATGTTACCACCCCATTTTTAGTAGGATGTCTCATTCTGAGCATTTTACTGCCGTTATGCTGCCGGAATTTCCCTAGGAGTTCGAGTGATACTAATCCCTTGTCCTACATTCTACAGTCTATAGTTGATGCTGATTCCGTCGCTGGTTTCGTTTCACCAGGATGTCATCAAGTTCTGTTGTTCGTAGCCAGAACCACGGAGATGGTAGGGATGAGGATCCTCCCGACCAGCCTTCGTTGACAGGGTTCATGCTAGAGATGGAGAGGAACAAGCGTGAGTCTAATCGTTTGTTGGCACGTATCGAGGAGAACACCGCACATCAGTTCAAAGGGTCTGCTACTATTCATGATTTCATTCGCTTGCATCCACCTACCTTTCATCATTCCATCGAGCCACTCGATGCAGATGACTGGCTCCGTAGCATCACTCATAAGCTGCGTTCCGCGAGCGTAGCTGAAGATGACAAGGTCACCTATGCTGCATACCACCTGGAAGGTCCTGCTAGTCTTTGGTGGCAGAACTATGAGGCTATGCTTCCAGCTGGCCAGATTCCTACCTGGAAGGATTTCACTGAGGCTTTTCGCGAGCATCACATTCCCCAGGCCCTTCTTGATCGCAAGAGAGAAGAGTTCTGTAGTTTCACCCAGAGTAAGATGGCTGTTGATGCTTATAGCAGAGAGTTCGAGAACCTCGCCCGTTATGCCACAGAAGAAGTGTCCACGGACGCCAAGAAGCAGACTAGGTTCCGGAAGGGTCTCAACCCCAAGTTGCGTCGTGATCTCCACCTGCATCATTGTGATACATTCCAAGCTCTTGTGAACAAAGCCATTAATGCAGAGACAGCTCAGGTCACTTACGAGGAGTCTCGTAAGCACACCCTTGATTTGGGATCCTCCTCTGGCTCTAGTTCCCAGAAGCACCGGATTTGGGTTCCAAACTCCGCTCTTCCTTCCGGATATACACCGAGGCCATCCCCTGTGGTGCCTTTCCCAGCTCAGTCATATGTTCCACCCAGGCCTAGTGGTAGACCGCTTGTCAGTGCGGGTCCACGTCCAACCTCAGGGACTTGCTTCACATGCGGGAAGCCAGGACACTATGCACGTGACTGCTCTCAAACTAGTTATGCTCCACCCAAGGCCGAGAAGACTGTTGGCTGTGTTAAGCCATCACGCAAGATGAACAGTGTTAAGTCAGCCCCTACTGAACGTGGATGTGTGCATCACGTCTCAGCTAAAGACGCTCATGATGATCCGGATGTCGTTCTTGGTACACTCCTTGTCAATTGTCACCCAGCATTAGTTCTATTCGATACTGGAGCATCTCATTCCTTCATTTCCGAGGGCTATGCTAACTTGCATAACATGTCATTTTGTGATATGCCAACTCCGCTAGTCATCCAAACTCCTGGATCCAAATGGCAAACCTCTAGTGTAAGCCATGGTAACGAAATCCCTGTTGACAGACTTGTATTCCTTGCATCACTTGTAGCTCTCAAGTCCTCAGATATTAACATCATCTTGGGTATGGACTGGATGACAGCTCATCATGCCAAGATTGATTGTTACACCAGATCTGTTCAGCTTACACACCCATCTGGCAAGATAGTCACTGTCTCCACTAGGGTTGCAAAGCGTCAGCTCTATTCTCTTAATGCCACCCCTCTTCCAGACCTTGAAGATATCCCGGTAGTTCGTGACTTTCCAGATGTCTTTCCAGAGGAACTGCCAGGTGTTCCACCTGACAGAGAAGTAGAGTTTGTCATAGATCTTATCCCAGGAACAGCTCCAATCTCCCGGAGACCTTACAAGATGGCACCCCTAGAACTAGCCGAGCTTAAGAAACAACTCGATGAGTCCTTGCAAAAGGGTTTCATCCGTCCCAGTTCTTCTCCTTGGGCTTGCCCCGTCCTCTTCGTCAAGAAGAAAGACGGTACGGACCGGATGGTTGTAGATTATCGTCCCGTTAATTTGGTCACGATAAAGAACAAGTATCCGCTTCCCAGGATCAACGACCTATATGATCAGCTCGCTGGATCCTCAGTCTTCTCCAAGATGGATTTAAGGTTAGGCTACCATCAAATCAAAATCAGAAACGGGGACATTCCCAAGACAGCTTTTGTCACTCGTTATGGCCAGTACGAGTACACGGTCATGTCTTTTGGTCTAACCAACGCTCCAGCTACATTCTCCCGCTTGATGAACTCGATCTTCATGGAGTACTTAGATAAGTTCGTCGTGGTTTACCTCGATGACATTCTTATTTACTCGAAGAACGAGGAAGAGCATGCCGAACATCTTAGACTTGTGTTAGAAAAACTCAGAGAGCACCGCCTTTATGCCAAGTTCTCCAAGTGTGAATTTTGGTTGTCAGAAGTGACCTACTTAGGCCACGTAATCTCTGGTAAGGGCATTGCTGTCAATCCCGAGAGAGTTCAAGCCGTTCTCGATTGGACTCCACCTGAAACAGTCAAACAAGTTAGGAGTTTCCTTGGCCTAGCCAGCTATTGTCGCCGCTTTGTTGAAAACTTCTCCAAAGTAGCCAAACCCCTCACGGAACTTCTCAAGAAAGATAAAAAGTTCGAGTGGTCCCCACAGTGTGAGTACAGTTTTCAGGAACTGAAAAGGCGCCTGACTTCTGCTCCCATACTTGTGCCACCGGATTTCACTAAAGACTTTATTATCTACTGCGACGCCTCACGACAGGGACTAGGTTGCATTCTTATGCAGGATCGTCATGTGATTGCCTATGCATCTCGACAGTTGCATCTACATGAGGAGAATTATCCTACACATGATCTAGAGCTTGCAGCCGTAGTCTATGCACTCAAGACCTGGCGACATTACCTCCTTGGTAAACGTTGCGAGATCTACACCGATCACCAGAGTCTCAAGTATATCTTCACCCAACCAGATTTGAACCTTAGGCAAAGACGTTGGTTGGAGTTGACCACAGATTATGATCTAGGGATTACCTACACCCCAGGCAAAGCCAATGTCATGGCTGATGCTCTAAGTCGTAAATCCTATTGCAACAATCTCATGTTGCAGCAAGGCCAACCACTTCTCCATGAGGAATTCTGTAAGCTTAATCTTCACATAGCTCCTCGCGGATTTCTTTCTACCTTGGTGGCGAAACCTGATCTTGAGGATCGGATTATCGCTTTTCAAAAGCAAGACACAGGAATTTCCCGGATCAAGAGAAACATTAAGAAGGGAGTTGGTGGATGTTTCTCTATGGATGATCGTGGTGTTGTTTTCTTTGAGAATCGCTTGGTGGTTCCCAAGAATCAACATCTGCGACAATTGATTCTTAAGGAGGCGCATGAATCTCCTCTCACGATTCATCCCGGTAGTACTAAGATGTATCAGGACCTACGCCAGAGGTTCTGGTGGACTAGGATGAAGAGAGAAATCGCTGAGTTCATTGCTAAATGTGACGTTTGTCGTCGCGTTAAGGCAGAGCATCAGAGACCTGCTGGCACCCTTCAGCCTTTAGCTATTCCTGAGTGGAAATGGGATAAAGTTGGTATGGACTTCATCACCGGCTTTCCCAGGACCAAGAGAGGGAATAATGCTATCTTCGTAGTCATTGATCGTCTCTCCAAAGTGGCTCACTTCCTTCCTGTTCGAGAGAGTATCACTGCTAGTCAGCTTGCTGACTTATATATTTCTCAAATAGTATTACTCCATGGTGTTCCACTAGAGATCAATTCGGACCGTGGCAGTCTTTTCACTTCTCACTTCTGGGAGAGCTTCCAAACTGCCATGGGAACCCATCTTTCTTTCAGTACCACTTTCCACCCTCAATCAAGTGGTCAGGTGGAACGGGTCAATCAAATTCTCGAAGACATGCTCAGAGCTTGCGTTATCTCATTCGGTATGGATTGGGAGAAATGTCTTCCTTTTGCCGAGTTTGCTTATAAAAATAGCTATCAATCCAGCCTCAAGAAAGCTCCTTTTGAGGTTCTCTATGGACGAAGATGTCGAGCACCTTTGAACTGGTCAGAAACCGGTGAAAGACAATTCTTTGGACCGGATATGATCCAGGAGGCAGAAGAGTAAGTTCGCATCATTCGTGAGAATTTGAAAACAGCCCAGTCTCGTCAGAAGAGCCAGTACGATCGTCATCATAAGGATATGACTTATGAAATTGGCGACCAAGCTTACCTTCGGGTTACTCCTTTGAAGGGTACCCATCGTTTCGGTATCAAGGGCAAGTTGGCTCCTCGTTACATTGGTCCTTTTCGCATTCTCGCTAAACGAGGAGAGGTTGCCTACCAGTTGGAACTACCCCCACATCTTTCTCGAGTTCATGATGTCTTCCACGTCTCTCAACTCAGGCGTTGCTTCTCGGATCCCATCCGCGGAGTGGACCACGAAACGCTTGATCTCCAAGATAACCTCACATACCGAGAGTACCCGGTTCGCATTCTTGATCAAGCAGAGCGTGTCACTCGACGTCAGAACATCAAGTTTCTCAAAGTTCAGTGGTCTCATCATTCCGAGAGAGAAGCTACTTGGGAGCGAGAGGATCGTCTTCGACTGGAGTACCCCACTTTCTTTCCGTCGACCCCTGAATCTCGAGACGAGATTCTTTCAAGTGGGGGCGAGTTGTCACATCCCTAGTCTGGTATGACCTAGACTAGCTAGTCATTTGTGCATCATGCTTAAATTTCATTTAAATTTGAAATGAGGATTGGTGGAACCCTCAGAATCATTTTTTAAAATGACCCAAATAAAAATTTCTCCAAAAGGGTCCAAGAAAATGCTCATGTTGCTCTCTGAAAATATTGGACAGAGATAAAAATCAAAACAATATTTTTAGGAGCTCATGGATATTTATTTGGCCATTTGGATTAATTCGATAAATATTTGCATTGGAAATATATTGCTATATATATGAAATATGGTCCAAAAATTATGCCATTTATAAAGGAGCTCTGGAATAATATATCTAGCTTCTGCAAAAATTGGCATAAGGTAATAAATTGATTTAGTATTTTATTAAATCAAAACTAATGTCAGAAAAATTAGAAAACAGAAAAAAAATAAAAGAAGGAGAAGCTTACCTGGGGCTCCCCCCCTTGTGCAGCCCAGCAGCAGGCCGGCCCAGCCAGCAGGCGGCCCAGCCCGCCCCCTCCTCTGTCGTCTTCGTCCTCGACAGAGGGAGGGGAGCGTGCCCGGCGCGCGCGCGCCACCGCGCCACGCCACCTCCCTCCCTGCTTGCCTGGAGCCTCCTCGTCGCCCTGGAACGCCGGTAGACGCCACGCAGCCCCCCCGTACCCTCTCACTCTCCCTCGATTCTTCCTCTCCTCTCCCTCGCTCTCTCTCTCCCGTGTCCGAACGCGTCGGTCGCCGCCGTTCGCCATAGCCATCGCCACCGGCCTCCCCTCGCCTCCCCGACACGCGCGGGAGCTCCGCCTCCTCGCCCTGAAGCTCCTCGTCGAGCCACGCACCTCCGGACGGCCTCCATCACCGCCATCGCCATCGTCTTCCTCCTCGGGCTCCGCCGTCCGCCGCCGTCGATTCGCCGTCACCAGGTCTCCCCCGACCCCGCTGTGCTGCTCTGCGCGATCGCCGTGAGCTTCTTCCCGTTTCCCCTACCTTCTTCCCTTCGTTCCCGCGCCGTAGCCCCGTTCCCCACCATGGCCGAAGCCATCGCCGCCGCAGCTCCTCGCCGTCGTGGCCACAGCCGCCGCAGGCCGCAGCCGAGCTCGCCGTTGCACTCAGTGCACTCTGGCGAGTCACGCGGAACCGCTCGCAGCCTCCCTAGTGCCTCGCAGCCCGTTCTCGCTCGAAGCTGAGCTCCGGTCGCCGCCGCGAGCTTTGCTCCGGCGAGCTCCGGCCTCCCCCGCCACTTCCACCTGCCCTACCAGATGCGCGAGAGCCCGGGCTACGCCCCGGTGCTCTCAGACGCCGTCCCCGTGGCCTGTGGCGCGGACTCCGCCGCGTCCAGAGGTCGCCGGCGGCGAGCCCCGTCGCCTGAGCCCTGCCATGTGGGCCCGGCCCGTCAGGTGATTAGCTTAGTGCTAATCACCGCTTAATTAACCCCCCCTGACACTGACAGTGGGCCCTAGCGCCACTAACTTCTAATTAGGATTTAATTAACCCCTGTTTAACCCCCCTGTCACTGACGTGTGGGCCCCACACGTCAGGTTTGACCCGGACCAGCCCAGTTGACTGCTGACGTCATGCTTACTCAATGCTGACGCAATATATGAATTCTGGATTTAAATTTAATCAGAAAATTCCAGAAATTGTTTTAAACTTCAAAAATTCATATCAATTCAACCGTGGCTCAGATTAAAATAATTTATATATGAAAAATTATCAGAAAAATGCAATCTTTCCATCTGTACTAGTTTCATGCATGAAAAACCAACTTATACATGCTGAATATGGGAAAACACATTATGGCATATATAAGAGACTTAACTTAGAAATGCATTTGAACCTTTGGTTCAAATGGACTTCAAACCAAATGTTTACTAGTTGCATTAGCTCAAACAGCATCACATCTACATGCCATGTTCATGCATCATATTGTTGCATATGATTGTGTATTGATTGCCGGCACCGTTCCTTCCCGATAGGTCCTGCTCCGGAGACGTTCCAGAGTACCTGTCTGTGAAGCAGTGCCTCCCTTGTTGATTTACCAGGCAAGCAAACCCCCTTGTTCATTTCGATAAAACCCTACTCTCTCGCTCCTGCTCTCAGTTATTGCATTAGGACAACAACGGTTCATCTGCTACTTTGTGCTGCGGTAGTTGAACCCATTCCTCTGCATGACCTGTCATTGCCACAGTAAATAGTTGAAACCCACTAGCATGTGTAGGAGTTGATTGAAGCCACTGATGTGTTCCTACCATGCTGTGCCTGCTATTGCTTAGAGTTGTGTCAGGTCTGATTCATTGGGAATGAATTGGAGTGTCACGATATGTTCTGATGCTGAGAGTGAAGTGTGTGAACACGATTTGGTAAAGGTAGCGGTGAGAGGCCATGTAGGAGTACATGGTGGTTGTCTCACTGGAACCGTCCTTAAGCACTGAGTTCTATGTATGTTGTCCAATGACTCGATACTACCACACATTGGGCTCCGGGCGCTCCAAGCCCTCTCGACTTATTAACCGACTTGGTCTCTGTCCAGGAGTCGCAACTAGTTTCTGGTGTTTGTAGGTAGTGCTATTTTTCTACCAGGTGGCACCCGGCAGGGTGGGCTTGGGACAGACTAGGCACACGTGGCACGGGGTACCAAGTGGCACCCGGATGGTGGGCTTGGGAACCCTGCTCACATCGTTTGGGGCCGTGAGCGACACCCCGGCCGGATCTCCTTGCGGATGGAACCCGAATAGGCGATAAACCTGGACTAGAGTCTGGTGTGGTTAGTCAGGTCGTGGCCGACACCCTCGCCAGGCTTCCGCTTGAAGGTTGCCGAGATACATGACGTGTACATGGCGGTACGTGGCGAGAGCGTGTGTGAAGAAGTACACCCCTGCAGGGTTAACATGATCTATTCGAATAGCCGAGTCCGCGGTTATGGACTTCTTGGATGCTTACATGGTACATAGACAACTTGAAGTGGATACCCTAAAATGCTCAAGACATGTGTGAGTGCTATGGATGGCCTTCTCGTAGGGAGACGGGGATGAACCCATAGTAGTGTATTGTATGGTGGTTAGTGGACTCGTGTACGTTGTTTCACCTCCAGAGTTTCTGGTAGTCGTAGAACAGGTTAGCCACAGAGTCAAAGCTGGCTTGCTGCAACTAAACCCCACATTACCCTCTTGATACAAATGCATGTATGATAGGATCTGATGTGAGTCTTGCTGAGTACCTTTGTACTCATGTTGCTTTATTTATGCTTTTGCAGCGGAGACTTCGGTCTTACTAGTGTTCTCGTGGACTTCGACTAGTAGCTAGTACCTCAGCTACGATCTTGATCGGATGTTGTAGATAGTCAGGCTCTTCAGCCTTTTTCATTTGTAGATGTCTGTACCCAGACATGTAATGCTTCCGCTTGTTGCTTGTATGCTCTGTATGATGGGTTTTGTGACCCCTGTTTGCAATAAATGCTATGATGGCTCTTCTGAGCCTTTATCTATATGATTGTTGAGTTATGCTGTGATGCCATGTTGTACAACACATACTTGCATGTTATGCGTACGTGTAATGTGTATTGCTATGTGTGGGATCTGACTATCTAGTTGTTTATTCTTAGTAGCCTCTCTTACCGGGAAATGTCTCCTAGTGCTTCCACTGAGCCCTGGTAGCTTGCTACTGCTCCGGAACACTTAGGCAGGCCGGCATGTGTCCTTCTTCGATCCTGTGTCTGTCCCTTCGGGGAAATGTCACGCGATGAATACCGGAGTCCTGCTAGCCCGCTGCAGCCCGGTTCGCCGCAGTCCTGTTAGCCCAGTGCTACAGCCTGGATTCACTCGCTGATGACCGACACGTTCGATGCTGGGTCATGGATGCCTGTCCCTGTAAGTTAGTGCCACTTTGGGTTTACGACTAGCCATGTCAGCCCGGGCTCTTTATCATATGGATGCTAGCGACACCATCATATACGTGTGCCAAAAGGCGCAAACGGTCCCGGGCAAAGGTAAGGCGACACCCGTGGGGATACCATGCGTGAGGCCGCAAAGTGATATGAGGTGTTACATGCTAGATCGATGTGGCATTGAGTCGGGGTCCTGACAGTCAGTCATTATGACCCGTCCGGCGGTAAACCGCCAGGACACTTTAAACTTGTTGTATGCAGAAACAGGTTGAATAAAGTATGACGATAAATTATCCAGTGTTTATTAAAACGGCCTGGCTTTCGACTATAAGTCGCCAGTATATATTTGGATTGCGCCATTGGAATCATGTGCTCACAAATCATTGGGTTATATTATTCAAATAGCCAAACTTGGCTGAATTTCCATTATGATGTTGAATGAATAAGGTTTTCATACCGGATTATGTTATCTTGAATAGCCAACATGGCTGGATTTTATTATGGTTATTAATAACAGGTATTATTGAGGTTTTCAAAGTCGCTTTAGCATAATGGCTATTATATTGTCAATGGATATGGTTTATTTTACAATTGAAGGAATAGTCCTGAGTCGCTGTAGGCTCACGACCCGGCACTTGGGGGCTACATTATTCAACTGAAGATTATATCAAATATGCAAGTCTCATGTCGCTGCAAGCATGCACCATGACACTTGGGGGCTAATGCAAAGTCATTTTTTGCTCACCTTATTGAAGACCCGACTCATCACATTGTAATGAGCCGGCCCTTGGGGGCTACCAATTGCCTCTATCAACAATTTAAGGTACAAAGCTTTTTATCCATTACATTGAAGGGTCCACTGCTCAGTTGGTAAAGCACAAGGCTCTTAACCTTGTGGACGTGAATTCAAGCCCCATGATGGGGGTTACATCATATGATGTTATTTTCATTGAAGAATATATCAAAATCCCAGCTCAATATTATCTTACTGAGCTGGCCCTTGGGGGCTACACGTTGCTGTTCAAAGTTTACAAGATTATATTTACAAAGTCCCTGCTCATTATTGGATAATGACCCGACCCTTGGGGGCTACACTGGTTGAAGTTTTTTTGAGCATCAAGCAATTACAAGTCCTAGGTTGCTGCAAGCATGACAACCCGGCACTTGGGGGCTACATATGTGGAATACTCAATTCTGACTAGTGACTGGGTGAACAACGTGGATTTCTTCAAAATTGGTAACATTTATATTGAAGCAAGTCTTAAGCCATCACTTTGTTCTGCTCAAGATTTGGGGGCTATAGGTATTATATTATTATCGAAGAAATATTTTCAAATTCTCTGTTTGAGCAAACCAGATTGACCCGGCGTCACCAATCATTATGACCCTGTGGCTGCAACCCGACATCATCAATAATCATGAACCGGCGTTGTGAACCGGCATTGGCAGCAATCATAACCCGACGTCTATCAACGGTCATAATCCGGGATCATCAGTTTTTATAACCCGGCCATTTTGGTAATGTTAAACCGGCCAGTTTTACATCTTCAAACCGGCTGAATATCAGATAAGTATTTCAAGACCCATATTTCTTAAACCGGCGCTTTGGGAGCTGAGTCAAAGGAGTTATTCTTCACAATATTTCTCGGTGACAAACCAATGTCGGCAAATTGATTATGAAGCTGGTCTGTTGACCCGGATTTCCCAGAAGGAGGAAATAACAAAGACTTAAGAATGATCAGGTACCGGTTTACAAAGTTTTTTAACCCGGAGCATAACCTGTCAAATTTTCTCTTGAGTTTATGTTGCAGATCAGTTTAACATGGATAAATGCAAATTAAACTGGGGGCTAATGTCGGGGATATACCCCGTGGCGTAAACCGGCCGGAAGTATAAACCGGCCGGACTAGATGACTCACTGGTAACCCGCCCGGGGCTTGGCGGTTCACCTTCTACCCGCCCGGTCTTGGTGGTTCACTAGTAACTCGGCGGGTGGGTCAGATGGATGACGAGGCCCATGGCTCAGAAGGCCGGTTCATACTATGGTGGGCCGGTTTAAGAGGAAAGGCATGAGGAATATTTACCTTACAAGGAGTTAAGACTAGGACTTGTATCCGGTTTATATTAGAGATAGACTAGTCCTAATCCTAATAGGACTCCACATGTAACCCTCCCCTTCAACATATATAAGGAGGGGCAGGGCTCCCCAAAGAGGGACAAGATTCACAAGTGCCACAAGTGGGACAAGTTAGGTTTAGACAATAGTTCTCAAGATAGAGCACTCTTGTAACCGTGATCATCATCATCAATATCAATGAAGCAGGATGTAGGCTTTTACCTCCACCGTGAGGGGCCGAACCTGGGTAAAACATCGCGTCTCTCGTCTCGCTCAACCCCTCTCAAGCTACCACATAGATGCGTTGGCCTCGCGACTAAGTCCTGACACTAAGGACATCTGCCGTGACAATTCCACGACACTACCCGTACCTTGGACAATCCGGTGTGCCCGGAGAACGAGATATGTGCAGCTCCTATCGGGATTTGTCGACACATTCGGGTGGTGTTGCTGGACTTGTCTTATCTTTGTCGAAGTTGTCTTGTAGAACCGGGATGCCGAGTCTGATCGGAATGTCTCGGGAGAAGGTTTATCCTTCGTTGACCGTGAGAGCTTGTGGTGGGCTAAGTTGGGACTCCCCTGCAGGGATTTGAACTTTCGAAAGCCGTGCGCGCAGTTATGGGCATATGGGAATTTGTTAATGTCCGGTTGTAGAAAACCTGAAGTTGACCTTAATTAAAATGCATCAACCGCGTGTGTAACCGTGATGGTCTCTTTCCGGTGGAGTCCGGGAAGTGATCACGGTGTTGGAGTTATGTTTGACGTAGGTTGTTCTAGGATGACTTCTTGATCATAGTTTCTCGATCGTGCTTTGCCTTCTCTTCTCGCTCTCACTTGCGTATGTTAGCCACCATATATGCTAGTCGCTTGCTGCAGCTGCACCTCATACCTTTACCTTACCCATAAGCTTAAATAGTCTTGATCGCGAGGGTGTGAGATTGCTGAGTCCCCTTGACTCACAGATACTTTTAAAACCAGCTTGCAGGTGCCGTTGAATCGTGCAGATGACGCAACCAAGCTCAAGGAGGATCTCGATGTAGATCTTGCCCCTTTGTGTTGTTTCGTTCTAGTTGATCAGTAGTGGAGCCCAGTTGGGGTCGAACGAGGACCTTGTCGCATTTTGGGTTCTTCTTTTATTTTGGTTCCATAGTCGGACCTTGATTGTATTTGGATGTTGTAATGCTTTATTCATGTAATTGTGTGAAGTGGCGATTGTAAGCCAACTATGTATCTCTTTCCCTTATGTATTACATGGGTTGTGTGAAGATTGCCTCACTTGTGACATTGCTTTCAATGCGGTTATGCCTCTAAGTCGTGCTTCAACACGTGGGAGATATAGCAGCATCGAGGGCGTTACAAGTTGGTATCAGAGCCTTCCCCGACCTTAGGATCCCCCACTGCTTAATCCAATTAGCTGACGAGTTGAGTCTAGAAAAATGTTTTGAGTCATTTAGGAATTGTATACCGGAGAGTTTAGGAATTCTTTTTACTCCCCAGTCCCTTCATCGCTCTGGTAAGGCATCCTGACGTAGAGTTTTGACTCTTCTCTTCTCAAATTTCACTAAATTTTTTTAGGATCACGCAGGTATCTTGGAATCGTTCCGATCGATTCGTGATGAGAACATTGTTCTTGGTGCCTCCTATCATTTAGGGGTTGTGGCAGTGTCCCGGGGAGTTGAGCTTCGAGGTGTTGTCGTCACAATTTTATCGTTGCAGTTATGGAATACCTGAGTTTAGTTCGCCGACATCGAAAATCTCTTTTATGCAGTTGTTGGTGAGTTAACCTCGACGCCACCCAGTACTGGGGCGGGAGTTCGGGAGTATTGCCATAATTCGTATAACGGATGCTTTTTGAAGGTTGAGGTAGACGATTTCCGAAGGTTTCTTGGTTATGTGTTGAAGGATGGATACAGCTGGATGTAGGATTTGCTAGTTTGTGTGAGATATTATGCTTCCCCTGTATCCCCAACACCTGATTGCATAACTGGGAAAATCGGGAGTTTATAAGTGGGAATTCAAGTAGCTCTTAGGATATCTTTCCGACGGATGTATGATATGAAATTGGGGTTCGACGTCTAGTGGTCCGCCTATTCACGGTTGGTTTTACAGTGGTCTCGCTGTGTCTTAAAGAGTCCTTGGCTATGCCGACTCGGGGACGCTTCGTATGTCATGTGCACTGCCTTGTACATGATGGTGCTGTACGATCGAGCCCGTGTAGGCCCCACCACGAAAACTTCGGACGAAATTTCAATCATATGTTTGTTCCGGCTTATTCCGCAAGCCAATCCTTTGTTTTGTTTTGTGTTGTGGTATTCCAGTTGCTTCGAAGTCAAATGCTGATTCCATACCTTTTTCCAAGCGGTGTTCTCATATTTCTATGTGAATACTAATCCTTTCTCGATCATCGAGTCTGTCATGTCAATCCTTTTAACCGGTGTGTCTCTCTTTAAGTGGATCCGATCACTTCAACTTCCGCAAGATCAATTATCACTTCTTCTCAACCGTGTTTGTTTCATCTGTCTCCAAGTTGCCTTTGTTGTTCCCGCCCACCCACCCTTCTTCTTCGAGGACTCAGATTCTTTTTCAAGTATCCTTTTATTGATGTGAAGTCTCTCCATTATTATTTTTCCGTCAATGTTCTTATCCAGTGGTTCTCATGAAGATTCTAACAGAGCTTCAAGTTCATCATTCTTCATTCTTTTCATCTCCGGTGGTTTCAAGTCAAGATTTGTTGATCATATCCTTTCCTCGTTTCAATGTTTTCTCATGCCGGTGCAATTCTTAATCATTCACCTCTCGCTATTCAATTGTTTCGGAGTGCTGAAGATATCTCAGAAGGATCGTCTTGTCATTCAAGATCCGTTAATCCTATTTTGAGGATGTTTATCTCATTCAAGACTTTTAATTCAACCGTTGCTTTCTCTCTTTTAAATCGTTCTACGGTGTTTCTTTTGAGTGGGCCCAAACCCACAGGTCTTTTCTCATGATCTTACCTGACTCCTCTAATTCTCTCGGAGCTATCCTCAAAAATTCTTTTCGAAGTTTGACGTAAGAATGATTTACCATTAGTCAAATGTCTTTCTCCAAGATCTTTCAAAATTCTTTTCATCATTGGCTCAATCTCTTCGCTTTTGATTCTTCCGGAGTGCCTCTACAATTATTGGTGGTGTTTCTCGTCGTATTTCTCAGATTTTGAAGACCGAAGAAGAGTTTTTTTCCCTCCATGTCTTACCCCATTCTCTTCATGTTTCATGATTTTAGCTTGTTGCCATCATCTCATAATTTATTTCGTTTGTGAGTATTCTTTTCATCTATCCGGAGCAATTCAAGAGTCTTCTCAGTCTGTTATCCGGAGTCCATCAACTCAGGATTATTCATTCTCAGCTGTCAGTTATCATTCTCCTATCTTACCGGTGCTTCGTTCAAGTGATCTCTAATAGGCTCGTGATCTCTTCGTTCTCAGGTATCTAAATCCTCTCAAGCATCTTTGTTCATTTTATAATTCTTCCCGGTGTTCCTTTATCTTTACTTCGGTCATTTTCAATTCTGACGGTGGTTCGTTCAAGAGTTTTCTTCCTTCGTGTATCATATCTATGCATTCGTGTTTTTCAAATTCTACCAGTGGATCGTTGAAGACTTTCTCAAGTTTGTGCTATATCTATCTTAATCTTTCTACGAGGATAAGTAGTATGTCAAATCCGTTCCTTGTCAGCAATTAAATTGTTGAAGGATACGCATAACATAATTCTTATTCTTTTTCCATCTAAATGATTAATTCCCTATTCCGGAGGTTCATCAAAATTCTTGATCTCAATTGTTCATCTTATCTTTGTCCCGGAGTTCCTACCTCTCGCAATTATATCACCACGGATATTCATCTAAATCATTACAAGGATTCACCTTGTGTTTTCAACTTCTTTTTCCTTCCGTTGGATCATTCCTTTTGTTTACCGGAGTTCTTCATGAAGGTTCTACACATTGGTTCAGCTATGAATTAATTCATTCTCGAAGTGTCCATTGAGATTCTTTTCAGAGAAGCTCAAGTATTCTGTATCTTGCATTTTGAAGTGCAATTCTTTCAACCGTATCATTCGAGGTGGTATTATGTCATTCTTGATAATTTGAGTTCATGTTTAATGTTTCACATATTGTCAAGAATGAGGTATTTTAAATCCATCAACCTCTTCATTGGAGTTATCTTGGGTTATTTTTTTCACCAAAATTTTTCCCTAAGGATTGTTGCTAAGTATGGTGCTTATAAATGATCCAATTTCTTCATCTATCCTCCCGGGGAAATAAGTTTCTCGTCTCCTCGTTCATATCAATCCAATTCTTTTCCCGTAAGTGGCGGGTTGTCACCTCAAAAATTTGAGATGTATTTCATAAGACCATATCAAGCGTATTCTTTTCGTTGTTGGTGTTCCAACAACTCCATTCGACCCTTGTCCTAAAGATGCGTTTTCAAGCTCTTTTGTGGCAGAAATTAGCATTTTCTTCTCCATTCTCCTATTTCAATTATCTATCATCTATTCTTTTGTTACGGAGCCTTTATGATCTTGCTCTTTTCTCTCATCATCTTAGATCGTGTTCTTTTCGTGTTTATCCATTTAACCGGAGTGTTGTGTCCTTTTGCTCAAGCTCTTTCATTTTATCAACTCTTTCATCTCTCTTCAACCGAAGTGCTGCCCGAAGTTGTTCTTCCTTGTTCCTTTTTCCTAACGGAGTGTTTTCAACTTCGTTCATCTCCATTGCTTTCTTTCTGTCTTTTGCTCAACCTCGCAAGGTTCTTTGGTTTCACTCGTTTGTCAAAGAAGCAACTTAGTTTTACCTCTTCTCTTTCTCTTCCGTTGTCCCTCCGGTGCCATTCTAGATCTCGGGACGAGATCCTCTCGTAGTGGTGGAGTGTTGTGACGCCCCGAGACCGATGTGCCAGGTGTCGTCCAGTTATTTGCTGTTGTTGCCTTGTCATTGCTTGCGTGTCATGCATCTCATATCATGTCATCATGTGCATTTTATTTGCATACATGTTCGTCTTATGCATCCGAGCATTTTCCCCGTTGTCCGTTTTGCAATCCGGCGCTTCTATCTCACCCGGTGCCCCTTTCTACCTCTTTTCATGTGCGGGTGTTAAACGTTTTCGGATTGGACCGATACTTGTCATGCGGCCTTGGTTCACTACCGATAGACCACCTGTCAAGTTTCGTGCCATTTGGACTTCGTTTGATACTCCAACGGTTAACCGAGGGACCGAAAAGGCCTCGTGAGTGTTGCAGCCCAACACCCTTCCAAAGTGGCCCAAAACCCACCTAAACCTCCTCCATCATCTCGGTCGTTCGATCACGATCGCGTGACTGAAAACCGCACCTCATTTGGACTCTTCTAGCTCCCTCTACCTATAAATATGTGTGCCTCTCGGATTTTTCGCGCAGACGAAACCCTAGCAATCTTCCTCCTTCCACCGCACTTTCACGCGCCTACGGACATATCCGCCCGTCCCCGCGCCGCCGCTCCCAGCCTTTCCTGGACCGCCACGTGGCAAGCGCCGCCGCGGGCCCGCGAGCCCACGGCCGGCCCTCCGAGCCCATCTCCTCCGCGCGCCTGCCCCGAGCGAGGCCCGCGTCCGCGGTGCTTCTTCCCCCGCACCGGCACCGAAGCCGCCCGCCTCCGCCGCCGCCAGGCAACCTCACAACCCGCGCCGCCGCGAGCTCCCGTCAGAGCACCGCCGGCCTAGCGCCGCTCCCCACCGCGCCGCCCGCCGCCATGGCCTCCCCACGCCTCGGCTGCTCCGGATCCGGCCACCGGAGTTCCTCCCTGTCCTCCTCTCCGGCGAGCCCAGCCGGCGAACCTCGGTTCATGCGCCGCCCCGATCTGGATCTGAGAGGTTGACTTTTCCCCCTCGAGTTTTTCTCCAAGTCCCTTAATTCTTGCATTTTTATGCCCACTTTGTCATGCTATATCTCTACAACCATGCTCCGTTTTGGGCATGTAGCATATCGAAATGTTCGTCTCGAAGAGTACATCATTTCATCTCATTGCATCATTTTCATTTGAGCTCATCTTGATGCCCGAAATGCTATTGGAAGAGGGCTATTTGAGATAATTATCAGATCTGCTGCATCAAATAGCTATTTGTCATTTTTGCCATGATTAATGTGTGCATGATATGCTCCTGAGCTCTACATGTGTTTTGTTATATGCCATGCCATCTTTACAGAGGTGCTTGCCATGTATTTTTGTGATACTTTTGGTGACTAGCACAAGCTTGCAAAGTAGTGCATTCGTTAATGCTGATTTCAGGGACTTAGAATTTCTCTGTCCTTGATCTGTTTTTGTCTTTATGCCATATGCTCATGTTGTTTCCTAGTGATCCGTGCCTCTTTTGAGGAGGATCAGTAAGGATGATTTGTTAATATTGTGGTGCTCTATCCATCCATGTCCTTGTTTGCAATTATGGAGCACCCTAGCTTGAGTCAATCGAGCTCTACTTTTGCTATTTCGTGAATCCTGGCAGATTGTTTACTTGTTAGCGATTTTGCCGAGGATGTTATTGTTGATCCGTGCATGCTATGCTATCTTGTTGTTCTTGCCATGTCTAGATTCTATAATATGTATTCTTGATGGGTGTATCCTTAGTTTGTCATGCCATGCTCTGTGGTGAGTGCATCGAGCTCGTAAACATGCCTACTCGCTAATAGTTTTGCATGCTCCAGTTTTTCACTAATTCTGTAATCTGATTATGTTTTTGCCATGTTCACATGCTTGCAATTGTATTTTCTGATCCCTTTTGGCTCAAGGTCACTAAGGAACTTTTGTTAAGTGCTTTTCACTAAGTCTGAAACCTGTTTATCGTTTGCATTTTTGCCATGTTTGTTTGAAACCTGTTAAAGGATGAATTAGCCGTAGCTCAGTGTTCATCTTTTGTCAAGCATCTTGAGTGGATCCCTGCCATGTATTTTGTTGCCATGTTTGAGTGCCGTAGCATATTTATCTTGTTGCATTTAGATGGCTACTTGCCGTTTATCGCAGACCGGTGCCATATTTGTTTTGCTTGCCATTTCCAAACCGTGCATCCGATTCCGGTGATCTTTATATCGATTTCAACCGAAATCACATCACCTTTCCAGTGGCACTCTTGGATTTCCAAGTTGAGGCCAAGTTCAATCATTCCTTTGAAAATCATGCATATGCACCGCATCCCGCATATCATACCATGTTCATGTGTGGTTTGTTTACTTGTTGTGTGCTTCTTTCCGGTGTTTGCTTCTTCGGGTTGGTTCTGGTAACGACGCGTTTGTGAGGACCCGTTCGACTACGTCCGTTTGTCTTCTTCATGGGCTCGTTCTTCTTCCTTGCAGGATTTCAGGCAAGATGACCATAATCTCGAAATCACTTCTATCTTTGCTTGCTAGTTGCTCGCTCTTTTGCTATGCCTATGCTGCGATACCTACCACTTGCTTATCATGCCTCCCATATTGTTGAACCAAGCCTCTAACCCACCTTGTCCTAGCAAACCGTTGTTTGGCTATGTTACCGCTTTGCTCAGCCCCTCTTATAGCGTTGTTAGTTGCAGGTGAAGATTGAAGTTTGTTCCTTGTTGGAACATGGAGATGTTGTTCCTTGTTGGAACATGTTTACTTGTTGGGATATCACAATATATCTTATTTAATTAATGCATCTATATACTTGGTAAAGGGTGGAAGGCTTGACCTTATGCCTGGTGTTTTGTTCCACTCTTGCCGCCCTAGTTTCCATCATATCGGTGTTATGTTCCCGGATTTTGCCTTCCTTACACGGTTGGGTAATGATGGGAACCCCTTGACAGTTCGCCTTGAATAAAACTCTTCCAGCAATGCCCAACTTTGGTTTTACCATTCACCACCTAGCCTTTTCTTTTCCCTTGGGAGTCGCGCTCCTGAGGGTCATCATTATTTTACCCCCCGGGCCAGTGCTCCTCTGAGTGTTGGTCCAACCTGCCAGCTGCCGGTGGCCACCAGGGGCAACTCTGGGCTGGCCTACCCGTACCTTGGACAATCCGGTGTGCCCTGAGAACGAGATATGTGCAGCTCCTATCGGGATTTGTCAGCACATTCGGGCGGTGTTGCTAGACTTTTTTATCTTTATCGAAGTTGTCTTGTAGAACCGGGATGCCGAGTCTGATCGGAATGTCTCGGGAGAAGGTTTATCCTTCGTTGATCGTGAGATCTTGTGATGGGCTAAGTTGGGACTCCCTTGCAGGGATTTGAACTTTCGAAAGCCGTGCCCGCGGTTATGGGCAGATGGGAATTTGTTAATGTCCGGTTGTAGAAAACCTGAAGTTGACCTTAATTAAAATGCATCAACCGCGTGTGTAACCGTGATGGTCTCTTTTCGGCGGAGTCCGGGAAGTGATCACGGTGTTGGAGTTATGTTTGAGGTAGGTTGTTCTAGGATCACTTCTTGATCATAGTTTCTCGATCATGCTTTTCCTTCTCTTCTCGCTCTCACTTGCGTATGTTAGCCACCATATATGCTAGCCGCTTGCTGCAGATCCACCTCATACCTTTACCTTACCCATAAGCTTAAATAGTCTTGATCGCGAGGGTGTGAGATTGCTGAGTCCCCGTGACTCACAGATACTTTGAAAACTAGCTTGCAAGTGCCGTTGAATCGTGCAGATGACGCAACCAAGCTCAAGGAGGAGCTCGATGTAGATCTTGCCCCTTTGTGTTGTTTCGTTCTAGTTGATCAGTAGTGGAGCCCAGTTGGGGTCGAACGGGGACCTTATCGCATTTGGGGTTCTTCTTTTATTTTGGTTCCGTAGTCGGACCTTGATTGTATTTGGATGTTGTAATGCTTTATTCATGTAATTGTGTGAAGTGGTGATTGTAAGCCAACTATGTATCTCTTTCCCTTATGTATTACATGGGTTGTGTGAAGATTACCTCACTTGCGACATTGCTTTCAATGCGGTTATGCCTCTAAGTCGTGCTTCGACACGTGGGAGATATAGCCGCATCGAGGGCGTTACATAACGCCACCACCAAATTCTTCCCTTAGAAGTGTTTTTCACATGGCGTTACATTTGCAAAGTCTTCACTTTCTGTTTGTCTTCAATGTTAACATGGTCTCATGTTTATCATCAATTTGGTTTCTGTCCTCTACAACATTCACTTATAGCTATGTCTTCACGTTGAATCTTTTGAACTAAGTGAATGTGATCGGACCCTAACCCCTCCATGGTTCTATCTTAAGTCTATCTATCCAAATCATATGCATTCTTTTGACACAGTCAAAATGTCTTCTCTGCGTCCTTGTTAGTAGAAGACACAGAGACAAACATTAATCTGTTTTCAATGCTAAATCCTTCAACCTAAAACCCGGAGAAGTGGGAACAACCACCCGCCAATCCAGGCGTGCGTGGGAACGCGGAACAACCTCCAATGTGTTGCATGATAGACACGTGTCCTTCAGATGTGAACCGTCAGGGGCACCTGTGTAATAACACTGTGCCGTCCCTGTCCCTAGAAATACACGCCTCACCCCAGTCATTATCCTTTCTTCCACTCTTGCACAAATCCTAGCGCCACCGCTAGCCCTCGACGACGTCGACGACGAAGCACTTAGCTGCCACGACCACACCGACGCCGTCCTCACGCCGGCCGCGGACATCGTCTTCTCCGCTGTCGCCGTAGGTGTCCTCCGTCGCCAAGTTAGAGCACGGAAGATCGAACTGCTTGGCCTCCTCTCCCACTCCGTCTAGCAGTTCCTTGTGTGGTAAATAAAATCTCCTTTTTACAGTCTCTTTGATCCGATAGATTCATCCTTTTCTACCACAAGCAGTTTCTGTTCACACAAGTCGGATCTATTTCATACTGCATCTCATAATGTGCCTAGTATGTTCACTTATGCTTCACAAAGTAGTTAGATTCCTCACTTGTACTTATTCATGGATTCGTACAAATCTGGAACCAACTCTCTATCTATGAGTGAATCTCTTCGCACTATGAGGTCAATGTCTTCTAAACTGATTTATCTTCAAAATCTTCTGAGAATGCATATATGACCTCTTCCCCTTCCCTCACACCTTTAATGCTGTCACAGGTACATGTCCGTGGGAGAATCCCCTGGTTCTCATAGTATGCATTGATTTGCAGAATTCTTACAGCATCATATAAATTCTCCTGAAGCCAGTTCTTGTCTGACCAGTAGACGGAAGACTTTGACAGCTTTGAAGCCTTTCAGTCTAAACTTCATGGCACCAGAAAAATCTGCAAGGAAGGGTGGCAGACAGCGCCGTGGTAACACCTCAAGAGATCTGCCTCCTGACCTCTATGAGCTGTACAAAACAGATCCGGAGGAGGACTACAATCAGCGGAAAACTCGAATCCAATGGATTCGAAGATATTGGGCAGAACAATGGTTCAAGTATAGGTTCGTGACCCAGGAGTATGCTGAGAAGAATGCCATCAAGTGACCGTGGGGATACATCCTATACAAAAATCTTCAACCCAGGTCCAGAGCTGAAGCCATTGAACAAGGCTTCTATCCCTGCATGGTCCATGGACCACAGCCTGCAGATGCAGACCCATCGTCATTGCTATGGTGTCATGACGACAATCTGTTCAAGCACAACCTTCAGTTTGCCAGGAACTCGGCCAAAGAAAACAAGAAGTCGCGGGGATTAGACTTCAATCCAGGTCCCTCTGCTCCTCATGCCAATGGCTCACGCGAAGCTGAACCCAATCTTGTTGGGCCCTTCTACAACCTAGAAGGTCTCATCAGTCATATTATGGCTCAAGTAACCGCCGTGGATGATCCTGCAGACGATGCTGATTCTGATGAAGCGCCTGCACCATCGAAGCCAAAGAAGCTAAAGAAACCTAAAGCTTCGAAGCCTTCCTCAGCACTAGAGGTTTCACGGGCGAAGCCTCTGGCCACTGCACCTCCTGAACACAGTGTGCAGTCTGAAGATCTGTCACGCATCTCCAAGCCCTCCAAAGTGAAGATGCCCATGCAACCCACTAGCCAAGCACCGACCCCTGCTGCTGTTCTGCGCAATGAGAATGACGCCATTGATCTGTCCAGCGACGACGATCTTGGCGATGACGCTCTTGAGCAGTTGATCAAGAGCAAGAAATAGGCAGAAATCTTCAATGACCTTCCTCTCTTTGATGTTGAAATCATCAACACGTTCATTGATGAGTGGTTTGACAACCCAAATGTTAGCTTTGATGATCTTCAGCTTCCCGTTGGCCTCAGCGTCGCCTTCCACGGAGCCATTGCTGCTGAGCTGGCTCTAGCTCAGAAGATTGTTGAGCTGAAGCATAAGATAGATTATGAAAAGGCTCAGTTCAAGAAGCATATGGCTTAGCTCAATGTTGAAGATATTCAGAACTTCCAGGTCATGATGCATGAGCTCAAGGAAGCATTCCAAACCAAACGCGAAGAAGCCAAAGGTTCTCGTGAGCGCATGAAGGATCTTGCTGCTAAATGTGTTCAGGGATACAATGAAGCTAAAAAGCGCAAGGCTTTGGGGCGACCAGGCATCGACCCCAGAATGGCGACCGAGAAGAAGAAGAAGCCAACTGTGGCAGAACCCGAAGCACCAAGGCAGGAAGTACATCCAATTGTTTTCCTAGCCAGTATGACAGGCTCGAAGCCTAAGGTCCCCACAGTGGCTTCAGAACTGAAGAAAACAAGGGCAGTTGAAGCTAAAGCCAGAAAGCGCAAAACCAAGGCCACCACTGATGATGCTCCTCCAACTAAGAAACACAAAACCAAGAAGAGAGATCGGGCTGCTCCCACAGAGCCCCTTGTGGCCGAGCCAATCTTAGTGGCTCGTCCTGCGTCTAAAAATTAAGAATGCCAAGTGGTAGTTCATGAGCCTACTTCCACAAAGGCTCAAGAAGCTGAAGACAATCCAGCTGTTGACCCCACCGCAGGTGAAGACATTGGTCCTCACGACAATGTTGAAGATGATGAAGTCCTTCCTTAGATCGAGCACCAGTTAGTATCATCGCCTATGCTCACGCACAGCGAACTCATCAGCATTGGTCGTCCTCTGATGCCAACTGCTCAGGATGCATCATGGGCTGATCAACCACAACGACAAGACACCCCCAAGCTCTCCCCAACCACAAGTCACCTCACCCGTGCAAGATGACGATGACTTTGAGGCCCAGCAAACTCCATCTCCGCAACCGTCGCCAACACGCAGGTTTCGCAAAGGACCGAGGCCCCAAGTCACTCCCATTGTGCACGTGTCAGAGTCTGAAGCCAAAACCGCTGAAGACATTCCGGCTGCATCAACCAATGAAAGAGAAGAACCAAGAGTTAAAGCAGATAGCATTGCTACACACCCGTCCCACCAAGATGTTGTTCTCGAGGAGAACGTGTCCGACCCTCCAGCTCCTGAAGTGGAGGTTAACAATCTTGAGGCAGCCACCAACATCAACACTGAAGCCAATGACATTGTCTTGGCTGAAGCTAATGTGGTGCCTGAAGCTCATGCGGTACCAGAAGTGCAAGCACCTGAAGCCACTGCTGAAGCACCTGAGATGCAAGCACCTGAAGCCAATGTAGCCCCTGAAGCCCATGTCAACGACAATGCCAATGCTCCTGTTCCCCCCTCCAAGACCTCACACCATTGAGCTGGCATTTGATCGTGGTCAACCTATTATGGTCCGATGGCCCATTCTGACTCCTCCACCTGCGGCGGGTCCACAATTTGACTATCATGTCAAGCACAGACCTCCCGTCCAGAAGCTCAAGCCAAGACTTCCACGATTTCCAGGCACTGCAACTTCACCTGGGGTCTTCAATGTGAATGGCTTCGTGCACATAACACCTTCTTCAACAGCGCCAAGAACCCTAATACCAAACCTCACATTTCATCAGATCGGTTCTGGAGCTATCAGCAGCGCAGCTACTATTCCTGCATCTTATACAATCAAGGGCGCATATTTCCACATATGCGTCTCGACACTGAAGCCATAGCTGACCTGCCCTGCCTTGAAGAAGCGTTGGATTGTTTCAGAGACGCTGGACTTCTGCAGTTTGTTACAGATAAGGAACACTGGAATGAAGAGCTTCTGCTACAGTTCTATGCAACTCTTCACATTCGAGGCTACAACAGGGATCCAAAGACTTGGGTCCTTGAGTGGATGACAGGCAATGTCCGTCATGAAGCCAAAGCTCTTGATATCATTGAGCTCACAGGCCTGCCCACTCCTGGTGAATACTATGAGCTAGGTTATCAACAACACCAGAATGCTTTGGAGAGCATTTTTCAGAAGCCAGAAACCAACATGAGTCAAATGCTGAGCATGATGAAGCCTTTGCCTCACGATGCTGAATACCTGTCTGAATTCTTTGCTGAAGACCTAGAGTATCCGCCTCGCACCATTTACCATATCATCAAAAAGACTCTATGGCCTGTCAAAGGACATTCATCTGCAGCGAAGCTTGAAGGAGCAATGAAGACTTTGGTTTTCTATATCTTCAATGGCATCAGCTTCAATGCTCAAGACTTCTTCATCAGACAATTGGCTGCATCTGGCTCTGACATTTTTGGTCTAAAGTTTTATGCTCCATGGGTAATGCGCCTTATCAACCTTCACTCTGCAATCAACTATCAGCCGTCTGTGCGCAATCATCTTGTCTTCTTGCCAGAGGTTGATCTGTCTGTTGAAGATATTTACCTAGAGCCTGCTAAGGATCCCATTTATCTTCACAATGTTGATCACCAAAGCTTCACCCAGCCTATTGAAGGAGTTCAAGAAGTTTCTCGTGTTTATCCCCTCGCTGGCAACACACGTGCCCCTCGTGCTCAAACTGACGCCACAGGAAGCACAATTGCGCAAAGGCCTCGGAGGCGTTCTCGTGTTCTCAATGACAGAGAGCTTCTCGTCGCGCTACACCAGAAACAGGACAAACATCACGACTGGCTTAAGCGTCAGATGCAAAGCCTCTTGGTGGATGTCAACCGCATTCGCAATTTTGCCACAAAGAATGCCTTTGTCACTCATGAAACCCGTCGGAGGTCGTGGAAGAGTTTGACATTGCTTAGTGCTAAAGCTGATCTGCAAGACGATGGCTTCATTGAACGATTCAAGTTTGACTCAACTCCTCCTAGGAATGCTCACTTGCGTCGGACTCCCTCACTTGAACACTCTGACTATTCGTCCTCAGCTGCGACAGTGAATGCCAGAGTCATTGATGACCAAGATGATGCAACTTCACCTCCTCCAACTTCAGCGCGTGTCAACACTGCACCAAGCTCTTCTGCACCACCGGACCTCAACGATGACCCTGCTGCCTCGCCTGGACCTCATGGGAACGAGTAGGCGCTCTATGTCTTCAAACCTTTTTGGTCCTTACTGACAAAAGGGGGAGAAGCATATGAGTTGATAGTCTTCAAGCGGGTCCATATGGGTGGTTGCTTTACCTTTTTCTACTTTTGCCAAGTGCTTACAACTCTTGCTTGCTTTTCGATACATTTGGTTCTTTGAGTTGTAACACTTAAACTCATTGGTCGTCTGCTACTTATTTGCTATTCTGTGATGCGATGATAAATTCCGCATGTGCGATGATAAATTCCTCACTTAGGTCATTTTGCAGACGTCCATTTTTCATTATGCATGTCATTATCTTCATTACATCATATCATGCATGATGAATTGTCATCATAGGTTGAAGAGAATCTCCACAAGTACAACCTGCCATATGCATTTGCATTCCAAGAGAAAATTACTTATATGCACATCTTCAGGGGAGCCTTTGCAACTTATGAAGACAATACCCTATCCTTTACAATTTCACATATTTTATTACCCGTTGAAAACTTCAACCAGTTTGTCATCAATCACCAAAAAGGGGGAGATTGTAAGTGCATCTAGTGCCACCCCTAGTTGGTTTTGGAGTATTGATAACAAACCTGGTTGAGGGACTAATGTGTTTGTGAGAATTGCAGGATAACACAGGTAGAAGTCCCTCATTGATTCGGTTTTCCTACCAGAGATGACCCCTAAAAATGTATAAAGACATTGAAGTCAAAGGTGGGATGTGAAGACATTCACATTGAAGACTATGACAAGAGAAGACATTGTGTGAACACTATGGAGCGTGAAGACTTAGTTGTTTCGTCGTTCTTTTTTCTTCTTCGTTGAGTCATAGGAACCACCGTACTGTTAAGTGGGGTCCAAGAGAACCAGTCAGAATGACTGAAGTGATGCTTAACCAAAATCCTATGTCTTCGAGCGAAGACTATGAGAACAAATCTTATCCAGAGTTGGATAAGTCAGCTTTGCTTGTAGCCCAAGTAAAGTTGCTGTGTGTGTTTGAAATCTGACCGTTGGAACACGTGTCAGTTCCTTAGTGACCCAGGGTCATTTCGGACAAATCAGGTCGGGTTGCCTAGTGGCTATAAATAGCCCACCCCTACAACCATAAACGGTTGGCTGCTCAGAGTTAGTGTACGGCTTTTGTCGTTTGAGAGCAACCCAACTCGAAGCCTTTGAGAGAGAATTGCTTGCGAGGATAAAGCCCTAAACACCCAGAGCCAAAGAGTCTTAGGCATCACTTAAGTCTTCCTGTGTGTGTGATCTGAAGACTTATTACACTTGAGGACTGTGAATCCTCCAGCCGGTTAGGCGTCGCGTTCTGAGCATCCAAGAGTCATTGTGGATTGCCGGTGAACGAAGTCTGTGAAGGTTTGGAAGTCTGCCTTGAAGACTTACAAGAGTGATTGGGCGAGGACTGGGTGTCCTTAGCTCAAGGGGAATAAGGTGAAGACACGGTCTTCTGAGTTGAATCTCAGCCTCCCTAACCAGACGTACAATTGTCACAGCAACTGGAACTGGTCCAACAAATCATTGCCTTCAACGAGTCACTGGTTCTATCCTTCCCATCTCTTTATTTATAGTTGGTCCTTATGAAGTCATTGTCTGTTTGCATTATCTTTTGTCTCCACTGAGTGACTGCTTCTTCTGATTGGCTTCATACCATCTTCCTACCTGATCTATATTGCCTAGCTGCCATTAGTCGTTGTGCTTTCACTTTATTGAATACTTGACTATGGTTTGCTTAGTGTAGTCTACCTTCCGCTGCATGGTAATAGGTTTATTTCTATTGTTTGTGCTCGAAACTCCCATGTTTTGAAGACTTTCTTAAAAATCGCCTATTCACCCCCCTCTAGTCGATCACTAGCACTTTCAGAACCCGATCGAGCGATTCCTTCGCTACTGCTGCTAACTAAAGCCGATCGATGCTGCCTCTGGGATGAACAGTGAGCGTTGCGGGGGGTTTGGATGAACAGTGAGCGGTGGCGTTGCCTCTAGATGAACAGGACCCCGTGGTGTGGTGGAGGGCTGGATGAACAGTATACGGTGGAGGGGTGCGTGTGGAGGGGTGGTTGAACAAGACCCCATGGTGTGGAGGGCTGGATGAACAGTAGACGGTGGAGGGGTGCCCGTGGAGGGGTGGTTGAACAGTAGCCGGTGGAGTAGCGCGTGGTGGAGGCTGATTGAACAGGAGCCCATGGAGGCTGGAGGAGGTCGATGGTGGAGATCAACAGTGTCCCGTGAAGTCCCATTTTGCGGTACGCCACACCCTTCGCGATGAACAGGACCCCCGTTTCGACCGTAGCGCTCCAACACAAGTCTGTTTCGTCCGTTTTGCGGTACGGCACACCCCTCCTGATCAACAGGACCCCCGTTTCGACCGTAGGAGGTCCGTTTCCTCCATTTTGTGGTACGCCAGACCCCTCCCGATCAACAGGACCCCGTTCCGAACGTAGGAGGTCCGTTTCCTCCGTTGTGCGGTACGCCAGGCCTCGTTTCCATCGCCTGTTCCATCCAAGACCTCCCGATGAACACGACCACGCATTCCGTTCTGACCCAGCCGGTTGGCTCCCACGCATTCCGTTGCCTCCTGATGAACACGGCGCATTCCGTTGCCTCCCCATGAACACGACGCATTCCGTTGCCTCCCCATGAACACGACGACGATGCTGTTTCTCTGTTCCGACCCAGCCACATACACGAGCCCTGGCCGTACGTATGCGCGAGTAGGCGTTCGAGACCCCGCCTGTATGTACACATACGTGGCCGTATTTTCTTTCTTGCACCCTGGCTGCTGTACGTACGTGTACGTGCTACGTGCGCGCCTCTACTACAACACGTGCGCGCCTCTACATCCACCAGTATATATGTACGTACACGTTCGCGACCAGAATGACAACGCTACGTACGCTTCGACCGGGTGGGTCCCGACTGTCAGGCACTTCCTTGCCTACGAAGATGTAGCTGGTGGGTCCCAGTAGTCAGGGGGGCCAATCGTTTTTTTGCCCGGACGCACTTCCTTGCGTGCGAAGATGTAGCTGGTGGGTCCCAGCAGTCAGGGGGAAACATTTTTTTCGCGAAATACAGTGGCCCGTCCGGTGGGTCCCAGCTGTCAGGTGGAGGAATCATTATTTTCTACGTAATAAGGAGGCACTTCCTTGCTGCGGCTGTGGACCCAGCTGTCAGCCCTCCACGTACAGTCCACGTCCGATGGAAATCGTTCCTTGACCACGTTGACCACGCCGCGCCAAGAGCACCAGGGCAGTGGACGATGGCGAGGCCTAGGAAGGGGACGACGGGGAGCCAGGGAAGACGCGGCAGTGGAAGCCCGCGCTGAGAGGAGTACGAGGGTTCACTGGTTCGGCTGCGGTGTGAGGCTGCCGTCGCCGCAGGGCAGCACAGCCGGCCACGGGAGGCAGGAGCATGCGGCACGACTGGTGCTGCTTTGGGCGGCTGGAGCAAGAAGACCAGAGGTTGAAGAAGCACTACGACCGTTGGATGGACATCGTACGGTCATTGGAGCTAGAATCGTTTATATTGACTAAGTTGACAAAGCCCTCCGTCCCCGTCAACTTAGTAGGCCCACAAGTCAGCCTCCCACCAAGGTGGGTCCCAGCTAGCAGGGGGTATTCATTTTTTTGTGCGTAAGAAGGAGGCACTTCCGGTGGGTCCAAGCTGACAGCAGGGGGAACGTTTTTTTCACGAAATACGTTGGCCCTCGGGTGGGTCCCAGCTGTCAGGGGCAAACATTTTTTTCGTGAAATACTGGTGGTGTCCGGTGGGTCCCTGCTGTTAGGTGGAGGAATAATTATTTTCCACGTAATAAGGAGGCATTTCCTTACGACTGCCATGGACCCAGCTGTCAGCCTCTTCACATACAGTATTCTTCCGATGGAATTCGGTCATTGACCACATTGACCACGCCGCGCCAAGAGCACCACGGCGGTGGACGACGGCGAGGCCTAGGAAGGGGACGACGTGGAGCCGGGGAAGACGCGGCAGTGGATGCCCACGCGGAGAGGAGTACAAGGGTTCACTGGTTCGGCTGCGCTGCCGTCGCCGCAGAATAACAGGGGGTGTGGGTGAGTAGAGTGGAGGGATGGCCTGGCCAGCGGTGGGAGTAGTATGGGGGCGGTGAGGCCTCCACGGCAGCACAGCCGGCCACGGGAGGCTGGAGCAGGCGGCACGACCGGCGCTGCTTTGGGCGGCTGGAGCAAGAAGACCAGAGGTTGAAGAAGCACTACGACTGTTGGATGGATATCGTACGGTCAGTCGAGCTAGAATCGTGCATATTGACTAAGTTGACAAAGCCCTTCATCCCCGTCAACTTAGTAGGCCCACTATACTGGGTTCCAGCTAGCAGGGGGAGTATTCATTTTTTTGTGCGTAATAAGGAGGCAGTTCCTTGCGTGCGAAGATATAGCTGTTGGGTTTGAGCTGTCAGCGGCGGTAACATTTTTTTCACGAAATACAGATGCCCTTTCGGTGGGTCCCAGATGTCAGGTGGAGCAATCATTATTTTGCGCGTAATAAGGAGGCATTTCCTTGCGTGCGGCCGTGGACCCAGCTGTCAGCCTCTCCACGTACAGTCCACTTCAGATGCATGTCGGTCGTTGGCCAAGTTGACCACGCCACGCTGAGAGCACCAGGGCGGTGGACGACAGCGAGGCCTAGGAAGGGAACAACAAGGAGGCAGGGAAGACTCGACAGTTGTTTTTGTTTCCCACGCGGAGGGGAGTACGATTGTACGAGGGTTTACTGGTTCTTCTGCCGTCCCGGGAGAATAACAACAGGTGTGGGTGAGTAGAGGGATGGCTAGGCCAGCGATGGGAGTACGGTGGGGCGGTGAGGCTTGCGCGGCAGCACAGCCGGCCGCGGGGAAGATGGAGCAGGCAGTCCCGCCGGCGCTTGTTTGAGTGGCTGGAGCAGGAAGAGCAGAGATTGAAGAAGCACGACGGCCGTTGGATGGACATCCAACAGTATACAAGCCATCTATGGAAAGCCTCAAATCTGTGGAAAACAGCATACAACCCATCTGCCACTATTTCAAATAATTTACAGCCCATTTGCTAATTCTTACGGGTTTTTTGGAGCCCATATTCTTTTTATTAGCATTACAACCCATATTGTGGCCACGGTTAAAAAATTATACGAAATTTTGCATATGTCGGTGCGGTCTGAACTATTTTTAATCCCGACATTTTGAGTCACATCCAGACTGATTTTAAAAATAAATGTATATCAATACAAAATCTAATAAATTGTCCATGCATAAAAATCAATGCAATTTAAAATCTCGAAATGAAAAAAAAGATATTTGAAACTAATTGCCGGTTTGATGTGTTTAAAAAATGTACAACCCATTTCTCATTACTGATAGGACATTTTCTCGGCCAGCCGAATGAAGCTCTCCCCGTCTTGAAAGATTTGCAGCCCAACAGGCCTGATAAAGCGACTTACTTGAAAAATCACAAAAAACTGGGCTAGCCATTTTCAAAAAAAAACTACTAGGCTGGTCTATGGTAAACATAAAAGAAAAGGTTGTCTAGACAGGCCAGAGTGTCCCGCACAGCCTAGTTGACACCCTGCTTCCGTCTCAAAAACAAATTAGATAAATGCCACTCCAATTATGGTGATTCATAAAAATGTGTAAGTGCATCTAGTGCCACCCCTAGTTGGTTTTGGAGTATTAACGACAAACCTGGTCGAGGGACTAATGTGTTTGTGAGAATTGCAGGATAACACAGGTAGAAGTCCCTCATTGATTCGGTTTTCCTACCGAAGATGACCCCTAAAAATGTATGAAGACATTGAAGTCAAAAGTGGTATGTGAAGACATTCACATTGAAGACTATGACAAGAGAAGACATCGCGTGAAGACTAAGGAGCGCGAAGACTTAGTTGTTTCGTCGTTCTTTTTCTTCTTTGTTGAGTCATAGGAACCACCGTACTGTTAAGTGGGGTCCAAGAGAACCAGTCAGAATGACTGAAGTGATTCTTAACCAAAATCCTATGTCTTCGGGTGAAGACTATGAGAGCAAATCTTATTCAGAGTTGGATAAGTCAACTTTGCTTGTAGCCCAAGTGAAGTTGCCGTGTGTGTTTGAAATCTGACCGTTGGAACACGTGTCAGTTCCTTAGTGACCCAGGGTCATTTCGGACAAATCAGGTTGGGTTGCCTAGTGGCTATAAATAGCCCACCCCCTACAATCATAAACGGTTGGCTGCTCAGAGTTAGTGTACGACTTTTGTCGTTTGAGAGCAACCCACCTCGAAGCCTTTGAGAGAGATTTCCTTGCGCGGATAAATCCCTAAACACCCAGAGCCAAAGAGTGTTAGGCATCACTTAAGTCTTCCTGTCTATGTGATCTAAAGACTTATTACACTTGAGGACTGTGAATCCTCCAGCCGGTTAGGCGTCGCGTTTTGAGGATCCAAGAGTCATTATGGATTACCGATGAATGAAGTCTGCGAAAGTTTGGAAGTCTACCTTGAAGACTTACCAGAGTGATTGGGCGAGGACTGGGTGTCCTTAGCTCAAGGGGAATAAGGTGAAGACACGGTCTTCTGAGTTGAATCTCAGCCTCCCTAACCAGACGTATAGTTGTCAAAGCAACTAGAACTGGTCCAACAAATCATTGTCTTCAACGAGTCACTGGTTCTATCCTTCCCATCTCTTTATTTACAGTTGGTCCTTGTGAAGTCATTGCCTGTTTGCATTATCCTTTGTCCTCACTGAGTGATTGCTCGTTCTGGTTGGCTTCATACTATCTTCCTACCTGATCTATACTGCCTAGCTGCTATTAGTCGTTATGCTTTCACTTCATTGAATACTTGACTATGGCTTGCTTAGTGTAGTCTACCTTCCGCTGCATGGTAATAGGTTTATTTCTATCGTTTGTCTTCGAAACTTCCATGTTTTGAATACTTTCATAAAAATCGCCTATTCACCCCCCTCTAGTCGATCACTAGCACTTTCAATTGGTATCAGAGCAAGGTACTCCCTTGTTCTGTGTGATTCGGTTTAACCACCTGGAGTTTTAGCTATGTCGACTGCAGGGATAATCAAAGTCTCTGTTGCGTGCCCAGTCTTCGATGGAACTGAATATCCCTACTGGAAGTATAAGATGCGCATGCATCTTGAAGCCATTGATGTCAACCTATGGTATGTTGTCAAAAATGGCGTTCCCAAGGCGGGTGAAGGTGTCACCGCTGCTGATGTCAAGAAGTTCATTCAACTGGACTCCACTGCCAAGAACATCATCTATGGTCATCTGACCAAAGGACAATATATCCGTGTGAGTGCTTTGGAAACATCTAAGCTAGTCTGGGACTGGCTCTCCAAGGTCAACGAAGGAGTCTCAACCCAGAGAGATCAAATAATCAGTGTCCTTCACAACCTCTTCAACTGCTTCAAGAGAAACGACAATGAGAATATTCAGCTCACGTTTGATCGACTCACTGACATCACAAATGAGCTTCAAGCCCTCGGCGCTACTGAGATCACCAAGTATGAAGTCGGCAAGACACTCCTGAGATCACTTGACAGCTCGTTTGACACCCTAGCCCTGATGATTCAAGAATGTCCTGACTTCAAGACACTCGATCCGTCTGACATACTTGAAAGGCTCAGCACACATGAGTTTCAGCTTTTTGAGAAAAGAGACATCTACGGTCCCAACTATTGGTGAACTCGTGCCTTGGAGGCAAAATCTTTCTCCTCATCTGAAGAAGAATCTGACTGCAGTTCTGATGATCCTGAAGACATTGGAAAGGATCTTGCTATGCTTGTGAAGAAGTTCCAAAAAGTCACCAAGAAGAAATACTCAAAGTCTTCTTCCAAGTCTTCCTCAAAGTCTTCATCACACAAGGAGAGCTCATCTGGCAAGGCTCGTGCGTTCGGTGGCAAGGAAATGGATTTAGAGGAGGAGTCCGCTTCTGAGGAGGCGGAGGTGGAGTCTGAGGAGGAGTTCGATTCTGGCGTTGCAAGTCTGGCTACAACATACGTTGCCAAGTCCATCTTCAACACTGAAGACAATGGCTTCAGCACCGACGACGGTGCAAATGACAAGGACTACTCCGCTCCCACCTACTGCTTCATGGCACGTGGTGGCAAGGTGAACACACGCACTACTCACTATCAAACATCCAGGGAAGATGACCCTGATTGTGGTTCCAAACCCAGCTACAAAACACTTGCTAAAATTGCAACTGAACAACAGATATCTATGGAACATATTCAAAAACTGTTAGACAAAAGCGATGACCTGTTAGACGCTGAAATGACTCGATCTCAGTCCTTAGTTGAAGACATAAAAAATCTTCATGTTAAGTATGTGGAACTTGAAAGTCGTCATGAAACGCTCTCAACAACTCATGAAAAGCTTTCCTATGATTATCTTCAAAGGAAGCAAGATCTTGAGAAATTGAGAGCGGCTCATGAAGATCTTCAAAAGGAAAACGAGTCACTTCGCGCCAAACAGAACATCTCCGCTCAAGAAGGATTTAAACCACCATGTCTTAAAATGCATTGAGCGTGACAACGCTACTTCTGTTGCTGGATGTTCTACTGCTGCTACTATTGCAATATCTTCAACTGTTGATGTGGTAACTAACCCCTCTGCTGAGGATACCACTGCTATTGCTGATGAAAATGCTAGGTTGAAGACATTGCTTCAAACTGGGATGTACAAAAGTCTCAAAGGGCATCAGATACTATCACTACAGGAATCAGCTATTTTGCCATCTACCACGGCGGACGGCAAAGGCATGAACGGCGGACGGCAAAGGCCTTTGCCGTCAGCCGCGGACGGCAAAAGGCTCCGGCAAAGTAGGCTACGGTAAATAGCTACTTTGCCGTCTGCTTCCTGGTTGCTGACGGCAAAGGCCCTTTGACGTCCGCGGCGGACGGCAAAGAGAGCGGACGACAATAATTGCGCTGTCAGTCCGTTAAATGGCTAACGGCAGGCCTTTGCCGTCCACCGCTGACGGCAAAATTTCTAGTGTCTTTGCCGTCCGCCGTATGATGTCATCTACACGTCACTACATGGCAGGTTCTTTGCCGTCTGCCACTGATGGCAAAGTGCAGGTTCTTTGTCGTCTGCCACTGATGGCAAAGTCTTTGCCGTCTGCCACTGTAGGCAAACTAACCAAATGGGTCAGCTCCCAGGAAGCACAGCTGGATGCCACGTGTCTTCTTTGCCATCCGCGGCAGACGGCAAAGAGCCCGTTGCCATCGGTGGCAGACAACAAAGAGCCTGCATATTGGCTCTTTTATCTGTTTTTTATTAAATCCAACAATTTTCATCACAAATATATATGACATATATAGATATATTTCAAAAGGCCATTACAGAGCAAACATATAAGATATCCAACACATAACTTCATCATCCAACCATATATATTACATGCATAGTTCCATCATACATAACAAGTTCAACATAGAGGCATCCAACCATATATATTACAATAGTTTCATCCAACGATACATGCATAGTTCAACGATACAAAAGAAACAGAGAAAGGGATAAGGAGCACTCCATCTATGCAAGGTTTCGTCAAGTGAATGAAATCTGCAAAATGAAAAATAAGAAAGTTAGAACAAGAAGAGTAGAACAAGAAGAAGACTAGAACAAGAAGAGTAGAACAAGAAGAAGACTAGAACAAGAAGAGTATGTCATTTATGAGCTAACTTACGTGAAATGGATCATATATGAGCTAACTAAGTTGAAATGGGTCGTTTACGAGCTAGCTAAGGTGAAATGGATCATTTATGAGCTAACTTAGTTGAAATGGGTCGTTTATGAGCTAACTAAGGTCAAATGGATCATTTTTGAGGTAAATAAGGTGAAATGGATCGTTTTTAGCTAACTTAGGTGAAATGGATCATTTATGAGCTAACTTAGTTGAAATGGATTGTTTTTGAGCCAATTTAGGGGAAATGGATCATTTATGAGCTAATTTAGTTGAAATGGATCTTTTTGAGCTAACTTAGGTGAAATGGATCATTTCAGAGCTAATTTAGGTGAAATGGATCGTTTTTAGCTAACTTGGTGAAATGGATCGTTTATGAGCTAAATTAGTTGAAATGGATCGTTTATGAGATAACCTAGGTAAGATGGGTCATTTTGGAGTTAACCTAGGTGAAATGGGTCATTTTAAAGCTAACGTAGGTAAAATGGATCATTTAGGAGCTAATCTAGGTAAAATGGGTCATTTTTGAGCTAACTTGGATGATCTAGATCATTTATAAGCTAACCTAGGTAAAATGGGTCATTTTAGAGCTAACTTAGGTAAAATGGATCGTCTATGAGCTAACTAAGCTAATTATGCAATTTTTGACATAAGTAAGCTAAGTACAGATCGTTTTAGAGCTAACTTAGGTAAAATGGATGGTTTTGGAGGTCAGTAAGCTTATTAAGTCATTTTGGAGGAGAAGAAGCTAAGTCTAGGTCATTATGGTAAGCATTGGAGGAAATAAAGCTAAGTCTAGGTCTTTATGCATGTGTTAAGCAAAACACTAGATAAACTTACCAAGATCCAGTAGGTGTAGCGGGGTGGCTCGTGTCGGTAGCGGGAGAAGGATCGTGCGATGCTTGTCTGGAGTTACGCTGCACCAAAGATCATTTCCAATGTCTTGTTAGCATGATGACACTCAAATGTTAAGACTAGCAAGTAATGTCCATTCAAATAAAACTCACCGTGGTCCCAGGAGCAATCACTGGCATCGGCGGAGCGGTCTGACTTGTCTTCTCGCACACAGACTGCACATTTGGTTTTCACGACTCAGTCATACTAGTTAGTAATGAGACAAACACTACATGAATGTTTTGGCTAATCTGCAGAAGAAACTTACCACAAGGAGCTCGTACATGGCCCTTTCCTGCATGTCATTCCGTGCCCTCTCCTCCTCCATCATCTTTGTCGTCCTCTCCTCCAACTCCCGCTGCCTCTCCACCGCCTACGCCAGAAGTTTCTCCGTTCTATCTCTCTCACTCTGTATAGCAGCCTGCAACACCACTCACATGTCCATTTGTAATCATTGATGGAAGCGCACACAATGTAATGGAGAAAGATAACTGAGTACGTATCACTAACCTTGATGGCGAGTTGCACTGGCCGTTCACGAGGCCTTATCTCAGGAGCGGAGCTCGACTGGCGCGCCTTGATCTCCGGGAGAGTGCTAGGACAACAGATAAGTCCACCTCCAATGGCTATGGAGCCATGGGACCTCCCGCCACCAGATATCATCACCAGCTCTGGATCAATGGGACCCTGGCTCGGGTTAAAGTCCTCCCCTTTCCTCGCCTTCCCCTCATCTCTATATCTCACGAGCTTGTTGTGGGAGGAGATGTTGGTGAAGTTGTTTGCATCATCGAGTGCTTGGTTGATTTGGACATCAGGAACATCTAAATGAGTGCTTTGGTTGATTTCAACTAGCCCTATATGTTCATGAGTCCTTCTAGTCTCCTTCGGCTGAAACCAATAACATTTGAAGACTACGACATTCGGTGGGTTTTCACCATAGAACAGAAGTTCATAAATTGCTTCAACTCTCCCATAATACTCGGTACCTCCTTCGCCGATAGCAGATACACAACAATTTGTAGACTTTCGGTCGGCCATAGATAGCTCTTTGCCATAGGTACGAAAGCGATACCCGTTGATGTTGTACTTGTCAAATGAACAGACCTTATAGTCAAAACCATTAGCGACTTGTCTCAATTCGGCGTCCATAGACTCTGAATTAGCATACAAGTTTAATATGAAAGGATTGTTGCATTATGCACAAATTAGCGAATGAAATGAAATTGTCTAATAGAAATTACCGTTTGTTTGAACCAAGAGATGAAACCGGGATAGCCACCTCCTTGCTTTGCGAGAAGCTCATACTCTTCGACGGAATCCTTTTGGATCTCCGCTCCATACGAGAATATGGCGACGTATCGACTGTATGACATATCCAGGAATAAGAGTAGTTCAAAGGAAATAGAAGTTGTGAAACAATGTACCAAGAACTTACTCGATGTACGGCCGCACTTCTATCAGGTTGTTGAAGATATACAACGAAATGGTCCGCCATTCTTCGTTATCCAAAGATACTGGATGTGAAACACTAGCTGGTGCGAGATTCCCTTTGAATAGGCTGAGGTTGGATCCACCCTTTTTAGGCTCGTCAGCATTGTACCGAGGCTTCAGATTATGCAAATGACGATTTTTGGCTTCGTAGTGCGCTGTTACGAAGTTTGCCGCCTCCTCTGTGATGAATGCCTCAGCCATCGATGCTTCAATTCTATGTTTATTTTTACATTTTTCTCGAAGCATCTTCTGCATCCTCTTAGTTGGGTAGCACCAACGATTTTGCACGGGCCCCGCCAATCTTGCCTCGGTCGGGAGATGCAAAATCAAATGCTGCATTGGATTAAAGAAGCCCGATGGAAAGATCTTCTCTAACTTGCAGCTCAACTCCGGCGCCAACTCTTCCATTTCTTCTAGCACGCCAGGCGATAGTTCTTTCGCACAAAGAACACGGAAGAAATAGCTGAGTTCTTCCAGTACTAGCCATTCATCCTCAGGGATGAAGCCATGCAACATCACCGGCATTACCCGCTCAATCCATATGTGCCAATCATGACTCTTGAGACCAAATATCTTCAGTTTATCAAGATTCGCTCCCCCTTTTAGATTCGCTGCATACCCATCGGGGAACATCAACCGCTGTTGCACCCACAAGAGAATTTCCCTCATAGCTGGCCTTCCAAGATTGAACCATGCCTTTGGCTTCGTCCAGTTCTGCTTTCCTTTCGGTTCTTTCATGTTTTGTAACGGCCTATCACATAGCGCCTCCAGATCGACTCTAGCCTTAGTATTATCCTTTGACTTCCCATCTATGCCGAACAATGTACCAAAAAGTGCCTCGGCGATATTCTTCTCAGTGTGCATCACGTCGATGTTGTGTGGGCAAAGGAGGTCTTTGAAGTAAGGCAGATCCCATAAGCATGTTTTGTGAGTCCACGCGTGCTTAGTATTATACCCCTTGAAGTACCCTGGACGTTGTGGATCTGGCTCGAGAGCGTTTAACTGATCCAGGGTCTGTTGGCCTGTCAATGCAGGTGGTGCAGAGTTTTTGACAACTCTACCCCTGATGAAGTTCTTCTTGTCTTTCCTGAACTTATGGCGAGGATCCAGGAACTGTCTATGCATGTCGAAGCAAGAAAACTTGCGACCGGCCTGAAGCCAACGAAACTCAAGAGCTCCCTTGCATGTGGGGCACAGGAACCTTCCATGCACACACCAGCCAACGAATAGCGCATACGTCGACAAGTCATGCGTCGAGTACATGTACCAGACACGCATTATGAAGTTCCGTTTGCTAAAGGCGTCGTATGTCTTGAACCCATTATCCCGGGCTTCTTGCAATTCGTCCTTAAGCGGCTGCATGTACACATTCATATTTTTGCCCGGATAGTTGGGTCCTGGAATTATCAACGTCAGGAAAATGTTCTTTCTTTGCATAATCTGTCCGGGGGGGAGATTGAGTGGAAGGACAAATACGGGCCAACAACTGTATTGGGCTGCCGTCATACCAAACACACTGAACCCATCCGTGCTGATGCCGACTCGAGGATGCCTTGGATCTGCCGCTTTGTCAGCATGTAATTCATCAAACTTTTTCCACGCAACACCATCCGATGTGTGTACCATCATCAGATTCCCATCTGCATCTAGTTCGGTTCTTTTACCTGTTTTGTGCCATGTCATCTGTCTGGCCGTCTCTTCGACCATGAAAAGACGTTGAAGTCTTGGTACGATTGGCATATACCGAAGAACACTAACGGGGATTTTGGTCTGTGTCTTCTCACCCATACCATTGTCTACCACAATATACCTGGAAGACTTGCAAATGGGACAATAGTTCAAGTCCGCATAGTCAAGCCTAAATAAGGCACATCCTTTCTCACAGGCATGTATCTTCTCATAGGGCATCTTCAATGCACGGAGGATTTTGTCCGACTGGTACAGGTTTGCAGGCATTACATGGCCTTTGGGTAGAAAGCGTCCAAATACTGTCATAATTATGTCATAGCATTTTCTTCCCAAGTTGAACTGAGCCTTCAGAGCCATTACTTGTGATGGCATCCAACTGACAAAGCTCAGTGTGCTCGTGGAGCGGACGTTTCGAAGACTCCAACATTTCATTGAAGGCCTTTGCAGATTCCTCCATCTCCTCGTCCGAATCCCGAGCATCATCATAGCCTTGCACCATGTTTTCCATCCCGGTACCATGCTCGTCGGTGCGACGACGATCCACCTTAGCTCGGTCACGTTGGGCAGACTCACCATGAAATGTCCACACCTATAATCGGGCGTAAAACCACTCTTCTGCAGGTGTTTGCCCATTTCAGCCTCTGTCTTCTTTTCCCAATTGCCGCACCGGAAACAGGGGCACCAGGTTTTCTTTTGGCCATTTGCAAATGCGGCTTGCACAAACCCCTTAGTTTTTGTGAACCATTCAACGCTCCATTTGTTCTGACCAGTGTGACCGGTATACATCCACGCACGGTCACTCATCTTGACTTTGAGAGCTACTGGACACACAACAATTATATATGTAATTCACCATGTATATATTCATCAGTTGATCTACTTTGTCAATTTTATTACGTCCATGCAACCTACACTCTAATAGGTAATGATAGGTCCTAATCCCACCCGTGTATGTGTAGATTGGGTTCATTTTCCCATGCTATGCTCCGGATCCGACGCAAAATTTCGGCAGCACCTCCCCGCTGTTCTCCTGATACACGTCTCTGCAATAAACAGAGAGGATGTGTACCCGGAGAACAACAGGAGAGGCACTGACGAAATATATGCGTCGGATCCGGAGCAAAGCATATGGGAAAACGAACCCAATCTACACATACTCGGGCTGTCCATGGATAGCGTTGGACAATTCGGAAGAATCAAGGTTATAAATATGCAAATGCATGCATATTTATAACTATGACGCTTTCGAACGGGAGACACATATTGGTTACGCATACTGATGATTCAAGACACATATATAGCTAGCTATCAAGTTTCATCGGAATAGATCAAATAATTAATGGGGGAGGAGGACTTGTCATTTGTGCTCACCCACGAATGAAGGGGCAGAGCTCGTCAAACGCACGGCGAGGTCGTCGAACACCAAACCTCGCAGCAATGAAACAACTGCACATTTAAAACTACACGATCAACACAATTATATATGATGTTTTTCATAACAAAATCGAAAAATATATGACCTAACTAATAATTCACAAATATATGACCCCATCGGCCTCTGGAAGGCCAAAGAACACCTTTTCGGGAGGTGTCGGGGGTCGGGGTGTCCTGTTGGTGTCGGGGTGCCGTGTCGGGGTCGGGGTGCTGTTT
>NC_041382.1:52410471-52433049 GCF_002162155.2 Triticum dicoccoides
TTCAGCTCGTCAGTGGGCCCCCTCCCTCTTTGCCGTCCGCTAGCCGACGGCAAATAATCTTTGCCGTCCGCTAGCCGACAGCAAAGAATCTTTTCCGTCCGCTAGCAGACGGCAAAGAACTGGCTGATGGCAAATTTGGTCTTTGCCATCAGCCAGTTCTTTGCCGTCTTCTTTTTGGAAGCTGATGGCAAAGAGCTTCTTTGCCGTCTACTAGCGGACGGCAAAGAACTGGCAGATGGCAAAGTAGCTGATTCCAGTAGTGTATGTGATGTCCTCAAAAGGCAGATCCTGAACCGAAACCCTAGGAAAGAGGGTCTTGGGTTCGAAGGGAAAATGAATGCTGATGGCTCTTACTGGAAACCTGAGCACTACCCCAAAACCACATGGGTTGCTGCAAAGGAACCTTCAGTGGATCCATCCACCCTGTCTGGCTTCACTTCTGCTAATCCCATTGTTATTGATGAATCCTTTGATGCAAACTATAAACTATTTAAGAATCAGAATGGTGAAGTGTTTGCCAGGTATATTGGTACTAACTGCAGGAATGGGCCACCTATGAAGAAAGTTTGGGCGCCGAAAAGGTTGTTGGAGAATCTTCCTGTGAATATCGTCATGACACCACAAGTGAAGAAGACAAACCCCAGATCACAGGCTTCATATGGTCCAAAGGCTTCATACAGACAAAGGACTCACCTGCGTCGCACTAATGCAAATGTTTTGCAGGGAAACCATACTCAGGCCTATGAATATGAGCGCGTTTCATCAAACCGCCATGTTCATAAGACCAAGAACTACTCTCTTATTATTATGAGTACTATTGTCCACCTGCAAGACTTTTTGCTGGGGCTCCAAAGCCAAAGTTCTCAGATGCTGGGCTTAGACTCATTGCTTCGAAGCCACCCTTGAAGATGTGGGTGGCTAAGAAAGCTTAACTCTGTTTTGCAGGGAAGGGTCTCCAGCTGAAAATCAAATTCGTCTGAAGCTATTGCTGGGGACCTTAAACATCTTGTAGGGTGCAAGAACAAATGCTCAAATGGTCTTATTATGTATTTTGTTCCCGAGTCGCTTACTACTTGCCCTATCAGTCCTAACCTCGATCTAAGCTTTAATAATCCACTTGCTCGTCAAATGTTTATGCTTCACAATTCTCTTCGTGAAGCCTATCCCCCTAACTGCACTGTAGGGTATGACACCAGCTGCTTCAGAATGGATTATTGATAGTGGGTGTACTAATCACATGACTGGCAAACGAAGTCTTCTCATGGACTCAACTTTACGTCCATCTGACAAGAGTCACATCACATTTGCTAATACTGGTAAAAGCAAGGTATTGGCTCTAGGTAGAGTTGCGATCTCAAGGGATCAACACATGGATAAAGTGATGCTTGTTGAATCCCTTGGTTTCAACTTAATGGATGTCTCAATGCTTTGCGATTTAAACATGATTGTGATATTTGGAAAATATCGTTGCCTTGTTCTAATGGAATCTGACAAGTCTTTAGTCTTTGAAGGGTATCAGAAAGATGATTTGTACGTGGTAGATTTCTCAGTAGGACCACAACTTGCCGTATGTCTTCTAGCAAAAGCTTCTGAATGCTGGCTCTGGCATCGGAGGCTAGGGCATGCTGGCATGAGGAACTTACACACCCTTGCAAAGAAGAAGCATGTCATAGGCATTGAGGGCGTCAAGTTCAAGAAGGATCACTTATGCGGTGCCTGTGAAGCAGGAAATATGACGAGGGCCAAGTATCCCTCGAAGACAATCATGACAACGACTCAACCCTTCAAACTACTCCACATGGACCTCCTCGGTCCCACTCACTACTCAACTCTTACTACTACTGCTTGTCTCTATGGCTTTGTCATTGTTGATGATTATTCAAGATATACTTGGGTGCATATAATCCTCTACAAGACTGAAGTGCAGGATGTCTTCAGACGCTTCGCCAATCGAGCCATGAACAACTATGGCGTCAAGATCAAGCACATCAGAAGTGACAATGGTACTGAATTCAAAAACACTAGCCTAGACACTTATCTTGATACTTTGGGCATCACTCATGAATTCTCAGCTCCGTACACCCCGCAGCAGAATGGCGTCGTGGAATGCAAGAACAGAACACTTATTGAGATGGCCCGGACGATGCTCGATGAATACAAGACTCCAAGAAAGTTCTGGCCTAAAGCCATTGACACTGCATGCCATATCATCAACTGTGTTTATCTTCACAAGCTTCTGAACAAGACATCCTATGAGCTCCTTACTGGCAAGAAGCCAAATGTCAGTTACTTCAAAGTATTTGGTGCCAGGTGCTGGATTATGGATCCACATCACACTTCAAAATTTGCACCGAAAGCACATGAAGGTTTTATGCTTGGATATGGAAAGGATTCAAATTCCTACAGAGTCTTCAAACTCTTTCACTATAAAGTGGTTGAAACTGTGGATGTGCGGTTTGATGAGACTAACGGCTCGCAAAGGGAGCACCTGCCAAATGTGCTAGATGAAGCTCCATCCAGTGAAACCATCAAACTCATGGGAACTAGAGAAATCATACCGTCTGAAGCTCAGCCTGAAGAGGAACTCATCATCTCTGCACCAGATCAACCTGAAGACAATGCTCAGCCTGGCGACAATCCTTCTAACGATGACAATGATCAGCAAGAGCAAAATCTTCGTCCTGTTCATCCCCGTGTTGCAAATGAAGTACATATTGAGAGAATAATTGATAGCATCAATGCACCAGGTCCACTCACTCGTTCAAGGGCAACACAGCTAGCAAATTTCTGTGGGCACTTCGCATTCGCCTCAATATCTGAACCCAAGAAAGTTGATGAAGCCTTCATGGAACCTGAATGGATTCAAGCTATGCAAGAAGAGCTTCAACAGTTGAGTTGAATAATGTATGGGAACTGGATAAGCGTCCTGATCCTCGTAAGCACAATATAATAGGCACTAAATGGATATATCGCAACAAGAAAGATGAGCATGGTCAAGTTGTCAGAAATAAAGCTCGTCTCGTTGCTCAAGGATACACCCAAGTTGAAGGAATTGACTTTGATGAAACATTTGCTCCTGTGGCTAGGCTTGAAGCTATACGCATACTGTTGGCCTATGCAAATCATCATAACATTCTTCTGTATCAAATGGATGTGAAGAGCGCTTTTCTCAATGGCAAGATTGAAGAAGAAGTGTATGTTGCACAACCGCCTGGCTTTGAAGATCCAAAACATCCCGACATGGTCTACAAACTCAACAAGGCACTGTATGGCCTTAAACAAGCCCCTCGAGCTTGGTATGACACACTCAAAGACTTCCTGAAGAGAAAAGGCTTCAAACCTGGTTCCCTGGATCCCACTCTCTTCACGAAGACATATGATGGTGAACTGTTTGTGTGCCAAATATATGTGGATGGCATTATCTTCGGCTGCACTAACCAGAAATACAGTGAAGAGTTTGGACATATGATGCAAGAGCAATATCAGATGTCCATGATGGGTGAGCTGAAGTTCTTCCATGGAGCCATTGCTGCTGAGCTGGCTCTAGCTCAGAAGATTGTTGAGCTGAAGCATAAGATAGATTATGAAAAGGCTCAGTTCAAGAAGCATATGGCCAAGCTCAATGTTGAAGACATTCAGAACTTCCAGATCATGATGCATGTGCTTAAGGAAGCATTCCGAACCAAGCGCGAAGAAGCCAACGGTTCTCGTGAGCGCATGAAGGATCTTGCTGCTAAATGTGTCCAAGGATACAATGAAGCTGAAAAGCGCAAGGCCTTGGGGCGACCAGGCATCGACCCCAGAATGGCGGCCAAGAAGAAGAAGAAGCCAACTTTGGCAGAACCCGAAGCACCAAGGCAGGAAGTACATCCAATTGTCTTTCCAGCCAGTATGACAGGCTCGAAGCCTAAGGTCCCCATAGTGGCTTCAGAACTAAAGTAAACAAGGGCAGCTGAAAGCTGAAGCCAGAAAGCACAAAACCAAGGGCACCACTGATGATGCTCCTCCAACTAAGAAACGCAAAACCAAGAAGAGAGATCAGGCTGCTCCCACAGAGCCCCTTGAGGTCGAGCCAATCTCAGTGGCTCCTCCTGCGTCTGAAAATCAAGAACGCCAAGTGGTAATTCATGAGCCTGCTTCTCCAGAGGCTCCTGAAGCTAAAGACAATCCAGCTGTTGACCCCACGGCAGCTAAAGACATTGGTCCTCACGACAATATTGAAGATGATGAAGTCCTTCCTCAGATCGAGCACCAATTGGTATCATCGCCTGTGCTCACGCACATCGAGCTCCTCAACATTGGTCGTCCTCTAACGCCAACTGCTCAGGATGCATCGTGGGCTGATCACCCACAATGACAAGACACCCCAAGTTCTCCCCAACCGCAAGCTACCTCACCAGTGCAAGATGACGATGACTTTGAGGCCCAGCACACTCCATCTCCGCAAGCATCGCCAGTATTATGAAGGCTTCGCAAAGGACCAAGGCCCCAAGTCACTCCCACTATGCACGTGTGTGAGTCCGAAGCCAAAATGGCTGAAGATATTCCGGCTGCATCAGCCGATGAAGAAGAAGCACCAAGAGTTGAAGCAGACAGAGTTGCTACACCCCCGTCCCACCAAGATGTTGTTCTCAAGGAGAACGTGTCCGACCCTCCAGCTTCTGAAGTGGAGGTTAACAATCTTGAGGCAGCCACCAACATCACCACTGAAGCCAATGACATTGTCATGGCTGAAGCTAATCCGGCGTCTGAAGCCACTGCTGAAGCACATGAATTACAAGCACCTGAAGTCAATGTGGCCCCTGAAGCCCATGACGATAATGCCAATGCTCCTGTTCCCCCTCCAAGACCTCATACAATTGAGCTGGCATTTTATCATGGTCAGCCTATTATGGACCACTGGTCCGTTCTGGTTCCTCCACCTGCTACGGGTCCACAATTTGAGTATCATGTCGAGCACAGACGTCAAGTCCAAAAGCCCAAGCCAAGACTTCCACGATTCCCAGGCACTGCAACTTCACTTGGGGTCTTCAATGTGAATGGCTTCGTGGCACATAACACCTTCTTCAACAGCGCCAAGAACCCTTATACCAGACCTCGCATTTCATCAGATCGGTTCTGGAGCTATCAGCAGCGCAGCTACTATTCCTGCATCCTATACAATCAAGGGCGCATATTTCCACATATGCGCCTCGACTCTGAAGCTATAGCTGGCCTTCCCTGTCTTGAAGAAGCGTTGGATTGCTTCAGAGATGCTGGACAGCTGCAGTTTGTTACAGATAAGGAACACTGGAATGAAGAGCTTCTGCTACAGTTCTATGCAACTCTTCACATTCGAGGCTACAACAGGGATCCAAAGACTTGGGTCCTTGAGTGGATGACATGCAATGTGTCGGGGATATACCCCGCGGCGTAAACCGGCTGGAAGTATAACCCGGCTGGACTAGGCATTTCATTGGTAAACCGCCAGAGGATTGGCGGTTTACGTGATTGGCGGTTTACATGTCTGGCGGTTTACGTGTCTGGCGGTTCACTGGTATGACGATTCACGAGCCTGAAGACTCATTGGTGACCCGGCGCGTGTTCCGGACGGATGACAAGGCCCAAGGCCAAGCATGCCGGTTTATGTTAATGGTGGGCCGGTTTAAGAGGAAAGGCATTAGGAACATTATCTTACAAGAAGCTAAGACCTGGACTTGTATCCGGTTTGTATTAAGATAGATTAGTCCTAATCCTAATAGGACTCTACATGTAATACGCCCCTCCAACATATATAAGGAGGGGCAGGGCTCCTCAAAAGGGGACAAGATTCACAAGTTCCACAGGTTGGACAAGTTAGGTTTAGACAATAGCTCTCGAGATAGAGCACTCTTGTAACCGTGATCATGATCATCAATATCAATGAAGCAGGATGTAGGCTTTTACCTCCACCGTGAGGGGCCGAACCTGGTAAAACACCGCGTCTTTCGTCCCGCTCAACCCCTCCCAAGCTACCACATAGATGCGTTGGCCTCGCGACTAAGTCCTGACACTAAGGACATCTGCCGTGATAGTTTCACGATAGTTGGCGCCCACCGTGGGGCTTGCGCACGATGGTGTTGAGTTCTTGGAGGGCGCCATCTCAGGGATTGAGAAGCTCCGTCCGGCTCAACGAAAAAGTTCCGGTCGGTTTGTCGAAGAGTTTCAGTTGGCTCACCGAAAAAGTTTCGTCAGGCTCATCGAAACGTTCCGCCGGTTCGTCGGAAATTTCCGACCGGATCATTGAAAAGTTCCGACCGTCTCGACGAAAGGTTCTGTCTGAATCATCAAAAAGTTCCGATCGCCTCGACGAAAAGTTCAGTCCGAATCGCCGAAGGGTTCCAGCCGCATCGCCGAAAGGTTCTTTCCGAGTCGTCAAAGAGTTCCGACTTCGGCTACAGAAAAGTTCCGAATTATCAAATACTTCCGGATTAGCAATAAGTTCCGGCCGGATTATCAAGAGGTTCGAGCTCAAAAAATTCCGGAGTATCAAAATTTCTGGTTGGATTATCAAGAGGTTCCGGTTCAAAGGTTCCGGATTATCAAAAGTTTCGACCGGGTTATACAGAGGTTCCAGCTCAAAAGGTTCCGGATTATCAAAAATTCTGGTTGGATTATCAAGAGGTTCCGGTTCAAAAGTTCCGGATTATCAAAAGTTCCGGCCAGATTATCAAGAAACTCCGGTTCCAGAAATTCCGGTTCAAAAACTTCCGGCCAGATTATATGGAGACCTCAGGCATTACAAGACACAGAACCAATCAACTCTTTTGTCAAAACAAAAGCAGCACTATGCATTATCCGGCGCCAGTGTCCGGCAAAAAAATACCAGGTGCTATCGTTTCTATGTATTTTATCAGTACATGTTAATTCATTCGACAACAATTACTCTGGCCTGTAATATTTTTACGCAGGGCAACTATTAAAAGAAAAAGGGGTGGTGTTATACCTTCGGCTGTATTGTGCGGCTTCACGGACAGGGTGTCGCGGTCCGGTTTACGCCAACGTACCAGCTGACTCACCCGTCTGCACCACCTTACAACGGTCACCGGTTCATGCGACCACGCCGGCTTACAACGTGGAGGACAACTTGCTCGGCCGCACCGGATTACAAAGCCGGGCCGACTCATCTGTCTGCTCCTACGGTTAACTCGGCCGTGATTAATTTTAGCATCACTGTGGTGATCATCAACTCGATGGCGGATAATTTCCGGCCTAGCACATCAGGTGATATCCATCTAAAATATATTTATTAGCACATATTATTTTTTGTCAAAGAACAGTTTACCTGTGCCTTGGTCTGCAATATTGTTTATGCAGGACAATTGTTCATTGCAAAAGTTATGGCTGTGTCATGGATGTATAAACTCGCACAACCATTATGAATGCGCTAGTATCTTACCATGCCATCAAGCTCGGTGAATATATGTGCAAACCGCCATTCTACAGACCGGTTTACACCAATATGACGTGCCTAAGTCGCCCGTCCACGCCGGTTTACAAGGCCGCGGCCGACTCATCTGTCTGTGCCGCCTTTGAAAGCCGCGGTCGTCTTTGCTGTCCGTCTCTCACGGCCTGGTCTAGATCAACATACCGGGCCGCACCTGTCTGCATGAGCTGTTTATTGGGTATGAGCAAGTCACAGCTTGGGTAGCCCGGTTTTCTTTCAAATTGGAGACAAATTATCATCACCCGCCGTTTGCACTGGATGGTTCAATGGGCAGGCGCACAAGTCGCCGCCACTATAGTTTTGATTAACTTCAAATCGCCAGTTGGAAGGAACCATTGGCCGAGTTGCTGACACGACTCATATGGGATCATTTACAACCCGCCGCAGTTACCTCAACCTTCTATGGATTCACATCGTGCTATCAACACCAATGATATACAAGTTATGCCGGTTTATATCACGGTCAAATATGGAGAATCTGAAGCCAACTCCTCAAGTTACCTTGAGACTTGGGGGCTACAATGATATGACTTAGCAAACGTTGCCGGTTTTCAGTGAAGTCAAGAACCCCAATACGTTGGAGAGAAAGATAACCCGGTCCCGGATTCACATCGTGCTGTCAGAAGATTTCCGGATTAGAAAGTATATGACAGTTACAAAATCCCGGCTCAATGAAGAAGTTTCGGGTCATTAGAAAAGGATTCCGGTTTACAATCCGGTACAAGGGAAATTTGTTCTCCGACAAAGCTCTGAAGCTCTCAAATCCGGTTTAAGAATTTCCGGTTCAAAAAGGAATTAACTTCTCGCAAGTTCGAGTTTAAAGGCCGTCAGAAAATTTCCGGCTAAAAATGAAGATTCCGGTTTAAAATCCGGTTCAAGGGAAAGATGTCTCCCACAAAGCTTTGAAGCTCTCAATATCCGGTTCAAGATCCCGGTTCAAAGAAGAATTTATCTCTTGCAAAAAGTTAAAAATTTCTGAAGAGGACCTGCTGCCACGATGCGCGGTTCAAACATGTGTATCCCGCCTTACTGGCCTGACATATTATTGATCATATGGGGGCGTCTGCTTCATAAAGCGGGGTCTCTGTTCTTTTACATCATGCATGGTTACACGGAGTTGTTCTGTCTTAAAGCGGCCTCCGGTTTACCCCTTGAAAATTTTATAAACATCACTTGGGGGCTTGGTCGTGTCCGAACCGATGCAATACCTTTTGATAGGCGAAAGCCACCGGATCACTTGGGGACATGGTCAAGTCTGAACCAGTCATGCCTCTTGATCGGCCTAAGGCCACAGAATCACTTGGGGGCTTGGTCAGTCCGAACCGATGCAATACCTTTTGATAGGCGAAAGCCACCAGATCACTTGGGGACATGGTCAAGTCTGAACCAGTCACGCCTCTTGATCGGCCTAAGGCCATAGAATCACTTGGGGGCTTGGTCGAACCCGAACCATTGCCACGCCTCTTGATCGGCATAATGCCACGGTTTCATTTGGGGACCTGGCTGACTTGAACCATAGCTACACCATTCGGGAGCTTGGTAGTGTCCGACCATGGTAACACCATCTGATCGGCTCAATAAGCCTCTTTTTGCAAATGGTTTTATCATTGCCTTTGCTTCAATATTTTCCTTGATAACTGTTTCTTTTATTTTTGTTGCGTTTTAAATTGACAATTCTTAAACCGGTTCGACTGTCAAATTACAAATTGACGGAACACGGTCAAATATTAATCCGGAGGCTATCTGTCCGGTTTGATTTTCTGTTACCATCCTATTATGGAGTAAACCGGTGTTTATCAACCCGGCTCAGCTTTCAAATACAAGCTGTCAGTACACGATCAAATTATAACCCGGAGACTATCAGCCCGGTCAGGTTTGACTACGAGTCGCCAGTATTATATATGGTTAAACCGGTGTTTATCACAACCCGGTACGGTTTTATCATAAACCGGCACAATATGGAAGGAGTTATCAGTACTCAAGATTTGGGTTATCACCCTTACTACAAAAAGTTGGTAAAACCAACAATGTGATTCAATGTCATAGGTATGATATATTTCATATTTGATTATTCTTAAGTGCAGCCTTGGTTATAAATATGGGTTATATGTTGGGCATTATGACCCGTCCGGCGGTAAACTGCCAGGACACTTTAAACTTGTTGTATGCAGAAACAGGTTGAATAAAGCATAATTACAAATCACCAGTGTTTATTGAACCGGCCTGGCTTTGGACTATAAGTCGCCAGTATATATTTGGATTGCGCCATTGGAATTATGCGCTTATAAATCATTGGGTATATTATTCAAATAGCCAACATGGCTGGATTTTATTATGGTTATCAATAACCAGTATTATGATTAAGGTTTTCAAAGTCTCTTTAGCGCAATGGCTATCATATTATCAATAGATATGATTTATTCTACAATTGAAGGAATAGTCCCGAGTCGCTGCAGGCTTACAACCCGGCACTTGGGGGCTACATTATTCAAATCGAGATTACATGCAAGTCTCATGTCGCTGCAAGCATGCATCATGACACTTGGGGGCTAATGCAAAGTCATTTTTACTAGTCTTATTGAAGACCCGACTCATCATATTATAATGAGCCGGCCCTTGGGGGCTACCAATTGCTCCTGTCAACAATTCAAGGTACACAAGTTTTCGTCCATAATATTGAAGGATCCATTGCTCAGTTGGTAAAGCACAAAGCTCTTAACCTTGTGGACGTGGGTTCAAGCCCTACGATGGAAGCTACATTATAAGTTGTTATTTTCATTGAAGTATATATCAAGTCCCGGTTCAGTATTATCTTACTAAGCCGGCCCTTGGGGGCTACACATCACTGCTAAACTCTACATGATTATATTTACAAAGTCCCTGCTCATTATTGCATAATGACCCAGCCCTTGGGGGTTACACTGATTGAAGTTTTTATAAGCAATTACAAGTCCCAGGTTGCTGCAAGCATGACAACCCGGTACTTGGGGGCTACATATATGGAGTATTCAGTTTATATGATTGAGATGAACAAACCGGATTTCTTCAAGGTTGAAGCACTTATTGGAGCAAGTCTTAAGTTATCACTATGTTCTCCTCTTAAGACTTGGGGGCTACAGGTATTATGCATATAAAGGAGGAACATCTTCATTTTATCAGTTTTGAGCAAATCAGGAAGATCAATTACATGACCCGGTGTCGACAACAATTATGACCCGGTGCCATCAATATTTATAAACCACCCATTTTGGTAATATTAAACTGGCAAGTTTTACATCTTCAAACCGGCTGAATATCAGATAAGTATTTTCAGACCCATATTTCTTAAACCGGCGCTTTGGGAGCTGAGTCAAAGGAGTTATTCTTCACAATATTTCTCGGTGAAAAACCAATGTCGGCAAATTGATTATGAAGCTGGTCTGTTGACCCGAATTTCCCAGAAGGAGGAAATAACAAGGACTTAAGGATGATCAGGTACCGGTTTACAAAAATTCTCAACCCGGATCATAACCTGTCAAATTTGTTCTTGTGTTTATTTTGCAGCATAAGTTTACCATGAATAAATCCAAGCTAAACTTGGGGGCTAATGTCGGGGATATACCCCGCGGCGTAAACCGGCCGGAAGTATAACCCGGCCGGACTAGGCGTTTCATTGGTAAACTGCCAGAGGATTGGCGGTTTACATGTCTGGCGGTTTACGTGTCTGGCGGTTCACTGGTATGACGATTCACGAGCCTGAAGACTCATTGGTGACCCGACGCGTGTTCCGACGGATGACAAGGCCTAAGGCCCAGCATGCCAGTTTATGTTAATGGTGGGCCGGTTTAAGAGGAAAGGCATGAGGAACATTATCTTACAAGGAGCTAAGACCTGGACTTGTATCCGGTTTGTATTAAGATAGATTAGTCCTAATCCTAATAGGACTCTACATGTAATCCGCCCCTCCAACATATATAAGGAGGGGCAGGGCTCCTCAAAAGGGGACAAGATTCACAAGTTCCACAGGTTGGACAAGTTAGGTTTAGACAATAGCTCTCGAGATAGAGCACTCTTGTAACCGTGATCATGATCATCAATATCAATGAAGCAGGATGTAGGATTTTAACTCCACCGTGAGGGGCCAAACCTGGGTAAAACATCGCGTCTCTCGTCCCGCTCAACCCCTCCCAAGCTACCACATAGATGCGTTGGCCTCGCAACTAAGTCCTGACACTAAGGACATCTGCCGTGACAGTTCCACGACACAATGTCCATCATGAAGCCAAAGCTCTTGATATCATTGAGCTCACAGGCCTGCCCACTCCTGGTGAATACTACGAACCAGGTTGTCAACAACACCAGAATGCCTTGGAAAGCATTTTTCAAAAGCCAGAACCCAACATGAGTCAAATGCTGAGCATGATGAAGCCTCTGCCTCATGACGCTGAATACCCTTCTGAGTTCTTTGTTGAAGACCTAGAGTACCTGCCTCACACCATTTACCATATCATTAGGAAGACTCTATGGCCTATCAAAGGACACTCATCTGCAGCGAAGCTTGAAGGAGCAATGAAGACTTTGGTTTCAATGGCATCAGCTTCAATGCTCAAGACTTCTTCATCAGGCAGTTGGCTGCATCTAGCTCCGACATTTTTGGGTTGAAATTATGCTCCATGGGTCATGCGTCTTATCAAGCGTCACTCTGTCTTCAACTATCAGCCATCTGTGTGCAATCATCTCATATTCTTGCTAGAGGTTGATCTGCCAGTTGAAGGTATTTACCCAGAGTTGGCTAAGGATCCCATTTATCTTCACAATGTTGATCACCAAAGCTTCACCCAGCCTATCGAAGGAGTTCCAGCAGTTTCTCGTGTTTATCCTGTTGCTGGCAACACACGTGCCCCTCACGCTCAAACTGACACCACTGGTAGCACCATTGCGCAAAGGCCTCGAAGGCGATCTCGTGTCCTAAATGACCGAGAGCTTCTCGTCGCGCTACACCAGAAACAGGACAAACATCACGACTGGCTTAAGCGTCAGATGCAAAGCCTCTTGGTGGATGTCAACCGCATTCGCAATCTTGCCACCAAGAATGCCTTTGTCACTCATGAAACCCGTCGGAGATCGTGGAAGAGTTTGACATTACTTAGTGCTGAAGCTGATCTGCAAGACGATGGCTTCACTTAATGGTTCAAGTTTGAGTCATCTCCTCCCAGGAATGCTCACTTGTGTCGAACTCCCTCACTTGAAGACTCTGGCTATTCGTCCTCAGCTACGACAGTGAATGACAGAGTCATCGATGACCAAGATGATGCAACTTCACCTCCTCCTACTTCAGCGCGTGTCGACACTGCACCAAGTTCTTCTGCACCATCGGACCTCAATGACGACCCTGCTGCCTCGCCTGCACCTCATGGGAACGTGTAGGCGCTCTATGTCTTTAAACCTTTTTGGTCCTTACTGACAAAAGGGGGAGAAGCATATGAGTTGATAGTCTTCAAGCGGGTCCATATGGGTGGTTGCTTTATCCTTTGCTACTTTTGCCAAGTGTTCACAACTCTTGCTTTTTGATACATTTGGTTCTTTGAGTTGTAACACTTAAACTCAATGGTCGTCTGCTACTTTTTTTGCTATTCTATGATGCGATGATAAATTCTGCATGTGCGATGATAAATTCCGCACTTAGGTCATTTTGCAGACGTCCATTTTCCATTATGCATGTCATTATCTTCGTTACATCATATCATGCATGATGAATTGTCATAATAGGTTGAAGAGGATCTCCACAAGTACAACCTGCCATGTGCATTTGCATTCCAAGAGCAAAGTACTTATATGCACATCTTTAGGGGGAGCCTTTGCAACTTATGAAGACAATACCCTATCCTTTACAATTTCACATATTTTATTCCCCGTTGAAAACTTCAACCAGTTTGTCATCAATCACCAAAAAGGGGGAGATTGTAAGTGCATCTAGTGCCACCCCTAGTTGGTTTTGGAGTATTGACGACAAACCTGGTTGAGGGACTAATGTGTTTGTGAGAATTGCAGGATAACACAGGTAGAAGTCCCTCATTGATTCGGTTTTTCTACCAGAGATGACCCCTAAAAATGTATGAAGACATTGAAGTCAAACGTGGTATGTGAAGACATTCACATTGAAGACTATGACAAGAGAAGACATCGCGTGAAGACTATGGAGCGTGAAGACTTAGTTGTTTCGTCGTTCTTTTTCTTCTTTGTTGAGTCATAGGAACCACCATACTGTTAAGTGGGGTCCAAGTGAACCAGTCAGAATGACTAAAGTGATGCTTAACCAAAATCCTATGTCTTCGAGTGAAGACTATGAGAGAAAATCTTATTCAAAGTTGGATAAGTCAGCTTTGCTTGTAGCCCAAGTAAAGTTGCCGTGTGTGTTTGGTATCTGACCGTTGGAACATGTGTCAGTTCCTTAGTGACCCAGGGTCATTTCAGACAAATCAGGTCGGGTTGTCTAGTGGCTATAAATAGCCCACCCCCTACAACCATAAATAGTTGGCTGCTCAGAGTTAGTGTACGGCTTTTGTCGTTTGAGAGCAACCCACCTCGAAGCCTTTGAGAGAGATTTCCTTGCGAGGATAAAGCCCTAAACACCTAGAGCCAAAGAGTGTTAGGCATCACTTAAGTCTTCCTGTCTGTGTGATCTGAAGACTTATTACACTTGAGGACTATGAATCCTCCAGTCGGTTAGGCGTCGCGTTCTGAGCATCCAAGAGTCATTGTGGATTGCCGGTGAACGAAGTCTGTGAAGGTTTGGAAGTCTACCTTGAAGACTTACCAGAGTGATTGGACAAGGACTGGGTGTCCTTAGCTCAAGGGGAACAAGGTGAAAAAGACACGGTCTTCTGAGTTGAATCTCAGCCTCCCTAACCAGACGTAAAGTTGTCACAGCAACTGGAACTGGTCCAACAAATCATTGTCTTCAACGAGTCACTGGTTCTATCCGTCCCACCTCTTTATTTATAGTTGGTCCTTGTGTACTCATTGCCTGTTTGCATTATCCTTTGTCCTCACTGAGTGACTACTCATTCTGATTGGCTTCATACTATCTTCCTACCTGATCTATACTGCCTAGCTGCTATTAGTCGTTGTGCTTTCACTTCATTGAATACTTGACTATGGCTTGCTTAGTGTAGTCTACCTTCCGCTGCATGGTAATAGGTTTATTTCTATCATTTGTCTTCGAAACTTCCATGGTTTGAATACTTTCATAAAAATCGCCTATTCACCCCCCTCTAGTTGATCACTAGCACTTTCAAAATGCCACTGCAATTTCCAAACTTTGAAAAATGCCACTTCAATTTTTGCAAACTTTGAAAAACGCCACTGCAGTTTGCAAACTTTGAAAAAAGCCACTCCAGACTTCGAAAAATGCCACTAGAAATGGCATGAAATGGCATTTTTCAAAGTTTGGAAATTGTAGTGGCATTTCTCAGATACACCAGATTTGGAGTGGCATTTGTCAAATTAACCCAAAACAAAAATAAATAGGCGAGCTACTGGGTCCCTGGTGTCAGCCGGTTGTTGTGCAATTCTCTCGTTTATTGACTATGTTGACAATGGCATGGGACCCAGATGTCAGAAATCCACTAGGAGGAGCCATATTTTTATTGGCTTGAAATAAGGAGGCACTTGCTTGCGTACTGCCATGACCTTGGCGGGTCCCTGCTGTCATCCTCTCCACATACAATCATCTCCTGATTGTGTACGCGTCAACTTGCTAGGCCCACAAGTCAGCCTCTAAACCCGTGGAGGACAAATACAACCCATTAGAAAAAATAACAGCCCATTCCATACGTTCAAACGGAAAGTTCAACATTCAGAGCAAAGTAACAGGTCTGATCCACATATAGAGTACTGAACTTCCACGTTGACAACCATCATAGCCAAGTTAACTATCTACTCCCACTAATACTCTAGTAGCATACAAGTACTAACTTACTCTTAGCTAACTAGACGATGTCGGCCGCCATCTGTGGTACATGCTAAACGCCAGCACCGGCGTCGTGCGCCTCGCCTCGGACTTGCAAGAGGTGCGATAGGGCGCGTTGCTCGCGCGCGTTGGCCCTTTCCATACCGGTGTGGTCCACCGAAGCTTCGGCTTCCAAGCGGGAAACCCACTTGACGAGCTGGTAGTAAAAATTGACATCGTGAACGTGTGCGTGCCCGACAGCCTCCAGGGCTATCTGCCGGGCGCCGGCCTCCACGTAGTCGGCCCAGTTGCGGGCGCTCTGCTCGCGACTCAGAGCGTCGGTGCGCTGCTGCTCCATGTCCCGCTGGCGGCTCAAATCGGCGATACGCTGCTCCTCCGCCAGGCGGTCGCGCTCCAACAACTCCTGCTCCTCCGCCATGCGGTCATGTTCGAACAACTCCTCGATCTCTGCATTGCCATCTAAAGACAGATAGAATGCCTCCTCCCTCCGTCTGCCTTTCGGTGAAAACCCGAAAACTAGTTTCGGCGGTGACCGCCTCCGGTGTCGCCTACCGCGGACGGGCGGGGGCATGGTCGACATGGCGAGCGACGTTGGGCCGGTGGGGGCTTATGAGGATATGGCGAGTTGGGTCACGGTGGCACTGGAGAAGGCCGGGAAGCAGTACTTATAGGCGGAAGGCAGCGCGACGGTCATCGGAATTCAATGCATAATGGCTTAGCGCGCCAGCTTGCCGTGGAAAACTAGAGAAACTGAAATTATGACTGTGTCGTCCCTTCCCGTCTAGGTTGCATGTCGGCATGGCGGTCAAACAAGTGCACTCGAATCATCTCCCTCCTTGTCAATAATGATTCCACGGATTTAAAAAGCCCGCAACAATTAAAGCGTATCTTTTTTCGCATTAATTAGCTGCCTTAATTATGGCTGGCTGCATGCAGGCACTCAGAATCGCTTGCACGCAGTATGCGAAGCAGCATGCAACGAGTCGCTGCCAAGGGCACGCATGCAGCCACTTAAATCGCTGGAATTAATTAGGCTTAAACTTCTGCATGCCGTTAATTATTGCCATGCCTTGGTCTTGCTGCTTTGCTCACGGAATTAATTAGGCTTAAACTTCTTCAGAGGTAGGCATTTTTATCCGTGTAGGATCGATATTTTAGCTTGTCAGTTTCTTCAGAGGTAGGCATTTTTATTCAAATAACTGCCACTTCGCATCTTGCGTCGCAAATAAAACTGTCAGGAGTGCATTTGTAGGCTAGCTAGTGATCGATCAGTAACTTGTAAACATTGAGCGAACAGAAATAAGTAACTGTTAATGCATCTCAATGATTCACAGATCATATACAAATATGTAGCTCCAAAAGCAAAGATCAGCCACTTCAGATCTTGCATTGCAACTAAAACTAACTAGTATGATTCCCATACATAAGATCAACATGTTAATGCATCTCAATGATTCACAGATCATATACAAATATGTAGCTCCAAAAGCAAAGATCTAGAAAAAACATCTGTTCTTCCTACTAACATGGATGCTTCTCTTGGCCAACATTCAGTATAGACTGAAAGACAAATTTGTTTGTGAAGTCTACAATTATTCTTGCAAACGTAAGTGGTTTCACCAACAGCTGGAACCATGAGAATGAACCACACATGATGGAGGAACATCCACTACAATATGATTGGGTCTTCTCTCGATCACACCGCGAGACTATTTTCGGAATACAAACTTTAACTTAGGCAAAATGATGCCCATTGTATAATCAGACCAAAGCAATGAAGCACCTAGTGTTGGCCAATAAATAGTACATTACTATTTTTCTGCAGTCCATGAAGTGACTATCCAATCTTTCTGTGTCTATTTTCAAATGGCACTGCATGCAGTGACTATACTATTCTCTTGTGCAGTTCAACCAAAATTGCGGACACTTTGTTTGTTTGCCAAATAGCAACGGGCAGACATCTCTGTCTGCACAAATATCAAGCAGCTAGTAAACATATACCACACCTTGTATTTTCGGTTTAAACATGTCTCTTCCGCTTAGCATCTGTCATGTTCTGCACTAGACAATCTGATACAGTTATGTTTTGCCCTGGACAATTTCATACTGAATTGATTTGCTGGTTCAGAGCAGAAATATAGCGCATATTCTTCATCAGACCAAGGATATCCATGTTCGCAGTGATGGAAGAGGTGAAATCGATACAACCGAAATTGAGCATCCATTCATTGAATCCTGTCCTGCACCTCCAATGTAGGTCCACCCTGCCAATAAATTCACATGCAAACCACTAGTATTACTATCTAATGACAGTACAAAAAGAGTAGCAAGATAGTAGCAAACCATGTACCTTCGTAATGAACAACTCATAGTGCCACCAATTGGATATAAAGGTTTGGAAAAAAACATGCTCCTAATGTTGAACCAGTTGGACTTTTTGTGCAGTTCCACTAAAATCGGGCATCCCTGTTTGCATAGATATTGAAAGTGTGATTACTCTAAAAGTGGCACTAGTTGAAGCATAGACTCACAAATATAAGCATTCCAATTTCTTAATGGGAAAAGGTAGCAAGGATGTTTCTAACCACCTGTTTGAAGGAATAAATAAAGCAACATCGGCTGATGTCAGGAAGGCATACATAGTTTTTTCTGAAAAACTGAGCCATTCCTGACCTTTCCTCTTCTTTTAAGCAAATTTTGTGCAGTTCTACTAAAATAAAATGCCATCACCGCCTTGACAATTCAGTGACACTGTACAAAAGGAAATGACCTAACATTACATCATGATGTCAGGTATGTAGTCGACAGGCATTAGAGACAAACATACAGACGTCCTTAAATAACATAATGAACATTAATTTTAACAAAGGTGTGACTAGCTTTACTGGGATAATTTGAGTGAACTCTACACCCTTTGTTCCTTAATATAAGATGTTTTCGCGGGTCAATTTAAAGTACCCAAACGTCTAGTATTTAGAAAAATAGGTAGTAGTTTTCTTGAGCACATATCTGGGAAAGCTTGCCACACTTTATTTATGTCCATACGCTAATGCAACACCATTCAAATACTACAAATATACACTAATCCAGTGGCTAGTGCAACATTAGAGTAGTTAGTTTATTACAGGGTACAGTACAATGGTTTTATTGAACAGATTTCAATAAACTCTAGCACTGGAAGGTTTCTATAAGAATTAACAATACAAAATGTAAAGGTAACAAGTTTCAACATTGGTATACTAGTTGTGCATGAGCATTAAGCCAAATACAAAAGTCTGAAGGTAACTAGCATTATTAACTAATGACAGTATAAAAAATTGCAAACCATGTACCTCCAAAGTAAATATCATTTCGAACTCGGGGGGACCTTAAAAATTTCTATCCCAATCTTGATAATCAATCAAACATAAAAACTTGATCGAACGAATCAAGAGAACAGCCGGAGGAGGTGCCCACTCTTGACCTTTCCTCTTGTCTTCATAATTGTCTGTGCAGTTTAACCAAAATAAAATGACATCAGCGCCTTGGCATTTTGGTGAAACTGTACAAAAAAATTAACTTATCTCATGAAAGTGAGCTATGTAATCTATAAGCATTAACAGTGCAAAAATCTGAAGGTAGTAACAAGTTTCATCATTGGTATACTGGCTGTGGAACAACATTAGAATGCCTTAGCTAAAAAAATCTTTAATACATCCACAATCAATAGCTAACCCTGAAATAATCCAGTGACATTAAATGGCATTGCTTAAATTTATCGGTGGCATTAGACTGAGAGCGGCATTAGGTAAATGTGGCATCACTTTAGCAGTAGCATTGCTTGACTTGACTGCTGGCGTTATACTAACAGCAAAAAAGTGGCAATAAGAGCATGGGAGGCCCATTTGGACAGTGGGCACACCAGTACGATGTACCTCCACAAACGCAAAGTGGTGAGGGAGGTATGGTTGCCTAGAGCAACAAATATCCAGGCAGCATATGTGGATTACGTCCCATTTTTGTTCTCTTTAGCCACCTTTTTCCTATGCGAGGACAACAAACCGATCAACCTGGTCATTCTCTATTGCGTTGTCATGCCTTTCTACCCTTCTTCAACCAAGAGACACGAGACTTGTTCCTTAGCTACTGATTTCCCCTTTTCAACCTAGATGCGGGTTTGATGCCTATTCTCTTGGACAATACAGTCTCCCTTCCTTTCCTTATTCAACCTAGACATGGATTAGTCTACATGAAGTAGGGTTTCCTTTAATAGTGAAAATTATGGTTTTCGTCTGCGTGGCCAGTAGAGCAGAGGATAGCAAATTGGGAAGATGGTGGAGTGGAAAAAGATCCACATGCAACGACGTGGCAGATGGGGCAATAGAACAAGGTTATGGTTTGAAAAGAGGTAGCATACCTGAGGGTCGGCGGGAAATGGCTTCGCTCGTGGTCGTCGTCCTCTGCACACAATACGGCAGCGAGCTTGGGGACGGAGGCCATCCCGCGCGGGCGCTAGGTCTGAGAGGACGGCCTTGTCGTCAGTGCGTGACCTCGCTCGCCGATGACGAGTGCATCAATGCTGCACGTCCTTTTCTTCCTCGGCGGATCTGTGACCACCGGTGAGGAGGGAGAGAGAGGCCGTCTTTTTTAGATCTGGAGAGAGGGTGGTAGTGTGAGAAGCAAGTGGGCAACCCTTAGCAAGAAAGCGCTCAAGCTCCAGCCTATATATCTTTTTTATACTACTAGTACTGGAGGTGGAGTAGTGGTAGAGTAGTTTATATTTTCTATGCATACAGTACCAGTTAGTCATGCTTCGAAACTGATCGGCATGCCATTAAAAAAATAAAGGTCGATAACTAATGCGGCACCTCGGGCCATGTCGGGACCGGATTTTCGGGATATAATTTCCAGAAAATGGCCCTTGTGCTCACCAGCCCCAGGATTACTGTTAGCTGATGAGGCACCAACTTGATACAAAAATCCCAAGAAAAAGAAATACATAATATGTAGTACAAGACCATTCGGGCCTGTGAGTACAACAATTGGTTTTCTAGTGGTTGATGGCGGAAGCGGTTTGTGAGTCATCAGTGTCTATGGGATTCCATTTCCCACAGGAACAGCTGACCAGGATAACTCCTATCTTCGCGAGGCTGCTATCACCGTTGCTTAGGTTCCGGGGCTGTCATTGCAACGCTCCTCTCCAAGCAAGCAATCTGGCTAAGACAATAGCCAGGGACAAGCCAGTGAGTACTTTTGAATGTACTCGCAAACATTATGAACACGGGTATAATATAATTGATAATTATGCACTAAAATATTCTATGATCACATCGTCAGTCATAAATAAAACATCTTTTATGCATGCAAGCAGGTTATTTATATGCAACAGGAATATGTAATGACAGCATAGTAATAAAATGCACCGATCGGATGTCTGAAGCGACGCTCGAAAGGATAGTAAAAGTTAGCATGCCTCAATCGGGCGTCTTAGCGACACCACATAAAGGGCTTATAAGGTAAATAAATAACAAGCATGCTACAGTCGGGCGTCTCAGCGACACCACATAAAGGGCTTATGAAGTAAATAAAATAACAAGCATGCCACAGTCGGGCGTCTGAGCGACACCACATAAAGGGCTTGTAAGTAAATGAAGTAATGAACCTGCCACAGTCGGGCGTCTGAGCGACGCCACATAAAGGGCTTATACGAAAATGAAATAACAAACATGCCACAGTCGCGCGTCTGAGCGACGCCACCTAAAGGGCTTATATATAAACATAATCATAGTGAATATCCAGGAGGTGGTACCGTCCCAGGGATATTCATTATTTCAAATAATGCAAATAGTTAGTCCACAATGATCATAATCATAACCATCATATATCACAAGTCATAATCAATATTCGGGTTTAGTAGTTTCTCCTCCGAAGACCGACACTAAGACCGACATTTGACCGATCCCAGACTGTAGTCCTTAACCATGGACACGACTATTCGAATAGGTTTAATATCTCTGTAGAGGGTGTACTCTTTACTCACGAGTAACGGATTTCTTTAGTTCATCGGAACTAATTCCGTCTATGGTCTTTTAGTTGAAAACACGCCTGACTTGCACACACCCGCTTAACTCACCGGTGTCTGGAATCACCCACGACACCTGTCAAGCAAAACTCTAAGTGGGAAGGCTACAACCTCGCGTAGCATGGGATCAAATTTATATCGCGCGCTCTAAGGGGTGCCCCCCTCTCGGTCCCAACCGGAAACACCCATGCCCCCGAACCAGGTGGCATGCCTACCGGCTACGACCGGTATCTTCCACCATGGCCTCTCTGTATGGTGTGTGCTTGAAAGGGGTTGATGACTTACTGAACCGTACCCTACCTACGGCAGGGACAAGTGGTAGTACAAAACAAGTATGGGGGTTACAGGAACAATACTCGATCTACGGTCGACTCAGGAGGTTTATGAATTCCCTGCATGACATGTATAACAAATATATTTCAACCAACAAAATCACCACCCATTATACCTTACTATGCCATACCGGACATAACCGTCCCGACGGAGACCGGCGACAAGCTCACGCCTACCCAAGGCAGAGGCTTTCCCGGGCTCCTTTCTGGCATGCATGCAAGGCACATGAGTATGATTACCATCACATGTATATTCATTTCCAACAACAAGGAAATCACTAATATGCATCCATGCAAATGACCATATCACATGAAATAACAAGTTCTCCGAAATAAGGTGGTGTTGTAAACTTGTCAACTAACACACCAAAAATATTACGCCGGGGTTCAGAATGCTTGCCTTCAAGGTGTGGAGAGGTGGGGGTGCTCTCCAAAACTTTTGAAAGTTTTCTTCCTCTCTCCAAAATCCTATTTTCAATAAATTTGAATTAACACACAATTTCAAAACAGCACAAAAAAGTTGTTTGAAATTTTTTCAAATAAATATTATAAAAAACTAGACAAAAATTTAAAGAGGACAGAAAAAGAATCAATCAAAAATCATTTTTTGTTTAAAAGTTATAAGAGTTTTAATCCAGGGACTTTTCTGTAATGAAACAGAAACTTCTCAGGGGGCTGAACAGAAAAAGATCAGAAAAACGCTTCAGACTGAAAGCGTATTTGCCCAAATGCGTTTTCAGAAAACGCTTCGTTTAAAAGAAAAGAGAGA
>NC_041382.1:52433220-52448739 GCF_002162155.2 Triticum dicoccoides
GGTCGCCGGTGGTGATCCACGGCGAGTTAGGAGGATCGGAGAGTACCTACGTGCTCAACGTGTCCTTCCGCGTCGGTGGGTGGTGGTGGTGGTCTTCGGCGAGCACAACGTCGACGACGGTCCTTGCTCCGGCGGACGGCGGCTCGGGTGGAGTTGGATATCGTCGGGGAGGGCTGCGGAGGTCAAATTGAAGCCTGGGTTATATCACTGGGTGCTCGAGGAGACTACTGATGAGGTTTGGGCGGCGGGGATGGCCTCACCGGAGTGGATCGAGCTGGTGGCCGAGGCGGATCGGGGCGGCCGGGGTTGGGGGAGGAGACCTCCTCGAGGTCCTCCTAGTGGCTTGGCAGGGTGTTGGTGGGGTGCAGTGGTGGTGCGTGCTCAAGAGCGAGCTCGGGACCTCTTTTTATAGGCGATCCGAGGCGGTGGCCGTGAAGAGGGATCTCCGGCGATGGTTACGGCGGTGCAGTGCTTGGTCGGGAAGTTTAGGAGGTTGGGCAACAATGTGGAGGTCCACTGGTTCCGTTTTGGCGCTAAACGAGCTTGGATTAGGAGCCCTGGGTGGATTCAACGGCGGGACGGCGCGGGCCCGTCGGCGGCAGAGGGTGCGCCCTGTGCCAGCCGGGCCACAGCGACGGTGCTGCGGGGTGCGCTGGCGTGCATGAGGCCACGCGGAGGGCGAGAGAGCGTTGGGCGGCGCCGAACGGCGTTGCGAGCTGGCGCTGTCTTCTGTTGGCCGCCACGGGTGGCTTTGCCACCGCAGAAGCTGCCAACTTCGGCGATGCTCGCCGCCACCGACACCTGTGCCCGTCCAAGGGGGCGTGCGGTGCTCTGGCCAGGGAGGAGAGGCCGAGCGCAACGCCCCAGGGCGCACAGTTGATCGATGACAAGTCCCTGACGAAAAACGACACTGTAAAACTCTGAAACTCCGAATTTTACTGAAAGTGCACAGTAACAGTGCCGGCTGTCGGATTTCGGGTTCCGGCAGACCCTTAAGGTTCGAACACTGGGGTGCGCGCGGAGATTACGCCTTCTACCTCACCGTCTCGCAAAGATCTAAACTACTGAAAGAACAACACAAGAGACACAAGGTTTATACTAGTTCGGGCCACCATGGTGGTGTAATACCGTACTCTAGTTTGTGGTGGGTGGATTGCCTCTTGGGCTGATGGCGATGAACAATACAAGGAAGAACAGCCTCGCGAGAACTTCTAGGAGAAGTTCACCCACCTTTCTCTCTCTCTGCCTCTCTAGCCAACCGATCGAACCCCCTTTTGCTATGTGGGTGGCTGGTCCTATTTATAGAGGCCCTGGTCCTCTTCCCAAATATTGAGCGGGAAGGGAGCCAACAATGGCGGGCTAATTTGAAAGGGGACAACAAGTATCTTCTATCCTGACAAAAGCAGTCTTTGCCTGCGCAAAGCTCTGGTGATGACGCCGTCTTGGGCTCCATGGTGACCTCCGTCTCGTAGTCCTTCTGGTCTTGGTCTCGTTGCACCGAAATGGCAACCTTTGCCTGATACCTCGGTACTCCGCGGCTGCGCTTGCCCCCTTTGCACCAAAGAGGAAAGGAGGACGCTGCGCGAGCTGGCACCCGCCTGCCGCCCCGTGTCGTCATGGCTCGCGTCACGGGCACCTCGTGAGGTACCCTGTCTTGATCTCTCCGCCTCCTCGCGAGCCAGCCTGACGAGGCCATGCCTGAGGAAGGTCCGTGTTGTCTGCCCCACGAGGCTTGGCCCCTCGCGAGGGTCTTGAGCCTTGTGTTGATGAAGATGGGCCGTGCTGGGCCCCCTTTGAGCCACGCCGCGGGCCGCAGGCAGGCAAGTCTGGGGACCCCCGTTCCCAGAACACCGACAGTAGCCCCCGGGCCCAAGGCGCGCCCGGACTTGGCCGTGCCGTGAGGCGAAAGGGTAAGGGCGAAGCACCGCGGGCCCTAACAGCCAGCGGGCTTGGGCATCGCGTGGCGGTGGATGGGACGCAAATGCTCCTGCAACCGCACAGGTAGATAAAGGAACGGCATCCGCCCAGACTTGGCCCTTTGCTTTCTCCACTTGCTGCTCAGATCCCCTTTCTTGCGCCTCTCCCTTCTTCCTCCAAATTTCCAGATCTACTCCGGCTGCGTGACCTAGGAAGCCATGGCGCCTCGTCAGTCTCTGGCCGAAGCTTGGTACTCTCCTGCTCTGGACTCGCCGAACGTGTCCGAGGCGAGCCTTGCCCGGCTGCGCCAGATGGCGGCGGCGCAGGGCATCAATGGGGCGCAGGTGTTCAAGGCCAGCTCCGCCACCCCTGAGGGCCGAGGGAGCACCTTCTACCCTCTCTTTGTAAGCTCCATTGCTGCGGGCCTGGTGCCCCCTTTCTCCGAGTTTTTCTTCTTTGTCCTCCGCCATTACAACTTGCAAGCTCTGCATCTCCACCCCAACTCCGTCCTTCTCCTGGCGATCTTCGCCTACTACTGCGAGGCCCACGTAGGGGTGCAGCCTTCAGTGGCCTTGCTGCGCCACTACTTCTCCCTCTGGGTTTCTCGCGGTTCTCCTTCCGCGTGCGCGAGCTTCGTTGCGTATGGCGGCACCATCGCCATCTCGAATCCCGGGAAGAGGATTGAGGGCTTCAGGAGCAAGTAGGTCTTGGTTGATGCCCGGCGCGTTCACCCAAGGTTGATCTTGCCCGCGGAGCATCTTGCGAGCTCCAGCGACTGGTCCCGAGAGGAGCTCACGGACCCCCGCGTGAAACTGATGTTGGAGAAGATGGATGCGGACTTGAGGCCGACCAGCACGGCGGCGGCGAAGTTGACCGGTGCGTCGCTGCTGAGGGAGTTCCTGGAGCACCAGCTAGCTCCACTCCGGCAGTACTCACCTCCGATGTGGAGGCCTCATTCGAGCCCCGCGGCCTTGGGCGACGAAGATTTGGCCGCGGTCCTCCAATCTCTGGTCGGGGGCGAGGTGGCAAGGCTGGAGGGCGCTCCCAAGCCCTTGTTCCTTCGTGACGACTGGGAGCAAGTGGTGAAGTCCATGCCCGTTTTCAATGGGGACGGGCTCATGCCCGTAGTGGCTTTCGAGGAACCGGTGGACGTGCCCTCCGGTGACTCCAGCGAAGAGGAGGGCGAATAGGAGCGGGAAAAGGGGCCTGACTCCAAGGCGACCGACGGAGAGTCGAGGGCTCCCTTCTCCCGACGCAGGCCCCATAGTCTCCGCCTTTCCTCAAGCGATGATGACGAGGATGGAGATGAGCAGGTCGGCGGGAGCCTGCCCCTGATCCCGAAGAAGGACAGGACCGGGCTGATCTCCCACGGGTCTGCCCCTACCTCGAGGCAGTCTGCAAACGCGCCTTCTGCTTCCGAGGTTGATCCTTCCAGCCGGCTGTCAGGCTTCAAGTTTGGCCGAAGGCTGCCCGAGCTCATCGGTGATGACGTGTAAGTGCTTGGCCCTTGTCTTTATTCCTTGCTCCGCTGCCGAGGCTTGACGTTCGCATTTCTTGAATAGGCTGGCGCCCGCGGCGAAGAAGCTGAAGGGAGCTCCTGAGGCTCCATCCACGGCAGCGCCTCCGCCTGTGGAGGAGGGTGACCGTGGCACGCGGTCTTCTCCCGCCCGGACGTCCTTGCGAGGCCTGGCCGAGCTGGCCGGGGCAAGCTCAGCCCCCATGGCCCAAGTGACTCCTGTGGTGCCTTTGCCTACTGCCGCCACTACTGCCGCTGGGGTGCACCAGGCTCCACCTCAGGACGTTGTGATCTTGTTGTCGTCGCCTTCCCCAACTTCTCCTGCCGTCCTGGAGCGTGCTGTTGCTGGACTGGACCGGTTGCGGCAGGATCTTCTCGCCGACCCTCGCCTGGTGGCCGGGCGCTTGGAGCTAGCTTCAGGATGGATTCGCTCCAACGCCTCGATCCGGGCGGCGCTGGTTCAAGCCTCGACGGCCTGCGACGAGGAGAGGCAGGTCGTCCTTGAGACGAAGGCTGCTCGTGACTCAGCCCTGGGGGAGGTGCTTGGAGTTCGCGATCGTTGCAAGGCGCTGGAGGACGAGCTGCAAGGCCTTGGGACCAGCTCGCAGAAGAGGTTCATCTGCGCCAGGAGCAAGAAGGAGGCATGAAGGCTCAAGAAGCGCTGCGACCGCCTGGGTGCGCTAGAGGATGAGTTGGAGGCGACGAAGGTCGAGCTGGTCAAGAAGGCACAGGTTCTTGCCGAGGATCGCGTGGCCTTCGCAGGCATGGAGAAGAAGGCCCGTGCTTCGCTGAAGATGCTCTACACCAGTGGCCTGGAGAGCCCGTTGGCCGGCGACGAGGACGGCCCTGCCAGGCTGCTTCCCTTCCTGGTTCATGCTCTCGAAGATGTCACCCTTGGCCTTGGCCCCACGGCCGAGGCCGAGGCGCGTGTCCTGTCTTCTGCCGCGCTGACGCGGGTCTTCACCCACATCTACCTTCGCCCCAGCGCCGACCTCGACAGCCTGTTGGAGCCAGTAAGCGGCGAGGGTGCTGCCGCCGCTGCCGAGGCCGTGAAGGGTCATGCTGAAGCTCTGCTGGGGAAGTTTCGGGCCTTCAGTACCGAGTCGAGGCAGGATGCTTCCGGTCCTGGTGCTCCATGAGGCGGGGCCACCCGCGCTGCTCCGTCGCCGCCAAATGACTCCGCTGCTGCTCCCGTCCTGCCTTTAATTCCTGCACATGCATCATGCCTCAGGGAGGCATTTAAATTTGCGTTTGGTGTTGAGATAGTGTGGACTGTAATATTTGATTTTAAGTTCCTTGGATTTTATGCTTTTCTTCCCTACTTGCTTGTGTTCTATGCCGGCAGAGCCCGGCCCCGCGTGTACCTCACCCAGCATTAGCCCCAACCGGAAACCAGGACGGGACCAAAGGAGTGACGGGCTACTGAGACAGTTAGGCTCCTGAGTCGCGATGCTCAGGAGTCCCCCTTGGTGCACGAACAACAAGTAGGGAGGTGTGATGTAGGTGGATCTTCCGTTCTATGTCTGGAGAGCCCGACTCCGCGCGTACCTCACCCAGCATTAGCCCCGACCGGAAACCAGGATGGGACCAAAGGAGTGAGGGGCTACGGAGCCAGTTAGGCTCCTGAGTCGCGATGCTCAGGAGTCCCCCTTGACGCGCAAACAGCGGGTGATGAGGCGGGATGCGAGTGGGACCACCATTCTACGTTTGGAGAGCCCGGCCCCGCGCGTGCCTCACCCAGCGCTAGCCTTTCGGAACTGGGCAGTGAGGGGCTACGGGACCAGTTAGGCCCCTGAGTCGCGATGCTCAGGGGTCCCCCTTGATGCTCAAACGGCCTTCATACCTTCGCTCCGCTCGGGGAGAGACGCGCGGCGAACCAGGCCCGAGGGGCCTGGCTGGGTGGCGTACGTCTGGGCGTGACCCAGGCGCAGCCCCTGTGCCCAGCCCCCTCGCGCGGCGCTCCCGAGCGGACGCGTTGCGATGAGGCTAGACACTGAGCTCTGGGCTCCCTGAGGTTGATGCGGCCCGGGGGCTACCCTCAGTTGTTTATCACCAGCGCGGAGCATAGCGCTTCCGCATGTGTACGGGCATAGCCGCTCCTCGGCAGTGTCGTCAGCCAGCGTGGAGCATGGTGCTTCCACTGGTACGTGGGAGGCGGCTCCCCTCCGGGAGGAGCCCCCGGGGCATGTACAGCCCCGCCCTGACACGTGGCCGGCACGGTAGGGCTAGGTGAGGTGTATCTGGGCACCCGTGAGCCAGCGCGGGACTCACGGGGCCCTACCTCTAGGCGGGTTGCGCCTGGCACTGGGCCTTATCTTGTGCTGTGTTCCTGCAAGTTTGGTTAGATGCCGGCACTCTACGTCCTCGGGTCCCGGCCCTCGAGCTTGTCTCAGCCGTCGCTGGTATGCCAGGTCGTGATGCCGTTGTCGGTGTCAAAACCGGCGGATCTCGGGTATGGGGTCCCGAACTGTGCGTCTTGGCCGGATGGTGACAGGAGACTGGGGACACTTTGTTTTACCCAGGTTCACCGGTTTTGAAACCGACATTGGTGCTTTCATTGAGATTTCCTCTGTGCCATCACAATCAGGAAGGATGCCTTCTCCCGTCTTCAAGGACGGTGCTGTCGCTAAGGGAGCCTTGGCCGTTGGCCAAACCCTCTGGTTAGGTGGTTTCCTCATGACTGCCTGTTCGGCTGTTGCGCCGACGGTGACCTCTCGGGTCACCAAAAGCAACCTACATGTCAGCTCGGAGTTCGCGGAGCAACTAGATCCAATGGAGCTCTCTTCCGTAAACGGGCTCTTGGATCCCATCGCCGCCTTGGGGGTCGCTACGGATTACGACCGGGTTGGGCTTAAACCCGATCTAAGAGAAATTAACTCTCCCCAAGTCACCCACCACGTTGCCGTGGTAGAGGCGCAATGTGGCGACCCCTTATCTATTTTAAGGACCAGCTACGTCCAAATTCCCGACCCCTCTAAACTGGATACCCGCGGAGAAGAGGATGTAACTCAAGACCTGAGCTTAAGATCAGGCAACGGGCCGGACTCGCTGGACAACATCCAAGAATCCGAACTTCAAAATTTGGAAACTCTTCGGCCTCCGAATCTTGGATCGGGTGAGGTCTCGGATTTAACGCCACCCACCCACCCAAATAAAAACGATCTCTCCCAAGTCAGGCAGAGGCCAGACGAAATAGTACATCATTACTAGGCCAGATTCCTCCTGGTTATGAACAGGACAAAGGATTGCCGCGAGGGAGACGCAATATCAATCTTCTGCAATAATTGCATGGACGAGGGAATACTTAACGCCATAAGCCGCCGTGACATCACACGCTTCGCTGACTTGGCATCCATAGTACAAAAGTACTGTGCTATGGAAAGTGCTGGAAAACCGAAATAAAATTTTGGGATAATCCGGCCTTGAATAGTAATCCCGTCCGAACTAAGAGGGTGCATCATCATAAGACACCCGGGATATATAGAAAAAAACCAAAACCCTCTACAGGACGTGGAACGGTACTGGAAAGGTGGCTTGATGGACCCTGTAGAATTCATAGTACAGAGGACGCCACACCAACTCACAGCCTTAGAGCGTGTTGGATAATCCGGCAGGTAGCCAAAATTGGCGAGGACCTCTTAAATCGGGAGGCCGCAGAAAACCAGCCCGAGGACACCAGTACCATTCTCACAGTCTTCGAGACTTTCGCATCAAACAATATGCGAAAAAGAAAACTTCGCAGCCTCGCCGAAGTCTATCAAGTTGCAACAATAAATCCATGGAGCGACACTGCTATCACCTTCAACGCAAGTGATGAACCTAGATTCCGAACAGCCCGAGCACCAGCCGCATTGATCCTCAGTCCCATAGTGGACGGCTTTCGCCTCACCAAGGTGCTCATGGATGGAGGCAGCGGACTGAACCTCATTTATGAGGAAACCCTTCAAAAAATGGAAATAGACTGGAACCGCGTCGAACGAAGCAGCACAACCTTTAGAGGAATAATCCCCAGTCAGGAAGCGCGCTGCACAGGAAAAATCACACTAGATGTGGTGTTCGGCACGCCGGATAATTACAGGTCCGAAGAGGTCACGTTTCAGGTGGCCCCGTTCAAAAGCGGGCATCACGCCTTACTAGGGCGGGAAGCATTCACAATCTTCCAAGTGATACCCCATTACGGGTACATGAAGCTTAAGATGCCCGGGCCTAACGGAATTATCACTCTAGCTAGTGATCCGGACATAGCACTCCGCGCCGAGAACAAGACGGCCGCATTAGCCCTTGAGGCACTATCCGAAGCCTTAGCGGCCGAGGAACTGACCGCGCTGCGCTCCACGGTCAACAGGGATGATGTGATACTCGACAAAAGATCCAAATCCACATCCTTCAAGCCAGCTGACGAAATAGTCAAATTCCAGGTCCATCCAATGGACCCCAATAAAACAGCTTCCATCGGGGCATGACTGAACCCCGATGTAGACGCCGCACTACGAGAGTTCCTACGAGAGAACTGGGACATTTTCTCCTGGCACCCTTCAGACATGCCAGGGATCCCACGCAGGCTGGCCGAACACAGCTTAAATATCCTAAAAGGATTCAAACCTATCAAACAAGCTCTTCGGTATTTTTCCGAACCTAAGAGACAGGCCATGGGAGAAGAGCTAGCCAAGCTATTGGAGGTCGGATTCATTAGAGACACAAAACATCCGGACTGGCTAGCAAACCTGGTGATGGTACCAAAGAAGGACAAATCTTGGCGCCTGTGTGTCGACTTCAAAGACCTTAACAAGGCTTGCCCAAAGGATCCTTTCCCCCTCCCCCGTATCGATCAAATTATCGATGCCACCGCAGGACACGACTCGTTGTGTTTCCTCGACGCATACTCCGGTTACCATCAAATCAAGATGGCGGAATTAGACCAAGCTGCAACGGCATTCATCACACCATACGACCCATTCTGCTTCAACACAATGCCCTTCGGGCTAAAAAACGGTGGCGCAACATATTAGCGCATGATCTAGACCTGTCTGGCAAATCAGATCGGCAAAATAGTAGAGGCATATGTGGATGATGTGGTCATCAAATCAAGACACGTCGAATCCCTAGTAGACGAGTTGAGCTCACATTCGATAACCTCCGATAATACGACATCAAGCTCAATCCAGAAAAATGCGTCTTCGGCGTTCCAGCCGGAAAGCTCTTGGGCTTCATTGTATCCGGTAGAGGAATTGAAGCAAATCCAGCCAAAATCCGAGCTTTGTCACAATTGGATATCCCAAAGGACCTCAAACAAATACAAAAATTAACCGGATGCGTGGCGGCTCTAAGCCGCTTCATCTTCCATTTGGGAGAAAAGGCACTGCCCCTTTATCACCTCCTTTGGCGCACCGAACACTTCGAGTGGACGGATGCCGCCACGGCCGGACTCGAGGAAATAAAAGCCACATTGGCACCAAACCCAGTCCTGGCCGCGCCAAACACCGGCGAACCAATGCTACTGTACATTGCAACAACACATGAAGTTGTCAGCGCAGTGCTCGTTGTCGAGCGGGAAACGGACGGACACAAATTCCCCCTTCAAAGGCCGGTCTACTATTTGTCCACTGTCCTCACTCCATGCAAATCACGGTACCCACATTATCAAAAAATAGCATACGCCGTATTCATGGCATCCCGAAAGCTACGACACTACTTTCAAGAGTGTTCCATAACAGTAGCCTCGGAAGTACCACTTAACGATATTATCAACAACCGCGATGCAACGGGACGGATCGCAAAATGGGCCATCGAGCTCCTCCCATTTGACATAACCTACAAGCCACGACGAGCTATCAAATCGCAAGTTTTGGCCGACTTCATCGCAGAATAGACAGAGGCCGAACTCCCTAAAGAGTACGGCACATACTCAAACTGGATCATGCATTTCGACGGCTCCAAAATGTTGGCCGGACTGGGGGTTGGTATCGTTTTGACGCCCCCCACAGGGACACAGTCCAGTACGTACTCCAAATTATGTACACGGACTCCAACAACACAGCCAAATACGAGGCCCTTCTACATGGCCTCCGGATGGCAGTATCCATGGGCATTCAACGCCTAGAGGTACGCGGGGATTCGAACCTTGCGATATCCCAAATAAATGGCGACTTTGATGCCAAGGACCCAAAAATGGCAGCTTACCGCAACGTCGTCCTCAAAATGTCAGCTCGGTTCGAAGGGCTGGAGTTTCACCATATAGCCCAAGAAAACAATCAAGCAGCGGACGTCCTGGCACGAATCAGAGCAAAATGCGATGCAGTCCCCCCCAACATCTTCTTGGAAAGATTGTTCAAGCCATCTGTAGCATGGGAGGGAGAACCCGCAAATAACAGCCCGGACCCAGCCGCACCACTCGACACCGAACAAACTAACACAATTGGAGGTTCTGCCAATGAAATTACACCTTCAGCCCATGACATAATGGAGGTCATCGCCCTGTGGACAGAACCATTCCTAGCCTATCTTACCAGGCAGGAACTTCCGGAGGACCAAAACGAGGCCCTCTGCATAGTGCGGCGATCTAAAGCATACAGAGTCCATGAGGGAGAGCTTTACAAGAAAAGCACTACCGGAGTCCTTCAAAGGTGCATCTCCAAAGAAGAAGGGCGGAACCTCCTAGCTGAAATTCATGCCGGACTCGGTGGTCACCACGCCGCCACTCGGTCCCTTGTTAGGAAGGCTTTCCGCACAGGCTTTTATTGGCCAACGGCCCGGGCAGACGCTCAGGACTTAGTCCAACGATGCGCTGGTTGCCAACTTTTTGCCAACCAAAGCCATATGCCACCCACCGCACTTCAAACTATACCAATCACCTGGCCTTTTGCGGTTTGGGGGCTTGACATGGTCGGAGCCCTTAAAGGTGGGACCGATAGAAAAAAAATACTTACTGGTCATGGTGGATAAATTCACCAAATGGATAGAAGCCAAGCCTGTTAAAACGGCCGAATCCGGACCTGTGATAGACTTCATATCCGGGGTTGTACACCGTTACGGCGTCCCCCACAGCATCATAACCGATAATGGTACAAACTTTACCGCCGACGAAGTAAAACTCTGGTGCAAAAACATGGGCATCAAGCTCGATTATGCTTTCGTCTATCACCCACAAACCAATGGCCAGGTCGAACGAGCGAATGGTCTTATCATGAGCGGCATTAAACCCAGACTAGTGCGGTCCCTTAAGGAGTCTAACACGCATTGGGTAGAGGAGCTCGACTCCGTGCTTTGGGGGCTGCGGACCACGCCGAATCGCACCACCGGATACACACCATTCTTCATGGTGTACGGCGCAGAGGCAGTTCTGCCCTATGACATAATTCATGACTCACCTCGAGTGCGCATGTACGAAGAAAGAGAAGCCCAGCTCGATCGGCAGGACAGTTTGGACACTTTGGAGGAGGAGCGCGACGTGGCAAAAGCCTGTTCCGCATTCTATCAACAGCAGGCTCGAAGATATCAAAGCAGAGAAGTACGGGCCAAAAATTACAATGTCGGCGAACTAGTTCTACGCCTGCCGGACAAGAAAAAGGACAAACCCAAGCCCAAGTGGGAAGGTCCATTCATAATCGACCAAGTCCTGACTGGCGGGGCATACCGCCTGCGAGATGCGTCTGATAATCGACTCGAGCCGAACCCATGGAACGCCACCCGTCTCCGAAGATTCTACGCCTAGTGCCGGACTCTATGTTCGTCTCCTACCTCTGTCCATTTTTTGCATTTTTTCTATCTTACATTTCTCTCCTTCCCCTCTTTTCTTTTTTAGCCCTTAAAGGCTCATCTAGTGACGTGCCACTCGCACTCATTATATCTGGGGGCTTCTTTAACAGAAGCTTGTTTATACGGGCTTCACGCCCAACACATGCGTCAAACTTCCGCATGTACCTTTTTCTTCACCACTATATGCATCGATATGACTTAAGTTTTGGCCAAGCTGGGTTGCCTGGCTCCTGTGCTTACCCCTACGTTCCCGATTGTTCAGCTAGGTGGTAAAGGGAGCAACTCTGCGATTGTTACTGCCGGGTCAGCCGGATGTGTACCTCAGACTGGGTGAAGCCGAAAGCTAGCGTTCTTAAGGGAATATTCGGTCGGTGAGATAAAAGATGATCTTTTTTACTCATTTTATGCACCCCCAGATGCTTTTTCTGCGTCTTTCCACGCAGTCCGGACATGCACTTTAGGGCATGCCTCTCAGCGAAAGGAACCCCTAACGGAACTATTCTCTCTGGAAGATGTTTCTTACTAACCATGTAATATAACATAACTAGTTGGGCACTTGTCTGATAACGCACTAATGACCCCTACGCCTGGTCTCCATGCATACCACGGTTCTTCTATAACCGCTATGGTATTCGGACACACTCCGGACCGTCAGGTCTCGAGGTTGAAGCGGAAAGGTCGGCAACGACAAACGATCTACAATCCGGCTAGAAGGCATTACACATGTCAATTCAAAATTACATAGTCATTATGACTGATTGTATTCCTCCTCTATACCATCTAACAGGCTGTCCAATTTACAGTCCTGCTCGGAATACTTTGCGGCCAACTCTACTTGGCCGTATACTAAGCTCACAGGGATCTCCTTCCCGTCAGGCCCCACTTGTCCGACCTCGGCCATGTGGTTCGGGTCAGACTTCGTAAAACGGGTCTTCACCGTGGCCCAGGCTTCGCAAGCGCCTTGTCGGCAGGCCTATATCTTCCACAACCGGAAGCGCCGCCGAGCTCCCTTCAGCTTCTCCGCAAGCTCTCCGAGGCTCTCGGGCACGGAGTGGGCAGGCCATAAGGCTTGGGCAACACCTCGCATCGCTTGCCGAATTCGCTCGTGCAGTTGCATGAGTTCGGGAAGAAGGTCACCCATAGAGCCGGGCATCTCGTCTGCAGGACGACCTGTGAGCATACCTACAGACATTACTCTATTAATCGACTTCCTCGCCGAACTCTTTTTTCAAAAGTTCGCTCAAGCACTTACTATAAATGCCGCATCGAAGCCGCTGATTCTCCTTCATGGAGTCCGACAGCTGGCCACGAACATCTTTCAGTTTGACATCCAGCTTGGTGTTGGCATCCTGAAGATCATTCTTATCTCGCCTCACCCTTGTCAACATACTCTCACCGGCCTTTAGCTGGCGTAAGAGTTGTTGCTTGTCCGGAACGAATCCGGTACCATCTGCAATTTAACTTGTCAGATTTTGCATCCACACAGGACAATACTAATCTTTCAAAGTGTATTTTACCTGAGGGGGTCCCTCGGGGCTCCCCTGCTGTGGATAGTGCGGCCTCTAGTTGGGCCTTGCACTTCTCCAGCTCCTGGGACAGTACAGTATTCTTCTCTGTAAGAACCTGCATATTAAATGATCCTTAAATCAGTTGTTCTAACTGTTTCAAGTCTCGGGGGCTACTGGTATATGTATATATTTAACCAAAATTTTCTTACCCGTATGTCCTTCACACACTGCTCCGTAGCTCTGGCTAAACCATTTTGAGCAGCACAGAGGTACGCATCTCCCGCATTAAAGGCATCTAAAGCCTCTTGGGAGAAACAACCGTCGCGTAGAGTTGTCCGGTGACGCCTATGGTTCATGGCACTCTCCACTTCCGAATTTGTGGCGGACAGCCTGTCCGCATCCTCTGTCGGAGGAACGTCCGGTGCACGCCTTGTATTCGTCTCCGCTTCCGGGCCAGACGTTGGAGCCTGGCTGGTGGAGGCGCGATTGGCGACCTCTCCGGATGTAGTCCGGCGAGGTCTCTTCGTCCTGAAGATAGCACGAACGTTGATATGACCCTAACAGAATAACTCCAGGGAAGCAGAGGGTGCACTATACCTTTGCGCCGGCATCTCAGTCCGGACTTCGTTCCTTTTTGCCCTATGGGGCTCTGCGGTCCCTCGTTGGTTAGCCGCTGCAGGTTCGGCCTCCGGCCATGGAAATCTCCCCTACAAAACGCGGTTGTCGTCAGAAACACCGAAATACATGAGAGTGTAATCCCTCTTAAGTGAATGAAACTCCGGTCTCTGTCACCTGGGAGGTCGGGATTAACCCGGGGTAATTAGCCGTGATAGCTACCAAGGTATTGCCCTTGCTCAGCTGGTAGAACACCCCGTCGATAAGCTCCACCGCTATGTCCAGATCCTCTTCGGAGTCTGGATCGAGGGACCATTCTGGGTCCTCGGGCTGTGGAGGGCGGCTGCTGATATTTTTTACCTCCTGACGCAGTTCCTGCATTCAAGTCGTTAGACTACCTATCTAACCACGGGAGTATAAAACAAACGGGCAAGCGCAATTGTTCGCTTACCCAACTTGGAGGGTCATTCATACTGAATCCGGCCAGCGGATTGACGCGGAGGAATTCCTCCTTTTCTCCCTTGTACAAAGAGGATAAAATCTTTTCTAGAGCGGCGGCCGATTCCGGCCCTTTACGACCATGACGGGTGGCATCATCCTCCCCGTTGAATTCCCATATGGGGTGGCCTCGGTATTGAAGCGGCTGCACCCCCGCATAATGCATGAAGCCATGACTCCAATGATGGTTAATCTGAAATGAGCCAGCAGCCTTATCCGGCCCATCAGATAAAGGACGTCTCTATCGCTTTCTCTCTGAGAGCTCCTCGCACGCCAGCTCATGCGTTTCTTCAATGGGGCACTGTTGAACTCAGGGAGACCGGCCCGAATAGGGTCCGGTAGCGGGACGTCTTCTATGTAAAACCATTCCAAAGGCCAGCCCTCGGATGCTTCCTTTGGGGTTCCGGATAGGTATCCGGTCCCGGCGATGCGCCATACTTCGGCTCTGCCCACTTGGAATATGGACCCCTTCTATGAACGGGGCACTAGGCAGAATAACCTCTTCCACAGTGCGAAATGGGCTTCAACGCCTAAAAATAGCTCGCAGAGAGCGATGAAACCCGCAATATGCAATACGGAGCCGGGCGTGAGATTGTGCAGCTGGAGGCCGTAAAACTCCAGAAGCCCATGGAGGAACGGGTGAATCGGAAATCCCAGTCCCCTTAACAGATAGGGGACAAGACACACCCGCTCTCCTTTAGAAGGATTGGGGGTGCGCTCCGCTTGTTTCCCGCCATTATAGGTGGCGAGACCGGCTCGGACGGGGACCATGCATGCCTGAGGGAGGAATCCTTTGGTCTGAAGCGACGCTAACTCACTATGCGGGATGGTGCAACTCTCTCAGTCCCCAGGTTTGGGACCAGAGGGGCGAGGGGAGGAGCTGCTGCGGCTGGTCATGTTGAAATAGACCTTTGCTGGAGGTGCTCTGATGATTGCTCGCGGAAGGGAGAAGATGTGGCTTGGATCTAAATCCCCATCCCGTTAAATAGACGGCTTGTTTATACAGCTAGGGGTGTGAATGTAAAAACACCCCGACTTTTCGCATTTGTTTTGCACGTGGAAGACGGCCATTATTGGGCAGGGAAGCCGAGGAGCACTACCAGAATCGGACGTTATTCCTACAGGAACACAAAATTTGGAGAAGAACCCGCCTTGCAATGCCGAACAATTTGCACGCCAGACTCGTCGTCATTGAAGCCTGGTTCGGGGGCTACTGAGGGAGTCCTGGATTAGGGGGTGTTCGGATAGCCGGACTATACCTTCAGCCGGACTCTTGGACTATGAAGATACAAGATTGAAGACTTCGTCCCGTGTTCGGATGGGACTTTCCTTGGCATGGAAGGCAAGCTTGGTGATGCGATATTCAAGATCTCCTACCATTGTAACCGACTCTATGTAACCCTAACCCTATCCGGTGTCTATGTAAACCGGAGGGTTGTAGTCCGTAGGGAGGATCAACTCCATACACAATCATACCATAGGCTAGCTTCTAGGGTTTAGCCTCCTTGATCTCGTGGTAGATCTACTCTTGTACTACCCATATCATCAATATTAATCAAGTAGGAGTAGGGTTTTACCTCCATCGAGAGGGCCCGGACCTGGGTAAAACAAAGTGTCCCCAGTCTCCTGTTACCATCCGGCCTAGACGCACAGTTCGGGACCCCTACCCGAGATCCGCCGGTTTTGACACTGATAGCCGTGGACACGGCC
>NC_041382.1:52449061-52486650 GCF_002162155.2 Triticum dicoccoides
TAATCGTGCAAGTGGTCGACATGGAGAAAAAGAGGTGCCGTGGACAGGCATCAAGTAATCAAGCATGCTGGGCGAATGCATAGCCAGAAATAAACGCAAGGGAGATACATGACGCTGGGCCTGGCCTGAGCGACTTGGGGATGATGCAGCCCGAGGGGCGCCCCCAATGAAGCAAGCTAATGACATGAAGTAAAGGGATACACACCGCAGGGACGGACCCACACGGCCTGGGAATGATGCAGCCCTGGGAGGGTGCTCCCAGCTGGAAATGAGACTTGTAGATGCCACCTAGAGGTGTCGAGGGCGAGGGGGTGTTGGTGCAGCAGACTTGGCAGGCTGCGGTAGCCGATCCTCATGAGCCCCCAGGCCCAGGGGCCTCGGGAGGCTCCGGAGGCACTGGTAGCCCTTCGCGAGTCATCTCCATCTCCGCCAAGGCCGCGGAACGCCTGTCTTCTTGTGCTTCCATGATGCCCCTCATGAGGCGCTGGCGCGTTGCAACTGCGCTCGGTAGGCCGTGAGGCATGCGAACGTAGCTGTGGGGCGGGCCTCCGCAGCGCCCCACTCGCGAGGGCCAGAGGCGCCCCATCGTGGCGGCTTGGTTGAGCCCTGGTACGTCGATGCAGACGCGCAGCCTACCATCCTCGCCTAGTTGGGGAGTCACAGCCCGCAGACGGCGGCAACCCCTCACGATCCTCGATTCCTGTAGTTTTTGAATGGCCTTGTCGATGAACTCCTGTGGGTTTGGATCTCCTTGCCTTGCTCCTTCTTGAGGGAAACGTGCTTTGAAACACGCCTCCACGTGGTGCCCCAGCGCCTCCCTCGTGACCCTGGCCAGGTCGGTGGCCCTCCAGGGGAGAGCCCCTGAGCCCTGCCTGAGGAGGGCGCTGGGCGCGCTTTCCTATGCGATGGAAGGAGGTTCCCCCTGGGCAGGTGCGGGCCCTGAGGGACCCGCCTCCCGAGGGGCCAGTCCGGGCGATGTCTTCTTCTTCTTGGGGGCGGTCTCGGGAAGCCTCCTGCTTCCGCAATCCGGGTCTTCCAGTGTTGCGGCCTGAAAGGCTCGTTCCAGGGAACACACTGCATCCCTTTCTAGCAGGGCACCGTGATGACTCCGCCACTTCCTGGCATCTTGAGGACGTTGTAGCCATGGTGAGTCATGGCCATGAACTTGGCCAGCGCTGGGTACCCGAGGATGGCATTATACAGCAGGCGGATGTGGGCGACGTCGAAGTCGATGAGCTCGGTGCGGTAGTTGTCGCGTGCCCCGAAGGTGACAGGGAGGCGGACCTGCCCAATCGGGACCGTGGAGCCATCGGTGATACCGGAGAAGGGCTTGGTTGGCTGAAGCTGGCTGTAGGGCACTTGGAGGCTGTTGAATGTTTCCACGGACAGGACGTTGAGCCCTGCCCCGCCATCGATAAGAGTCTTGGTGACCACCACGTTGCTGATGATTGGGGAGCAAAGCATCGGGAGGACTCCAGCTGTAGCCGCACACTTGAGCTGATCTGCCGAGCTGAACGTGATGGCGCATGCCAACCACCTGAGAGGGTGCGTTGCTTCGAGCCTGGGGAGGATTGCGTTCATTTCGCGGGCGAACTGCTTGAAGATGCGTTGAGAGGCTGGGGCTTGAGCTCCGCCCAGGATGCAGGCGATGGCGCGCGGCTCCTGGAAGCCCCTAGCCCGCTCGTCTTGATGGCGGTCCTCGTTTCTCCTTGGCTGAGGCGGCAGTGGATGGAGGCCTGCGTGGCCCTGTGGGCGATCCTCACGAGGCTGATCCACATGAGTCCCCCTCACGAGGCAGGTCTCTTCAGCGATCCTCGCGAGGTTGATCGCGCCACCCTTGGCACGGGCCGCGGTCTTCCCAGCGTCCCGTGTTTCTTCCTCCTCCTCGGCCATAGCCCGGATCGGCGTGTTCGGGACGACGGCCGATCCTTCCTTCTCGCACGACGTGGAGCTCTTGGCATTCATTGGTGTTGTGGGTGTGGAGGTCGTGGTACACACTGTACCGGCCGCCCCGGGAGGACTCCGGCAGATCTTGGCCCCGCTTGGTGTCTGGTTCTATCGCGAGCACGGCAGCCCCCTTGCGCTTCACGTCCTTGGCCTTGGGCTTCTTCTCTTCTGGGTCTGCGGCAGGCAGCTCGAGGAGGGAGAGGCATCCCTCCTCAGCTCTGGCGTACTTGGTCGCCAAGTTGAACAGCTCCAGGGAGGTGCACAGGTCTTCATGCATCGCCAGCTCCTCCTTCATCTTCACGTCGCGCACACCATCGGAGAAGGCCGAGATGATGGCCTCCTCAGACACCTTGGGGATCTTGAGGCGCGCGCTGTTGAAGCGCTGGATGTACTTTTGCAGGGTCTCTCCGGGTTGTTGCTTGATGCGGCGCATGTCGCTCACGGCGGGTGGCCGGTCGCGAGTAGCTTGGAAGTTGGCGATGAAGCGGGTGCGCATCTGGTCCCAGGAAGAGATCGTGCCTGGAGCCAGATTCAGGAGCCAGGTGCGAGCTCCTTCCTTGAGCGCCATGGGAAACCAGTTCGCCATGACCTTCTCGTCCCCATTGGCAGCTTCGATGCCCAGCTCGTAGAGCTGGAGGAACTCGGCGGGGTTAGTCGTGCCATCGTAGCGAGGAGGCAGGTCCGGCTTGAACTTGCCGGGCCACGTGACGCTACGCAGCTCGGTGGTGTAGGCTCGGCAGCCTGCGGTGGCCACAAAAGGCCTCGGCTGGTGAAGAGCTCGGTCTTGAGGGTCCCCACGCGCTGCAGCTAGGAGCAGCGTGGGGTCTTGGTGTGCCGGAGCCAGAGCAGGGTCGCGGCGCGCCGGAGCAGGGAGCGCCCGGGCAGCTCCTGGCGGGCGAGGGACTTCTTGGCAGCTCCGTTCTTGTCGCGCTGGCACCTGACAGAGCGGGTTCCGCCCAGGGGCCACGTGCCTTGGAGCCATGGTGTCTTCTTGGGGAGGAGGCGGCTGGTACGCCTCCGGAGCTTCGTTGCCCGCGCGGGGCGGGGTGTGGCGCAGCGGAACGGACGGCGCTGAAGAGCCCCCTGCGGCGCGGACAAGCTCGGCGACGCGGTCGAGCCACTCGTCATAGACGTCGTTGACGGGACGGTAGCGCAGGAGCTCGTTTGCCGCGAGGAGCGCAGCTCGGGCCTCCAAGGGGGCGCGGAGCGCGCGGGACGAAGAACCAGCTGGTGTGAGCGATGGAGTAGTGGTGCGGCCGTCTTGCCGCACGGAAGGATGCTGAGACGAAGCTTGCTGCTTGCCCCCCGCCGGCCCGGTGACGGCGTTGATGACGGGTGACGGGGAACGACGAGGACGTCCGCCTACGGGCGCCGTCTGGGTGACACGGGAAGCGATGGCGGCCCGGCGCTCGGCGTGGGCCCGGCGAGCGTCGGACATGGATGCGACGGTCGGAGGAGAACGAAGCGTTGGAAGACGAATTCCGGCGCACCCCTACCTGGCGCGCCAAATGTCGGATTTCGGGTTTCGACAGACCCTTAAGGTTCGAACACTGGGGTGCGCGCGGAGATTACGCCTTCTACCTAACCGTCTCGCAAAGATCTAAACTACTGAAAGAACAGCACAAGAGACACAAGGTTTATACTAGTTCGGGCCACCATGGTGGTGTAATACCCTACTCTAGATTGTGGTGGGTAGATTGCCTCTTGGGCTGATGACGATGAACAATACAAGGAAGAACAGCCTCGCGAGGGTCTGTTCTTGACTGGGGCGATGAACTGCTAGGAGAAGTTCACCCAGCTTTCTCTCTCTCTGCCTCTCTAGCCAACCGATCGAACCCCGTTTTGCTATGTGGGTGGCTGGTCCTATTTATAGAGGCCCTGGTCCTCTTCCCAAATATTGAGCTGGAAGGGAGCCAACAATGGCGGGCTAATTTGAAAGGGGACAGCAAGTATCTTCTATCCTGACAAAAGCAGTCTTCGCCTGCGCAAAGCTCTGGTGATGATGCCGTCTTGGGCTCCATGGTGACCTCCATCTTGTAGTCCTTCTGGTCTTGGTCTTGTTGCACCGAAATGGCAACCTTTGCCTGATACCTCGGTACTCCGCGGCTGCGCTTGCCCCCTTTGCACCAAAGAGGAAAGGAGGACGCTGCGCGGGCTGGCACCCGCCTGGCGCCCCGTGTCGTCATGGCTCGTGTCACGGGCACCTCGCGAGGTACCCTGCCTTGATCTCTCCGCCTCCTCGCGAGCCAGCCTGACGAGGCCGTGCCTGAGGAAGGTCCGTGTCGTCCGCCCCGCGAGGCATGGCCCCTCGCAAGGGTCTTGAGCCTTGTGTTGATGAAGATGGGCCGTGCTGGGCCCCCTTTGAGCCACGCCGCGGGCCGCAGGCAGGCAAGTCTGGGGACCCCCGCTCCCAGAATGCCGACACCGGCCAGGTGTTCGACAAAAAGATTTTGGCATGTGGGGAATTTTCCTTGAGCTGATTTTTGGTGGGGTGGCCTCTCATTGCACCTGGAGGCTGCCTGAATTTTGGTAGAATTTTGGAGAAGAGAAGATATGAATTTCACCAAATTTGACAAATCTGGTCCAAACTTGCAGAGGCTGAAACTTGAAAATTTTGAAAAGAAGAAGAGTGGATCTTGATGGTTCTAGGTTGTGGGTGCTAAGGACTATCCAAAGGAGTTGGTTTGAGATCAAAACTCAAAGGAAATTAGGTACTTGCTTTGCAAATCACCTAGGCTTAAAATAATTGACAGAATTGTTTTGGGGAATAGAATAAATGAAATAAAATCCAAAAATGGGTTGGACTTGTTGGAACAGAATGAAAATGAGGTTGATTCACTCAAAATTTTCAAATAACATCATTGGGTTTTTGCATAAAGTTGAATCATAAGCTACTACCAACATCCCATAATTTTGGTGGAGGCTAGAAAGAAATATTTAAATGGGTTGTAGTGCAAAATTGCACTCTAGACCAGAGAAGAAAATTGGGTGTAGAGCTCAAAATATTTCAAGAATAAAATATATTTTTGCATAAAAGTGATTTAAAAACATCACATGACAACTCCAAATTTTGGTTGGAATTTTAAATGAATTTATCGAATGGTTGTAGTTCAAATATGGCCATATAACCTTGGAAAACCATTTCTCAGGAAAATAAAAATCAAGCAAATTAATTATGTAATTAGTTCTACTAATAAAAGAAGAGTTTTTCTTGAGAGGTTTAAACAAGTCCAAAAACATATTTGAAAAGTTTTCACTTTGGGGAAAAACTCCATAACAACAAGGGAGAAAAAGGTTCAAAAATAAAAAGGGAGCCCAGAAAATAAAAGTTTTAATTTCCTGGCAAAATTTTAATTTATTAAAACAAGGTCAAAATTTTGGGGTGTCACAACACTACCCCCCTTAAGAAAAATCTCGTCCTCGAGATTTGCTAAGGATTGTTTTTGAAAAACAAATACTCCACGGTTACGTGTTTTTTGCAAGCAGGGTATGTGTTCGAGCGGTTGTGAGTCTGCTGCCATGGTGCTATGTGAAATCAAATAATCCACGTCGTGAGAAGGTGTACGATGCAGCAACTCAGGGAAAAGAAATCTCTCTCCAGGATTTTTCACGAGGCAAATCGGTTAACTTAAAGGAGCATAAACCACAACAAAAACTACACACATTAGCAGAAGCCAAATAATAGACTCGTCGCACAAGCTCAGGGTATCACGCATAAGTTACAACACATAAATAAATGTTGCAATAATAAACACAGCAGCGACGTCTAAAATGGAAACGGTAACTGGACGGGGTCCCGAGAAAACATCTCCGGTACTGGGACACACTCCTCTTCTATCGGGGGAAGTGGATTGACCAGTTGATGAATGTGTCTCTCCTGGTCGGGCCTTAGTGATCTGCCGATGGCGATCTGAGGATTTAAATCTGCGAGGCTCTGGAGATAACCCATCACACGTTGGGTTAAACGTTCTTGAGCGATGACGTACTGGACAAGGTTGGCCAGTACTGGGTCTCTCTCAATTCGTCCACCGGGAAAAGATGTTACTTCTTCGGGTGCTGCATGGCTCGGAAAGTAATAATACCCTCGTTCGATGGCATAGGGTACCACGAATCGAAGGCGAGCAAGCGCTTCATATGCAGCAGCTTTTATGGCCAAATGTGGGGTTGGCATAGATTTCCCCACGAAGGAGACCTCCGTTGGGTCTTGGTTGGAGTTTACGAGGGGGATGTGTACTGCTGCCCAATATCTCGAGGTGGACTGGGTGATTCTCGATTTGAACAGCTCGTACTGGGGTGGTTGGCTAGCTCCCATGGTACTGCAGGTAAAATCCCACAATATCTTGACAAAACTACCCGGGGTTGCATCTGGAGTTCTCAGATAAATACTAGGGCTCGGCATGGCAAGAAATGGTTGTGAGGATGGTGCACAAGATGAGGGGTGCTCGGCAAGGTCACGCGGTGGACTTTTTATAGCACCGGAGCTGGGTCGTCTTACCGTGGTGAAAGGTAATGAAATTTCTAGCTCTGCTCCAAGGGTCGGGGTCAAGCCATAGATACACACATTTCACAAAAGTGACGTGTTACTATGGGGATTGTCGGGGAGGTTTTTGGTAACTAGATCTAGGATAGAAATTTTATACCGCATGCTGGCATATCCATGCAAAGTTACTATTTAAAACAGAGGCACGACGACAGGCGGCGTTTATATACATGGTCACACGATTACAAAGCGAGGATACACTAGGACTCGACACTACTCGAGTGACTTAGTCTACCTCGTTCATATCCAAGCGGGTGTGCCTTGCGGATGTCGAGGCTTCTCCATCGGCTTCGCTGTCGGGGTTAGCTGGAGGGGTTGGAGGAACTGCAGGGTCGGGGTAGCGATGATGATCATCGCGGGGATTGTTGGCCACAATCCCGTTGGAGTGTGTTCCCAAAAGGCGACGAAGCGCTTCTGGGGTCATCAAAGCACCTTGGCCGACGGCTGGGGCAGATCTTAGGGACTCGATCGGGTGTCCAAACAGCACGACTGGGTTGTCGGTGTTGGGCTCGTTCTCTTCTCTCGCCGGGGCTCGACGAACTAGCTCTCCACGAGCTACGATTAGATCAATGGTGATTTGATCGAACAGTTCCTCTAGTGCACCTACATAGCGCACTAGATGCAATAATGCAGGATCTGTCTCGTGATCTCCGTTGGCAACTTGGGGTGGCCTACCATACCCTTCACGTCTGGGGTAGTAGTGGAACGAGTGACAGTTAACTCTGGGCGATAAGTGCCGGAGATGAACTATAGCCTCTCGAGCAGCTAGTTGGATGGCTTGAGGCTCAAAGGAAGTTGTCCTTCCGGCGAACCTGTAGGGGCGCTTGGGCGCTAGACCCCTACCGTAGATGTGTACAGTGGCCCAGAATTGTCGGCTCTCACCGCTCATGGGTCCTTGGTACACAACATATTCTGGGGGCTGTTCTAACGCATAGGCACGACGGGTGAGGTTTGCGAGTATGGTCACAAAGCCTCCAAGGTTGGTTGCTGTGGTCTCATTTTGCACGACGGGGCCAGGCATTAAGGCTCGGTTTTGGGTAGCGGTTGTGTTTTGCTGAGTTGGGGCTAGCGTGCCCTTTTTATAGGAAAAAGGGGACGGAGTCTTCCTTCGCACGCTTGCAAAAAGACTATTCAGGATTCGGTCACTAGCGCATGAGCGACAGGTTAGGTTGATAGGTTGGGCACCGACTGCCAAAAGGTGCTGGGTCATTGTGTGGCTATCTTGCATGAGAAGCTTGGCTGGGGTTTGGTTATGGTCTGGTGGGTTGGTTAACCAAGGTTTATCGACCTGGCTAAGATAGGGTAAGCCAATGGTCAGCCTGGCTCTGATACCAAGTTTGTCGGGACCGGATTTTCGGGATATAATTTCCAGAAAATGGCCCTTGTGCTCACCAGCCCCAGGATTACTGTTAGCTGATGAGGCACCAACTTGATACAAAAATCCCAGGCAAAAAAATACATAATATGTAGTACAAGACCATTCGGGCCTGTGAGTACAACAATTGGTTTTCTACTGGTCGATGGCGGAAGCGGTTTGTGAGTCATCAGTGTCTATGGGATTCCATTTCCCATAGGAACAGCTGACCAGGATAACTCCTATCTTCGCGAGGCTGCTATCACCGTTGCTTAGGTTCCGGGGCTGTCATCGCAACGCTCCTCTCCAAGCAAGCAATCTGGCCAAGACAATACCCAAGGACAAGCCAGTGAGTACTTTTGAATGTACTCGCAAACATTATGAACACGGGTATAATATAATTGATAATTATGCACTGAAATATTCTATGATGACATCATCAGTCATAAATAAAACATCTTTTATGCATGCAAGCAGGTTATTTATATGCAACAGGAATATGTAATGACATAATAGTAATAAAATGCACCGATCGGATGTCTGAAGAGACGTCTCGAAAGGATAGTAAAAGTGAGCATGCCTCAATCGGGCGTCTTAGCGACACCACATAAATGGCTTATAAGGTAAATAAATTACAAGCGTGCCACAGTCGGGCGTCTCAGCGACACCACATAAAGGGCTTATGAAGTAAATAAAATAACAAGCATGCCACAGTCGGGCGTCTGAGCGACACCACATAAAGGGCTTGTAAGTAAATGAAATAACGAACCTGCCACAGTCGGGCGTCTGAGCGACGCCACATAAAGGGCTTATACGAAAATGAAATAACAAACATGCCACAGTCGCGCGTCTGAGCGACGCCACCTAAAGGGCTTATATATAAACATAATCATAGTGAATATCCAGGAGGTGGTACCGTCCCAGGGATATTCATTATTTCAAACAATGCAAACAATTAGTCCACAATGATCATAATCATAACCATCATGTATCACAAGTCATAATCAATATTCGGGTTTAGTAGTTTCTCCTCCGAAGACCGACACTAAGACCGACATTTGACCGATCCCAGACTGTAGTCCTTAACCATGGACACGGCTATTCGAATAGGTTTAATATCTCTGCAGAGGGTGTACTCTTTACCCACGAGTAACGGATTTCTTTAGTTCATCGGAACTAATTCCGTCTACGGTCTTTTAGTTGAAAACACGCCTGACTTGCACACACCCACTTAACTCACCAGTTTCTGGAATCACCCACGACACCTGTCAAGCAAAACTCTAAGTGGGGAGGCTACAACCTCGCGTAGGATGGGATCAAATTTATATCGCACGCTCTAAGGGGTGCCCCCTCTCGGTCCCAACCGGAAACACCCATGCCCCCGGACCAGGTGGCATGCCTACCGGCTACAACCGGTATCTTCCACCGTGGCCTCTCTATACGGTGTGTGCTTGAAAGGGGTTGACGACTTACTGAATCGTACCCTACCTACGGCAGGGACAAGTGGTAGTACAAAACAAGTATGGGGGTTACTGGAACAAGACTCGATCTACGGTCGACTCAGGAGGTTTATGAATTCCCTACATGACATGTATAACAAATATATTTCAACCAACAAAATCACCACCCATTATACCTTACTATGCCATACCGGACATAACCGTCCTGACGGAGACCGGCGACAAGCTCACGCCTACCCAAGGCAGAGGCTTTCCCGGGTTCCTTTCCGGCATGCATGCAAGGCACATGAGGATGATTACCATCACAAGTATATTCATTTCCAAGAGCAAGGAAATCACTAATATGCATCCATGCAAATGACCATATCACATGAAATAACAAGTTCTCCGAAATAAGGTGGTGTTATAAATTTGTCAACTAACACACCAAAAATATTATGCCGGGGTTCAGAATGCTTGCCTTCAAGGTGTGGAGAGGTGGGGGTGCTCTCCAAAACTTTTGAAAGTTTTCTTCCTCTCTCCAAAATCCTATTTTCAATAAATTTGAATTAACACACAATTTCAAAACGGCACAAAAAAGTTGTTTGAATTTTTTTCAAATAAATATGATAACAAACTAGACAAAAATTTAAAGAGGACAGAAAAAGAATCAATCAAAAATCATTTTCTGTTTAAAAGTTATAAGAGTTTTAATCCAGGGACTTTTCTATAATGAAACAGAAACTTCTCAGCGGGCTGAACAGAAAAAGATCAGAAAAACGCTTCAGACTGAAAGCGTATTTTCCCGAATGCGTTTTCAGAAAACGCTTCATTTAAAAGAAAAGAGAGACTGACGGGGGGGTCCCACCCGTCGGGTTTGAATTTTCAAATGGGGAAGAGACAGAGCTCGTCGGCTCCCGAGAGCTGTGGTGGTCGCCGGCGGCGATCCACGGCGAGTTAGGAGGATCGGAGAGTACCTACGTGCTCAGTGTGTCCTTCCGCGTCGGTGGGTGGGGGTGGTGGTCGTCGGCGAGCACCACGTCGACGACGGTCCTTGCTCCGGCGGACGTCGGCTCAGGTGGAGTTGGATCTCGTCGGGGAGGGCTGCAGAGGTCAAATTGAAGCTTGGGTTAGATCACTGGGTGCTCGAGGAGACTACTGACAAGGTCTGGGCGACGGGGATTGCCTCACCGGAGTGGATCGAGCTGGTGGCCGAGGCGGATCGGGGCGGCCGGAGTTGGTGGAGGAGACCTCCTCGAGGTCCTCCTAGTGGCTTGGCGGGGTGTTGGTGGGGTGCAGTGGTGGTGCGTGCTCGAGAGCGAGCTCGGGACCTCTTTTTATAGGCGATCCGAGGCGGTGGCCGTGAACGGGGATCTCCGGCGATGGTTACGGCAGCGCAGTGCTTGGTCGGGGAGTTTAGGAGGTTGGGCAACAACGTGGAGGTCCACTGGTTCCGTTTTGGCGCTAAACGAGCTTGGATTAGGAGCCCTGGGTGGATTCGACGGAACGGGGCGGCGCGGGCCCGTCGGCGGCATAGGGCGCGCCCTGTGCCTACTAGGCCACGGCGACGGTGCTGCGGGGTGCGCTGGCGTGCATGAGGTCGCGCGGAGGGCGGGGGAGCATTGGGCGGCGCCGAATGGCGTTGTGAGCTGGCGTTGTCTTCTGTTGGCCGCCACGGGTGGCTTTGCCACCACAGAAGCTGCCAACTCCGGCGATGCTCGCCGCCACCGACACCTGTGCCCGTCCAAGGGGGCGTGCGGTGCTCTGGCCAGGGAGGAGAGGCCGAGCGCAACGCGCCAGGGCGCACAGTTGATCGATGACAAGTCCCTGACGTAAAACGACACTGTAAAACTCTGAAACTCTGAATTTTACTGAAAGTGCACAGTAACAGTGCCGGCCAGGTGTTCGACGAAAAGATTTTGGCATGTGGGGAATTTTCCTTGAGCTGATTTTTGGTGGGGTGGCCTCTCATTGCACCTAGAGGCTGCCTGAATTTTGGTAGAATTTTTGGAGAAGAGAAGATATGAATTTCACCAAATTTGACAAATCTGGTCCAAACTTGCAGAGGCTGAAACATGAAAATTTTGAAAAGAAGAAGAGTGGATCTTGATGGTTCTAGGTTGTGGGTGCTAAGGACTATCCAGAGGAGTTGGTTTGAGATCAAAACTCAAAGGAAATTAGGTACTTGCTTTACAAATCACCTAGGCTTAAAATAATTGACAGAATTGTTTTGGGGAATAGAATAAATGAAATAAAATCCAAAAATGGGTTGGACTTGTTGGAACAGAATGAAAATGAGGTTGGTTCACTCAAAAATTTCAAATAACATCATTGGGTTTTTGCATAAAGTTGAATCATAAGCTACTACCAACATCCCATAATTTTGGTGGAGGCTAGAAAGAAATATTTAAATGGGTTGTAGTGCAAAATTGCACTCTGGACCAGAGAAAAAAATTGGGTGTAGAGCTCAAAATATTTCAAGAATAAAATATATTTTTGCATAAAAGTGATTTAAAAACATCACATGACAACTCCAAATTTTGGTTGGAATTTTAAATGAATTTATCAAATGGTTGTAGTTCAAATATGGCCATATAACCTTGGAAAACCATTTCTCAGGAAAATAAAAATCAAGCAAATTAATTATGTAATTACTTCTACTAATAAAAGAAGAGTTTTTCTTGAGAGGTTTAAACAAGTCCAAAAACATATTTGAAAAGTTTTCACTTTGGGGAAAAACTCCATAACAACAAGGGAGAAAAAGGTTCAAAAATAAAAAGGGAGCCCAGAAAATAAAAGTTTTAATTTCCTGGCAAAATTTTAATTTATTAAAACAAGGTCAACATTTTGGGGTGCACAGGCCAACGCGGCCAGATCACATTTTGCACAAGAAATTACACACCATGTTTCGTTGACATGTGGTCCCGTTCCAACATATCAGTGAGACGACGGCGAGTAGTAGGAGTATTTCCGAACGGACGTGTAGGCCGGGGCGCCTCTTCGTGAACCGTGGCAAACTCGCAACCGTCCACCGACTCTTCGCCTTTCCCTCTCGATTTGGAACTGCTATCGCACGCTCTTCCTCTCCCTCCTCCATTTTCCTTCAGACCTTCACCCTTTCTTCTGCCATTGTTCGATCATCTTCTCCATGGAGGGAACAGGCCGCAAATGACCCCGTTATTCTTGCCCCGATCTGAAGATGACGTGGTGTAGGAACTCATTGATCGGTGCGACGTCATCACCTCGACTAGCATGGCAGGTTCGTTCAAGCCCATTCTCGACTCAACTAATAACATCATTACAAAGAACCCAAGAGTCAAGGAGCGGTTTGATCTCCCCTATCTTCTTCGCTGTGACCCTGATGACTGGCGCCGGCACGACGGAGGCCTCGCCCTGTGCCAGTTGATGCCGCTTGATAATGATACGTATGATGTTAAGATGCCATCGCTTGAGGGCAAGGCTTGGGCGGGCGCAAATGGAGATTGGGTTGTTTACATTGGGTCCAACTGCGAGTGGGAACTTGTGAATGTGTACACTTGTGATCGGGTTCCACTTCCAAAAATCTCAGCAGACTGCCCAGAGGTTGAGAACACCGGTATTGTACGCACGGAAGATAGCAATTTGTCGAGTTCCCAACCGCTCTTGGAATTACAACAACTATGAAGTCGTTTCTATATTCGACAAGCTTGTTGCCGTCCTTGGTGGTTCGACTCGATGGATATTGCTCAAAAATCAGTTTCTATACACGGATGAGTACTATGATGCAATTCAATACGAGGGCCTTGTGTTTGCTGCCACCACTCGTGGCACTGTTTTGCATGGGATCCTCGTAGTTTCGGTACGTTTGTCTTCCATCGTAATTATAATTGTTTCATCCACATGCATGCGGGTTAGAAAGTTTCCCTTTACTAATTAACTTTCTTCTTGTGTTTCCAAGGTCCTGTGAACATCCCACCACCTATACTTGAAAATTTTTATAACCAAGGGGGAGATAACGATGGTGATGATCACGAGCATGAGGACGAGCATCACCCATATACTCTATGGCGCCTGGCAACTAATTTCGATGGATCACCTCTTCTTGTGTGTATACAGCCCACTGATGATGTTACTGCTAAGGAAGCAGGTGTAGTCTCCCATGGTCGCACTCTCCAGACCTATTCCAACACCCGTTGCATGGTATTCGGGATGGATACTAGTGTGCTAGCGCCAACTCCTTCTCCCTGGTACAGAATTGTAGTCTTGGAGAAAACTCGCTCTTCCTTGGACAAAACTATCCGATGATGGTGAAAGGCGATCCAACTGCTATTGACACAATGTTAACAGTACCATTTATGAGAAGCAATTGTGTCTATACCTCGGACATTTGGGTGGTTCCCTACCCTGGTACTCATATAGTAGGCCGCTTCAGCCTGGATGATAAGTCCTGCGTTGGTTTCCAGATCGACAATCGATGGCCCGTCCCAGAGAATCACTTGTGGTTCAAAGCAAGTGTTTCCAACACCGAGAAATGGTTGAGTTGAAGTTCATTTCATTGCTTGTTATTTGTTGTGCGGTGAAAACTTTAGTATTTATAATGCATACTCGTTGTCGATGTGGGTTGATGACCTGTTGTATGTAATAAAATGATATGCCTATGATAAACTTACTAAATTTATGAATGGCTTTCGAGTCGCTTCTTTGAGTGAGTGGTGCGACGAGGCAAAAAAATATTTTCCGAATACATAATTGTACGTGCATTGCAACAAGTTATCGGATGAGGCCAATCAACAATAGTAGTATACTATTTGTACTAGCTTCACATGCTTCGCGCATCGGGCGAGTGTTTTTACTGTAGCCATAGGTTAATGTGTTCGCTGTACGTAACCAGTACCTTGAATCCTCGATACTAGTACTATATAGTAGGAGTAAGTAGTAGGAGTAGTAGGGTGGCATGGGCCAGAACAAGCATTCACGTCCAAGAGTACGGCACACGCCACCACCACGACATCCATCTGACACCATATTATTTCTTGGAGTCCGTGCTAGAGCAATCTCTTCAACCTCGTCGTTTCTCTAACTTCAGCCATCGCGCGATGGGCGAGGTGGGGGTTTGCCGATAGTCGGTTTCCTTAACTGTGGTCCGACTTGTAAGGCCAACTCCAACGCACGACCCCAAACGGACCTCCGTTTTGCATGAACTCCAACGATAATTTTGACTAGAAAAGCAAGACCAAAGAAAACAAGAACCACAAGAATACATTTTACTACTCTTGTAAGTTGGATTAGTGCCTTCTCGATGCATTCATTGTTGATCTTCGGAGGCTCGATCTTGCGTGCTTCTTTCTTCTTCGAGTGTAAAGAAGTAGACGTTGCTTCCTCGCATCTAGTCTCATGTCTAGCCTCTATTCTAGTAGGAGTATCAACAAGTGCACTAATCTCATCTCTAGCCTCTGTGCTAGCTAAAAGTGATAGAACATCTACTAAATTGCGCTCTATCAATATATGGATGTACTCTTCTTCCCAATACAAAAACTTGCATCCATTCTACTCCCTCCGTTGCACAATACATGCCTTCTATTTGTCAAAATATATATGTATCTAGACATGTTTTAGTATATAGGTACATCCATTTTTGGACAAATGGAAGTCAAGTATTTTGGAACGGAGGGAGTACACAATAAATTTTTTAAGTTAGCACAACTAATCTAATCCGAGAGCATAACCGAAGATTTGGTTGGGTTCTTCCTCCTTTTGTCGACACGTGGGACATCCAGCATCCAAGTCGTGTCATGAAAGAAAATAGAGTGGTAGTTGAAGCCACGAGATGTGCATATTGGGTTAAACTGTAAATAGAATCTTACTATTCTTGAGTAACTCCAAAAGCGACCACTGAAGATCTTTATTGGATTTGTTTTTCATCACCAGCACGTCGAGGTGAAAGATGCGCAGGTTCAGTGGGTCCTCTTGCGTCACTGACATGTGGGGCCGCATGTGAGCAAATAGACGATGGGCTCCGCGCGTCCGCTGGCTGGCTGAGAAGAGAGATAGAGGAGGGCTAAGCACGGACTGCAGGAAATTTGTTCTACGTACCTCGATATAGGCTCGATATAGTGGGGTGGCATGGGCAGCATTCACGTCTAGCAGTACGACACACGCCACCTGCATGAGTCCCATTCGACACCAATTTTCTTGGAGTGCGTGCTACAGCCAACTCTTCTCCCTCCTGTTTTCTCAGCCATCGCGCGGTGGGCGGGGTGGGGATTTGCCGATAGTCAGTTTGCTCAACTGCGGTCCCACTTGTAAGTGAAAATGCAACACCGCACGCATTCCCACTTGAGCGGCGTGCCAGACCAACCGTGTGGGGTGCGACGCGAACACGGCAGGCTTTTCCTTTTGAACTCGTAACTTGTCAAATTTGGTTTTGCTCCATGGCGCGACCGATAGATAGAAAATAGCGATTTTGCCTAGAGTAATGAGAAGTTTGGTTCTAGCGCCGTTCATGCATGGAGTACGTACGAAAATTATGAAGTTGATGCGAAAGGTAAGATAATTACTGTAGTATCATATACTACTACATGGATTTGACGGAAAGATAAAAATACATACGAAGCCATCAACGACATCCTCACGCCCTAGTGCGCCGGGTCACCAACCGACGTGTGAGGAGCGACGGCGTTGGCGGCGATCTCAACGTGCTTCTGAATAGTGCCATCCAAGGTTGCCCTGCGGTCCAAGAAGGCCAGCGTCCTATCGTCCTCCTCTTGCATGTAGTAGTCCTTGTGGATGATTTGCGCGTAGACGTGGGTGATTATGTCGATGGTGTCTTGCTGCGCCAGGCGCTGCGCGGCGAGCGCGACCTCGAGGTGGACATTCTCCGGCGCGACGGCGGGCAGTCGCAGGGCCACCACTGCGTCAAAGAGGTTGTCACCATAGTGTCCGTTGAGGGTGGCGGGCATTGCAGAGCCTGGGCCCGTCGGCTGTAGGCTTACGTCAAAGTCGTCCGCAATCTTCTTGATGACGGTGAACTTGTCGAGGAAACCGACGAGGACCTCATCGAATAAGGAGACGAAGCTGTCGTCCAAGAGGCCCCTCGCCCTGGCGGCCTCAAGCAATAGTACCTGGAGATGTTCCTCGGTGTCGGGCCGCAGGCCGGCGTCGTGGACCATCTGGCACAGCCGACTAATGCTCGCGCTCATCGCCTCCATGGGTCTAGCTTAGCTTCTAGTCAATTGATCTTGCGATTCGAGTGATCACTCTTTCCCTTGGTTAGCGTGGTAGGTGCGTAAGATTTCGTACTACTCCTCGGCCCTCTACTACACCTGCCTTTGGCTGTATGATAGGTGGGCCAGCCACCCCCGGGCCTACATGTCATTCACCCAAAGGCAGTTGCCGTAAGTCAATGAAGTTGCGCCCCCCTCCGTGCCGGTGCAGTATAGTCATCTCACCGGACCTCTAGTTGGGGCTAAACAAGAGAAGTTTGATGTTTACTTGTTTATTGGTCCCCTTTGCATTTTGCGACAAGTTTTGACCTTTGATTTAACTAATAAATGTTAATGCATGTAAAAAAAGATGTTGTGTAAGTCACCTTACAAAAACCAAATAATCCCAAAATACTTAGGCACGGTGCATTAACTCCCTCCTTGTTTCTTATTTCGTGACATATCAACCAATGAGAGATGTGGGCCGTGCAAGCTTTCAATGACTTGAGACTACCAAACATGACATGCAGTGTTTAGTTCATTGCATGTAATCCTATTAGTACTCTAGTTAGCAAAAAAACATTAAGTTCTCTCGCCGATAAGAATAAAACACCATTTATTTATTTACAGAGGGAGTAGTACATTTTTTGTGACATGCATTACTAGATATTGCTAGTCAAATACTAAAATCCAGATGGACGGGGTAGTACTCCTAAATACAGACGGTGGTGCTACTAGTACTAGTAGTAGTACTACCAATGCAGTAGTAGGAGTACTAGCACTGTACTACCTGTTGGTCAAATTATTACGTGCTGCTCCTCACAGTGAAATGACAAGACCCTGTGCCGGAGATGACACCTGAGTATAGGCGCCGTGTTCGGCATACCATAGTCAGCCTCACCGTCTGCAGTCACTATCATCATGGCTGTAGAGCTAGCCTGCTTACAACTAGCCCTGTACGACATAATTTCCCGTGCGTAGATGCCCGTGCATTGCACAGAACACCAAGATTGGGCGTGGACGGCTCCGGCAGCGGCCATCGCGCCAGATTTTTCCACGGCCTTCTAGATGTGGTGGGGAGGAGATAAGGCTGATTGTGAGAGAGAAGGAGTTGTTTGTAAATAGGGAACAAGTGCGGGCATCTTTTTGCAAAAATGGAGAAGCTTGGTTTGTATGCGTCATATCTAGATTCGACGGCTATTGGTGAAAGATGGGAGGCACAACATCATCACCAACTCAGGACCTGTTTGATTCGCAGGATTTTGAAAACGCAGGAATAGGACATGACAATATTACAAGTTTCAAACTGATATTACAAATGTTAAGAGTAATGATGCACCTACGAAGAGGGAATTACTAGGAAGTTTACATAAGAACTTTCTTTACTTTAGGTGGATGCAGCATTGTCGTACAAACTAAAATCCACCGCCCCGACAAGTCACTAATGGGCAAATAATTTTTCGAGTCTCTGGCCACTTGATGTTTCAAAAACAAATTCAGCTTCTGCGGAGACTTTGTCATTTAGGCTTAGACGCTTGTGGTGATCAGCATGCCATTCATTGTTGCAGCAGAGAACGCCAAACCTCATTACCTTGAGCGCACTTGCCTCCAGAATAAAGAACCTGGCCAATTTAATCCCAGATGTGTTGCCTCGGTAGTCGATCAAATCAATTTCTGTAAGATGGAGATCAAGGCATTCGATGAGATTGTTATAGTGCAGCACATTTTTCACTTTCGGGTCTTTTTTTATCTGCAAAAGAAGAGAACATATTAGAGCAGCTGGCTGCATAAGATTGTCGTGTCATCAAGAGGTACCGATATCATTCGCTCATACGATAGGGTTGGCTGGCTAGTGATATTTTTTCACTCTATCTCTATCTATCTCTCTCTCTCTCTCTCTCTCTCTCTCTCTCTCTTTGTTTCCTCTCATTTAACTAGGAGCACGTGAAGAGCTTGGGCATCTGTTGCCTTCCACTACGTGGCCGATGCCATATTTTGCAAAAGTATGCCACATAATATGCATCGATGTTAAATCAAAAGATCTTGGCACCGCTCTCTCGCGATGTGAGAGAGTTGGCACTGTTGTGCACACAAACCCACATGTATAAACAAATCAATCAAACCAACTACACCAGCCTCTCACTCTCCCAAACAAGTGTTTTTTATTGCCTCAGTCCTCTCTCTCTCTCTCTCCCACGCATTGTTTTTTCATTGCGTGGGTTAATTTGGCACCGGAGCAAAGTAGGTGATCCAGATAGGGGCACCAGGTGAGCAATCGAGGGGCATTGATGCCAAATGCATCACAAGTGAATTAGGCACATATTTTGGCCTACATAGCCCACTTTTGTACTCCCTCCGTCCCAAAATTCTTGTCTTAAATTTGTCTAAATACGAATGTATCTAATTACATTTTAGTGTTCGATACATCCGTATCTAAACAAATGTAAGACAAGAATTTTGGGACAGAGGGAATACTACCTCGTATTTAGTATAAAATTTTAACCATAGATTTACCTAAGAAAATGCCAATGCATGTCACTAAAAATTACACCATTTGAAATTATATTCAAATACGAATCCAATGATATAGTTCTTAGTGACATGCATTAACATTTTGTCAGTTAAACCTATGGTCAAATTATGATACTACAAAATTGGAAGAGTAAACTAGGACGGAGGTAGTACTTGCTCTTAGGGTAACCATAGAGTTACTGGAGTAGTCTAAGTTACTTTCCACTATGTCTATCCTAGGCTACTATAGTAGTACATCATAAAAACGATGCAGGTGATCACGTGAGAAAAAATACTAAAAACATTTCTTTCGGTGCAATGCGTAGATGCAGTTTTGAACACTACACTTGTCATCATAATTTGGGAAAATTTCAAAAAAATTGAGCTACGTTGTGATTAGCGTTTACTTATAGGAAAGAAGTTTCACCTCGATGAGTAGCTTCTCCGTGCACGGAAAGCATGTAAGGAATCCAACAACTTGATCCAATTGGGCCGATAGATTTTAGTGCTAAGATCTTCACTGTGCGCATGGGCTGGGTGAAGCTTGTGGGAATCATTTTCTAGAAGACGGTCGTAAATACATCAAGAAGAAATTAAAAAATGTGAATTTCAAGAAGAGGGAGAAGAAGATGAGTGATGTACCTGAATGATTACGAATCCAATAAAGAGTTCGGAGAATTTGGCAGACGAGTACACCAACGCTGTCAATTTTGGCGCGTCAATGACCCTGATTTTTGTTGGACCTTCTAGATCCGATTCAAGCAATCTCTCAAGGAAAGGCGCATTCTCAATGACCATAACGTGGAACAGATGGAGTGATCTCTTCCCAATTGATGTCTTGTTGCGGGGCCAGCATGACACATAAATCCATCGGAGATTCATTGAGGCGATGTGGAGGCTAATGAACCCGTGGATCTGCTCAAGACAAAGGTACTCGAGCGCAGTACAGCTGCGGAGCAGGTGCTCCATAGCCTTCTTCGAGATGACAATGTCAAAGAGGTCGAGCTGCTTGAGTTGAGGGAGAAGAAGGGCGGGCGCGACATTAATCTGGGGAAGATAGAAGGAGCTGAAGCTGGCGCGGCGCAGCGTTGGCGTGAGGCGGAGCGCAGACGGTGGCAGAGAGCGACATTGTCTAGCTTCAAAGCTGAGCTCCTCGAGCTGATCTAGGGCGGGGGATAACAACCACTCGTCGAACTTGGGTTGGACCTTGCAGTTGGTACTGAACATGCGGATGTCAAGGCGTCTGGCTGGCCCATGGTGCGATGAAAGGATCTTGGAGACTGCAGCCATGCGTTTGCAATCCCCGTCGCAGAGGCAGCTGTCGACAGTGAGGTTGAGGGGGATGCAGCGCCAGAGGGGGCGCCACAGCCGGGAGAGCAGGGCGGTCCGCACGACAGATTTTGTGGGGAGGAGGCCGATGATGACGAGCAGCATGTTGTCGAGAAGGCTACTGATGAAGTCCGGGCTCGCCGGATGTGGTTTTGGCTCGAGCCGCCTCCGCTCTTGGCTGCCTCGCCGTCCATCTCAACCAGCAGCGACGCCGGTGTACACGTGTGCTGGTGTGTGTTGTGTGCTGGGTGTGCGCGAGTGCGTCCTTCTGTGCATGCCGCCACGCAGTGGTGAATTGTGCGCTAGTGCGTCCTTCGTGCGCAAGAAGTTTGTCCTCAATGCGCCCTCAATTTACTAGCATGCGGGGTGCTACCTCGAGTGGTTTCAACTTTGTTTACTTCACCGCCTGTCAGATGGACCTCTAGTTTACTTATTTTCACCCACTGCCACATGGGCCAGCACACGAAGATACAGAACACGAGCTGACAAGGCATCATGTGGATTGGTTGACCGGTTAACTAAACAATATATGGAGCTATACGCTGACATAGTGAGCGTATAGTCCGTCGGTATAGAGTGTTCGAGTGAGAGGGGAGGCCCGTGAGAGATAGCAGAGAAAGAGCTACTCCCTCCGTTCGATAATGTAGTTTCAACATTTTTTTAAGTCAAATTTTTGAAACTTTGACCAAGTTTATAAAGAAATTGTCAGGACCCCGATTCCAAGCCACATCGATCTAGCTGGTAACACCTCATATCACTTTGCGGCCTCACGCACGGTATCCCACGGGTGTCGCCTTACCATGGCCCAAGACCGTTTGCGCCTTTTGGCTCACGTATATGATAGTGTTGCTAGCATCCATATGACAGAGAACCCGGGCCGACATGGCTAGTCGTGAACCCAAAGCGGCACAGACCTATGGAGATAGGCATACATGAATCACATCGAGCATGTCGGTCATCAGCGAGTAATTCCGGGCTGTAGCACTGGGCTAACAGGACTCCAGGGAACCCGGGCTGTAGCAGGCTAGGCAGGACTCCGGAAGTCACCATGTGACATTTCCCCGAAGGGACAGACATAGGGACGGAGTGAAACACATGCCGGCCAATCAAGTGTCCTGAACAGTGGTGCTGGGCTAGCAGGACTCCGGTGAACCAGGCTGTAGCGGACTACTATGGCTCGAGGAACACTAGACTACATTTCCCCATAAGAAAGGCTGCCACGGATAAACAATTATATTGTCGGATCCCACTCATAACAAGCATTTCAATCATACACACAATATGCCTGATATGAGTACATACAACATGGCATCACAACAAAACTCTAAAACTCAAGTACTTTATTTAAAGGCTCCAGAGAGCCATACATAACATGTTCATACAGATAGGGGTCACATGACCCGACACTCAAGTCATACAATCATACAAGCACCTGCGGAAGCAACTAGTCTGAGTACAGACTCTAGAAAGAAAGAAGGCTTCTCGAAGCCTATCTATCTACATAGGGCCCTCCATGGCCAGGATCACCACCTGGGTGGCTAGTCACTCGTCGACGTCAAGGTCTACGTAGAACCCATCGGAGGGGGCGGTGTTGTCGTCTGAAAATAGTAATTAAGCAAACATGAGTACAAAGGTACTCAGCAAGTCTTACATCAGAACCTACTATACATGCTTATTCTCAAGAAGGTGGTGGAGTTAATGCAGCAAGCCAGCTTTGACTCTTGGCTAAGCTATCCTACGGAACTCCACTAGTAAAATAGTTTTCGCACACGAGTCCACTACTCACCAACACAATACTCCACCGGGGATCCTCCCTCGTCATCCTACGAGAGGGCCATCCTCGGTACTCACGCTTATCTTGAGTCTTTTAGTAGTGTCCATTAACTTGTCTATGAACTGTATAGGCAACCAAGTAGTCCTTTACCGCGGACGCGGCTATTCGAATAGTTTTATACCCTGTAGGGGTGTACTTCTTCATACACGCTTTCACCACTTACCGCCGTTTACACGACATGTACTCGGCAACCTTCAAGCGGAAGCCCAGCGAGGGTGTCGGCCACGGCCTACCTAAACACTTAAGTGTCTAGTCCAGGTTTATCGCCTATCCAGGTTCCATCCGCAGGGAGTCCGGCCGAGGTTTCCACATACGGCCCCGAACGATGTGAACAGGGTTCCAGAGACACCAAACGGGTGACTCGGTACACCGTGCCATGGTGTAACTACCGCAACATAGCCCACCCCTAGGGTCAGCGCTACGCACGGCCGCCAACACATAACCTACAAACACCAGAAACTATTTGCAACTCCTGGACAGAGTACTAGGGTGATTAAGAAGTCGAGAGGGTCCATTGGTTTCGGGCCCGATGTACGGTAGTAACTGCATCTTAAATCACACATACAGATCTCAGTTCTTATGTACAGCCTCAATGAAACAACCCACCATGTACTCCTACATGGCCTCTCATCGATACCTTTACCAAAACATGTTCAACACATCCCTCACATTATTGGCATAAGCATTTCACTCTAGCCCATCACCCAGATGAACCAGACCTGACACAACTCTAAACATAGCAGGCATAGCAAGGTAGGAATCACATACATGGCTCAATCAACTCCTACACATGCTAGTGGGTTTCATCTAGTTATTGTGGCAATGACAGGTTATGCAGAGGATAAGGGTTCAACTACCGTAGCACACAGCAGTTTGAATCGCGTTGTCTTAATGTAGTAAACAAGAGCATAAGCGAGAACATGGGTTTGTATCGGAATGATCAATGGGTTGCTTGCCTGATGGAGTAGTAGTGGGATACTGCCCTTCAGTTGGATACTCGTGAATATCCTCGGAGGCAGAACCTACCACGAAGAACACATCGGAACACAATCAACACATGACGATATGCAACAATATGATGCATGCTATGACATGGCAATATGAATGTGTCTTGGCCTAATGCAAGCTATAACATAAAGGAATGTGCTTATTTGAATCAAGATTCAACTATTAGCTTATTAAACATGGCTTTAATAGTGCATTTCCTTATTCTGCTTAAACAGCAAGGTAAACTTGTTTTGTCATGCATGAAACCATTACATATGGATAGATTGAATTTTTCTGATCATTTTTCATATATAAATCTTTGCATTTGGAGCTATGGTTGATTTTCTATGATTTTTAGAAGTTTTGACTATTTTCTGGAATTTCCTGTATAAGAATAATTCCAGTAATTTAATTACTGCGTCAGCATTACGTCAGGGTGACGTCAGTGGTCAACGGGGACGTCCAGGTCAAACCTGACTGGTGGGTCCGGCGTGTCAGTAGTGAATTAAGCTAATTATTTTTAATTAAAACTAATCTGATTTAGTTAACAAAGGGGGCCCACTAGTCATTGACTCAGGGGAGTCAAACTGGGGTCAAACCCCTGGTCAGCGGGGCTAATCCCGCCGGCGTTGAGTCGCCGGCAAGGCCGAGACGGCGGAGGGCTTCGAATTTGGTCCTCCGGTGACCAAATCGACGGCGGATACGTGCTACGCGTAGCTGGGGCTCGCGCGCATCTAGTGGGCAAGTGGGAGGAGCTGGGGTGGAGCGAGCTCGCCGGAATCGAGCTCGTGGCGGCGGCCAGAGTTCGGGCGGGGTTGGTTTCGAGGCTACGGTGCACGGGAGAAGGAGCTGGTGGTGGCTACGGGTTCCTGGTGCTGCGTTAAGCACAACGGCGAGCTTGGCCTTGAGCCACTGTGGCTCTGGCCATGACGGCACCATGGCCGGCAGCGGGGAGCTCTCGGGTGCGGTGGAAAAAAGGCGGCTACAGAGGCCAAACAAGCATGGGAGCTAGGGGAAAAGGAAGAGGAGCTCACAGCGGGGTCGGAGAGAGGGTCAGCGAGCTCGGGGAGGACTTGAGGCCGGCGAATCGAATGACGGCGTCTGGCGGCCGTAGACGGGGAAGAAAGTCACCATGTCGTCTTGGGGTCGTCCGAGCTTGCGTGGGTCAACGGAGAGGTCCAGGGCGACGAGGCGGAGCGATTGGGCTCGTCGGAGGGGCGAGGGAGTGGCCCTGGGGGCAACTACGGCGATCGGCGGCGAGGAACGCGCTCGGCCATCGCGGGGGAGAGTGAGGGAGATGAGGGGGAGAGTGAGGGAGGATGAGAGGGGGACGTGGGGGTCGCGTGTCACCCCTGGACGTCTCCGGGACGTGGGCAGAAGCAGGAGGTGGCCGGCGTGTGGCCGCGGGCGCCGGCCACGCGCTCCGCGTCCTTCTAGCGAGAGGAGGAGGACGACTGGCGAGCCAGTCGGCTGGGCCGAGCCAGGTGGCTGGGCCAGCACAGGTAAGGCCCAGGTAAGCTTCCCTCTCTCTCTTTTTTATTTGTTTCTGTTTTTCTAATTAACTGCAACTGTTGGGCTTTAATTAAAATACTAAAACGTTTCCAAGAATCCTGAAAATAATTGTGGGCTCTGTTTAGATTATTTCCAACAGCAAACATTTATTTCTAGAATTATTTGAGCATTTAAATTATTTTATAGCCTTTAAATGCCCAAATTCAAATACTTATGATTTAATTCCATGACCTTCAATTGACCTAGAAAATTGTGCACCAATTTTGCCAGAGGTTTTAACCCAAGACAAAGAGGGTGAACTTTTTAGAAGGGCATTTCAGGTTCATTGAAAATAATTTTAGTAAACCCTAGTTGTTTCCAGGGGGGTGTTGGGGGTTTCTGCTTTCCCCATTTCAAAATTAAGAGAAATTTAAACATGATGCACACTCTAATGCTTGAACTAGCTAGGGTGTGACAACTGACCCCCACTCAAAAGAATCTCGTCCGAAGATTTAGGATCCTCCGGGAAGAAGGTGGGGTACTCGAGTCGAAGACGATCCTCCCTTTCCCAAGTGGCTTCTTTCTCGGAATGGTGTGACCATTGAACCTTGAGAAACTTGATATTCTGACGTCGAGTGGTACGCTCGACTTGATCAAGGATACGAACGGGATATTCCCGATAGGAGAGGTTATCTTGTAGATCAAGCGTTTCGTGGTCCACTCCACGGATAGGATCCGCGAAGCAACGCCTGAGTTGTGAAACGTGGAAGACATCGTGAACTCTGGAAAGATGCGGAGGTAGTTCCAATTGGTAGGCAATTTCTCCTCGTTTGGCAAGAATGTGAAAGGGTCCAATGTAACGAGGATCCAATTTGCCTTTGATACCGAAACGATGGGTTCCCTTTAACGGGGTAACCCGAAGGTAAGCCTTCTCGTCGACTTCATAAGTCATAGGCTTATGTTTACGATCATATTGACTCTTTTGATGAGATTGGGCTGTTTTCAATTTCTCACGAATAACGCGAACCTGCTCTTCTGCTTCCTGAATCATATCCGGGCCAAAGAGTTGTCTTTCCCCGGTTTCTGACCAGTTAAGAGGCGTTCGACATTTTCGTCCATAAAGAACTTCGAAAGGAGCCTTTCCTAAGCTAGCTTGATAACTATTGTTATAAGCAAACTCCACGAAGGGAAGGCATTTCTCCCAACTCATTCCGAACGAGATGACAGAAGCTCGGAGCATATCTTCCAGAATTTGATTGACTCGCTCTACTTGACAACTTGATTGAGGATGGAAGGCGGTACTAAAAGAGAGACGAGTTCCCATAGCATTTTGGAAACTTTCCCAAAATCGAAAGGTGAAGAGACTCCCACGGTCTGAGTTAATTTCCAATGGAACACCATGAAGAGACACTATTCGGGAGATGTATAAACCAGCTAGCTGGCTAGCGGTGATACTCTCACGAACAGGTAGAAAGTGGGCTACTTTGGAAAGACAGTCGATCACAACGAAGATGGCATTATTCCCTCTCTTGGTCCTGGGAAACCCAGTGATGAAATCCATACTGATTTTATACCATTTCCATTCGGGAATAACCAAATGTTGAAGGGTGCCAGCAGGCTGTTGATGCTCTGCTTTAACACAACGACAAACGTCGCAATTAGCAATGTATTGAGCGATTTCTCTTTTCATCCTAGTCCACCAAAACCTCTGGCGTAGGTCTTGATACATTTTAGTACTACCGGGATGAATGGTGAGAGGGGATTCATGAGCTTCCTTAAGGATCAACCGCCTCAGGTTTCGTGCCTTTGGAACCACTAGGCGATTCCCAAAGTATACGACACCTTGATCATCAATGGAGAAACAATTCGCGACTCCTTTCTTAATGTTTCTCTTAATACGGGAGATTCCTGGATCTACCTTCTGTGCCTTGATGATCTGATCCGTAAGGGTAGGTTTCGCCACCAGGGTGGATAGGAATCCTCGAGGAACAATGTGAAGATTTAGCTTACGAAATTCCTCATGGAGAAGTGGTTGACTTTGTTGTAACATCAGGTTATTACAATAGGACTTACGGCTTAGCGCATCAGCCATGACATTGGCTTTGCCCAGGGTGTAAGTTATTCCTAAGTCGTAATCCGAGATCAACTCGACCCAACGTCTTTGCCTGAGATTCAAATCTGGTTGGGTGAAGATATATTTCTAACTTTGGTGATCGGTGAAGATCTCGCAACGATTACCGAGAAGGTAATGTCGCCAAGTTTTAAGTGCATGGACTACAGCTGCAAGCTCAAGATCATGTGTGGGATAATTTTCCTCATGTGGGTGTAATTGTCGTGAAGCATAGGCAATTACCTGACGATCTTGCATGAGTATGCAACCTAGTCCTTGTCGCGAGGCGTCGCAATAGATAATAAAGTCCTTGGAGAAATCTGGTGGTACCAGTATGGGAGCAGATGTCAGGCGTCTTTTCAGTTCTTGAAAACTGAACTCGCACTGTGGAGTCCACTCGAACTTTTTATCTTTCTTGAGGAGTTCAGTTAGAGGTTTAGCAACCTTGGAGAAATTCTCGATGAAGCGGCAGCAATAGCTTGCTAAGCCAAGGAAGCTCCGAACTTGCTTGACCGTCTCAGGTGGAGTCCAATCAAGGACGGCTTGAACTCGCTCGGGATTGACAGCAATACCCTTACCAGAAATTACATGGCCTAGATAGGTCACTTCTGGCAACCAAAATTCACACTTGGAGAATTTGGCATAAAGGCGATGCTCTCGAAGTTTCATCAATACCAGCCTTAGATGTTCGGCATGTTCCTCTTCATTCTTGGAGTAGATGAGTATGTCATCGAGGTATACTACGACGAATTTATCCAAGTACTCCATGAAAACCGAGTTCATTAACCGAGAGAAGGTGGCTGGGGCATTGGTTAAACCGAAGGACATAACGGTGTACTCGTATTGGCCATAACGAGTAACAAAGGCCTGTTTGGGAATGTCCCCGTTTCTGATTTTGATTTGATGGTAGCCCAACCTCAGATCCATCTTGGAAAAGACTGAGGATCCAGCGAGCTGATCATACAGATCATTGATCCTGGGAAGCGGATATTTGTTCTTGATGGTGACCAAATTGACAGGTCGGTAATCCACAACCATTTGATCCGTTCCATCCTTCTTCTTAACGAAGAGGACGGGGCAAGCCCAAGGAGAGGAACTAGGACAGATGAAACCCTTTTTCAATGACTCATCGAGTTGGTTCTTAAGATCGGCTAGTTCTAAGGGTGCCATCTTGTAGGGTCTTCTAGAAATTGGAACGGTTCCTGGAACAAGGTCTATCACAAACACAACATCCCTGTCAGGTGGAACACCTGGCAGTTCTTCTAGAAAGACATCTGGAAAGTCTCGGACTACCGGAACATCCTCAAGGTCTGGAAGAGGGTTGGCATTTAGGGAGTAAAGTTGGCGCTTGGCCACTCGAGTTAAGACATTGACTGTCTTGCCCGATGGGTGAGTAAGTTGAACGGTTCTAGTGGCACAATCAATCTTAGCATAATGAGCTGACATCCAGTCCATACCCAAGATGATGTTTATGTCCGTGGACTTGAGAGCTATTAAGGATGCAAGAAAGACAAGTCTATCGACAAGAATTTTGTTCCCATGGCTTACTCTAGAAGTGTGCCATTTGGAACCCGCAGTTTGAATTACTAAGGAAGTGGGAATGTCACAGAATGTCGTGTTATGCAATCGGGCATAGGTCTCGGATATGAATGAATGATTTGCTCCAATATCGAAAAGAACAGATGTCGGATGGCAGTTAACAAGGAGCATACCAAGGATGACGTTAGGATCCTCATGAGCCTCCTCGGCTGAAACATAGTTGACATGGCCACGTGCAGTGGTGGCCGGCTTGGCATAGAATGTCTTTCCCGTAGGCTTACCACGGCCAACGGACTTTCTAGTTTGATTTGGGTTGTTGTTCTGGGGACACTCTCGGCTATAGTGACCCGGCTCTCCACACTTAAAGCATGTCACCACATTGGGGCGTGGAGCAGCATTAGCAGCGGGGCCACCATAGGGCTTGGGCGGTGCAAATTGCTGGTTGGGATGAGGCGCCTCAAAGGATGGCCTCGGGATGAACCTGGGTGGCAGTGTCGTGCTTGGGATCCACACCCGGCGCTTCTGAGCTCCAGAGCCGGATGAAGAGCCAAAATCACGGGAGTGCTTTCGTGAAGCGTCATAGTCAGTCTGGCCTATCTCAGCACTGATGGCTTTATTGACCAACTTCTGAAAGGAGGTGCACTCGTGCAGACGAAGATCGCGGCGAAGCTCAGGGCTATGTCCCTTGCGGAAGCTTGCCTGCTTCTTAGCGTCAGTAGATACCTCTTCAGGGGCATAGCGTGCCAGATTCCCAAATTCACGACTATATGCATCCATAGTCAGTCTTCCTTGGGTGAAGTTGCAGAACTCCTCCCTGTTGCGATCCATGAGACCTTCCGGGATGTGATGCTCACGGAAAGCCTCACTGAATTCAGCCCAAGTAGTGATTTGGCCGACCAGGTGCGTAGCTTCGAAGTTTTCCCACCAAAGGCTAGCAGGGCCTTCGAGGTGATAGGCAGCATAAGTAACCTTGTCGGCTTCAGCTACATTGGTAGAACGTAGCTTGTGAGTGATGTTGCGAAGCCAGTCATCCGCGTCGAGGGGTTCGACAGAATGGTTAAACTTTGGTGGGTACAGCTTGATGAAGTCATTGATTGACACCAAGTCATTTCGCAGATGGCGTGCAGTGTTCTGTTCAATCCGCTCTAGCAGACAGTTAGTCTCACGCTTGTTTCTTTCCGCCTCCAGCATCACTTCGGCCAGAGAAGGCGGGTGAGGCAGATTTTCACCCCTAGCTGCACTGGCTTCCCCCTGCTCCGAGGCAGCAGGGTTGCTGCGGGTGTTGACCATCCTAGGAGAAAAACAAGACAACGGTTTAGATAAGGATGGTTCAAACTTAGCAAGGAAATGCAGAATGTAATGGATAACACGGAATGCAGAGATGTTCATCCATATGTCATGGTAATATAAAACTGCCATATATATACCATCGGTCATACACATCATACATAGTTTAGTACAAGCCTAGGCTACAGTACAACTATGATGAAAGACGTTACATCTCATCAGAGGCATTCCAAGATCCTATACATTATTTGTCTACATTTCCGGAATTGACTACACACCAAGTCATATTCCACAAGTCACGCAGGACAGTGGAGATACAACTATTACAATACTAGTGATACTACTACTAACTCAGACAGCTCCGTAGTAGTCCTCATAGAAGTCACCTCCATAGCCTGGAAGTTCAACGTGACCATCCAGGAACAGACGGTCCTGAGGAGCCTGTGGACCATAGGGGCTAGGATGAGGTCTTGGACCAACAAACGGTGGCCTGCGGGGACCATGGGGTGGGGTGATGCCTCCCACATCACGCCAATCCACCATGTCTGGCAGAGCTGATCTCACAGGATACAGATCCCTTGTATCCATACATCCAGCTTACACCGCAGGTGCAAACCGAGTCAATGTGGCCCAATGATCAGCACGGGTATTGAAAAGCTCCAGCCTCAAGGCCCGATTCTCTCGGTCCTTATCTTCGAGCATCTCGGCAGTGGTACAAGTTAATGAGTCCTCCTGAGTGGAGTCAGCATAGATAGCCTGAAGATACCCTTGCGCTCCCAGAAGTGAAGCTGGCATGTAACGGAAGTCGGTGTTCCGAAGCAGGCCAGTCCGGACTCGCATAATGGTCATCATGGAATAGGCAGCATCTTGCACAGCCATCTCAACAGTAACCCCGAGTCCATAGGAACAGTGAAGGGGCTCGATAGATCCAGGATAAGAAGGAAATATCCTGACAGTGCAGAAATATTGGCTTTGATTAAAGTCGTGGAATTTCTCTTCGACGGTGTATTCGGGATACCAACGGTAACCCGTCTCGACCATTACCCGGACTAACATAGCAGTATGACCGGGCACGTTGAGGCACCGGGTCAGGCGAACCACTTGGTTTTGAGCATGGTTGGCTATCTGAAAGCACAACCAAAATGCAAAGACATCAGAATTTCTAGGGAAAATTGGACAGCATAACAGCTGTAAATGCTCAGAAATAGAATTGAGACATCCACAACAGTTCGCAATACCACTCAACAACATCATATCAAGGTTCTGATCCAATTAACAACATACTAAGAATAGTAGAAACTGAACTGGGACTTGTAGCAACAATCCTATAAGCTACTACGGATTAGTAACACATGAGCCTGATAGAAGAAGAGAGCCTAGTCCTTAACCCACGTTGAATGAGAAGAGAATGACTCAGATCAGAGGCATAGGGTAAAGGAGTAAAAGAGCCTTACGTTCCCTCCCACAATCAATTCCCCTACATATAACTAAAGCATGTCTAGACTCGACATCGACCAGTTTGGCTCAACGAACCTACAGGCAGTCCGGCTCTGATGCCAACCCTGTCAGGACCCCGATTCCAAGCCACATCGATCTAGCCGGTAACACCTCATATCACTTTGCGGCCTCACGCACGGTATCCCACGGGTGTCGCCTTACCATGGCCCGGGACCGTTTGTGCCTTTTGGCTCACGTATATGATAGTGTCGCTAGCATCCATATGACAGAGAACCCGAGCCGACATGGCTAGTCGTGAATCCAAAGCGGCACAGACGTATGGAGATAGGCATACATGAATCACATCGAGCATGTCGGTCATCAGCGAGTGATTCCGGGCTGTAGCACTGGGCTAACAGGACTCCGGGGAACCCGGGCTGTAGCAGGCTAGGCAGGACTCCAGAAGTCACCGCGTGACATTTCCCCAAAGGGACAGACATAGGGACGGAGTGAAACACATGCCGGCCAGTCAAGTGTCCTGAACAGTAGTGCTGTGCTAGCAGGACTCCGGTGAACCGGGCTGTAGCGGACTACTATGGCTCGAGGAACACTAGACTACATTTCCCCATAAGAAAGGCTGCCAAGGATAAACAACTAGATTGTCGGATCCCACTCATACCAAGCATTTCAATCATACACACAATATGCCCGATATGAGTACATACAACATGGCATCACAACAAAACTCTACAACTCAAGTACTTTATTTAAAGGCTCCAGAGAGCCATACATAACATGTTCATATAGATAGGGGTCACATGACCCGACACTCAAGTCATACAATCATACAAGCACCTGCGGAAGCAACTAGTCTGAGTACAGACTCTAGAAAGAAAGAAGGCTTCTCGAAGCCTGTCTATCTACATAGGGCCCTCCATGGCCAGGATCACCACCTGGGTGGCTAGTCACTCGTCGACGTCAAGTTCTACGTAGAACCCATCGGAGGGGGCGGTGTTGTCGTCTGAAAACAATAATTAAGCAAACATGAGTACAAAGGTACTCAGCAAGTCTTACATCAGAACCTACTATAGATGCTTATTCTCAAGAAGGTGGTGGGGTTAATGCAGCAAGCCAGCTTTGACTCTTGGCTAACCTATCCTATGGAACTCCACCAGTAAAATAGTTTTCACACACGAGTCCACTACTCACCAACACAATACTTCACGGGGGATCCTCCCTCGTCATCCTACGAGAGGGCCATCCTCGGTACTCACGCTTATCTTGAGTCTTTTAGTAGTGTGCATTAACTTGTCTATGAACTGTATAGGCAACCAAGTAGTCCTTTATTGCGGACGCGGCTATTCGAATAGTTTTATACCCTGCAGGGGTGTACTTCTTCATACATGCTTTCACCACTTACCGCCGTTTACATGACATGTACTCGGCAACCTTCAAGTGGAAGCCCAGCGAGGGTGTCGTCCACGGCCTACCTAAACACTTAAGTCTCTAGTCCAGGTTTATCGCCTATCCAGGTTCCATCCGCAGGGAGTCCGGCCGAGGTTTCCACATACGGCCCCGAATGATGTGAACAGGGTTCCCGAGACACCAAACGGGTGACTCGATACACCGTGCCACGTGTATCTACCGCAACATAGCCCACCCCTAGGGTCAGCGCTACGCACGGCCGCCAACACATAACCTACAAACACCAGAAACTATTTGCAACTCCTGGATAGAGTACTAGGGTGATTAAGAAGCCGAGAGGGTCCATTGGTTTCGGGCCCGATGTACGGTAGTAACTGCATCTTAAATCACACATACAGATCTCAGTTCTTATGGACGGCCTCAATGAAACAACCCACCATGTACTCCTACATGGCCTCTCATCGATACCTTTACCAAAACATGTTCAACACATCCCTCACATTATTGGCATAAGCATTTCACTCTAGCCCATCACCCAGATGAACCAGACCTGACACAACTCTAAACATAGCAGGCATAGCAAGGTAGGAATCACATACATGGCTCAATCAACTCCTACACATGCTAGTGGGTTTCATCTAGTTATTGTGGCAATGACAGGTTATGCAGAGGATAAGGGTTCAACTACCGTAGCACACAGCAGTTTGAATCGCGTTGTCTTAATGCAGTAAACAAGAGCAGAAGCGAGAACATGGGTTTGTATCGGAATGATCAATGGGTTGCTTGCCTGATGGAGTGGTAGTGGGATACTGCCCTTCAGTTGGATACTCGTGAATATCCTCAGAGGCGGAACCTACCACGAAGAACACATCGGAACACAATCAACACATGACGATATGCAACAATATGATGCATGCTATGAGATGGCAATATGAATGTGTCTTGGCCTAATGCAAGCTATAACAGAAAGGAATGTGCTTATTTGAATCAAAGATTCAACTATTAGCTTATTAAACATGGCTTTAATAGTGCATTTCCTTATTCTGCTTAAACAGCAAGGTAAACTTGTTTTGTCATGCATGAAACCATTACAGATGGATAGATTGAATTTTTCTGATCATTTTTCATATATAAATCTTTGCATTTGGAGCTATGGTTGATTTTCTATGATTTTTAGAAGTTTTGACTATTTTCTGGAATTTCCTGTATAAGAATAATTCCAGTAATTTAATTACTGCGTCAGCATTACGTCAGGGTGACGTCAGTGGTCAACGGGGACGTCCAGGTCAAACCTGACTGGTGGGTCCGGCGTGTCAGTAGTGAATTAAGCTAATTATTTTTAATTAAAACTAATCTGATTTAGTTAACAAAGGGGGCCCACTAGTCATTGACTCAGGGGAGTCAAACTGGGGTCAAACCCCTGGTCAGCGGGGCTAATCCCGCTGGCGTTGAGTCGCCGGCGAGGCCGAGACGGCGGAGGGCTTCGGATTTGGTCCTCTGGTGACCAAATCGACGGCGGAGACGTGCTACGCGTAGCTGGGGCTCGCGCGCATCTAGTGGGGCAAGTGGGAGGAGCTGGGGTGGAGCGAGCTCGCCGGAATCGAGCTCGTGGCGGCGGCCGGCGTTCGGGCGGGGTTGGTTTCGAGGCTACGGTGCACGGGAGAAGGAGCTGGTGGTGGCTACGGGTTCCTGGTGCTGCGCTGAGCACAACAGCGAGCTTGGCCTCGAGCCACTGTGGCTCTGGCCACGACAGCGCCATGGCTGGCGGCGGGGAGCTCTCGGGTGCGGTGGAAAACGCGGCTACAGAGGCCAAACGAGCACGGGAGCTTGGGGAAAAGGAAGAGGAGCTCACAGCGGAGTCGGAGAGGGGGTCAGCGAGCTCGGGGAGGACTTGAGGCTGGCGAATCGAACGACGGCGTCCGGCGGCCGTAGACGGGGAAGAAGGTCACCATGTCATCTTGGGGTCGTCCGAGCTTGCGTGGGTCGACGGAGAGGTCCAGGGCGACGAGGCGGAGCGATTGGGCTCGTCGGAGGGGCGAGGGAGTGGCTCTGGTGGCAACTACGGCGATCGGCGGCGAGAAACGCGCTCGGCCATCGTGGGGGAGAGTGAGGGAGACGAGGGGGAGAGTGAGGGAGGATGAGAGGGGGACGTGGGGGTCGCGTGGCACCCCTGGACGTCTCTGGGACGTCGGCAGAAGCAGGAGGTGGCCGGCGTGTGGCCGCGGGCGCCGGCCACGCGCTCCGCGTCCTTCTGGCGAGAGGAGGACGACGACTGGCGAGCCAGTCGGCTGGGCCGAGCCAGGTGGCTGGGCCAGCACAGGTAAGGCCCAGGTAAGCTTCCCTCTCTCTTTTTTTTTATTTGTTTACGTTTTTCTAATTAACTGCAACTGTTGGGCTTTAATTAAAATACTAAAGCGTTTCCAAAAATCCTGAAAATAATTGTGGGCTCTGTTTAGATTATTTCCAACAGCAAACATTTATTTCCAGGATTATTTGAGCATTTAAATTATTTTATAGCCTTTAAATGCCCAAATTCAAATACTTATGATTTAATTCAATGACCTTCTATTGACCTAGAAAATTGTGCACCAATTTTGCCAGAGGTTTTAACCCAAGACAAAGAGGGTGGACTTTTTAGAAGGGCATTTCAGGTTCATTGAAAATAATTTTAGTAAACCCTTGTTGTTTCCAGGGGGTGTTGGGGGTTTCTGCTTTCCCCATTTCAAATTTAAGAGAAATTTAAACATGATGCACACTCTAATGCTTGAACTAGCTAGGGTGTGACAGAAATTACTTATATCTACAATACCAAAGATAAATGATAGTATGAAGTAAGTACATATTGTGATGAATCTAATGATCGTTCCAGATGTAAACGTTTTTCTCCACATATACCTGGTCAAACTTTTCTAAGGTTTGACTTTTCAAAACATCCATATGCTTATGGACGTGACAGAGTCCCTAACTAGAGAGAGAGTGAGTGAGTGAGTGAAAAAAGTGTGTGTGTGTGTGTGTGTGAAAGAGACATGGACAACACACGATAAAAGTAGAGAAAAAGCGTGCGTGTCTTATGCAAACATATCACACATGCATCTTTGACAACGGAGGCAAGGTGAGGAGATAGTGTGTGGTTGTTTGGAACCGAGAGAGCAAGACCCCTAGCACGTGGCCAAGAGGGGTCTAACAAACAAGGGAGAGAGGTCGAGAGAGACGTACGGAGAAAATGCCGACATGTGGAGGAGAGAGTGTATGTTTGTCATAGAGAGATCCCCTGGAGATCGTGATGGGACTACATGGGTGGGAGATCGAGTGACAAGGTGTGTGCGCGATAGAAGATGCCCCGAGAGATATCGAGATAGACATATGGATGGAAGGAGACAATACGTGTGTTCCTGATGGCTAGTAAGAGATAATCGTACTTAGGAGGGGGGAGTGCTGACGCCTATGATGGAGTGAGGGGTTATGGTACTTAGGGGGGGTGCATGTCACATGGAGAGAGAACAAGGGCGGAGAGTGTTGGATGGGTCTATATGTATAGCACGAGCGAGACATGTGTATGTGTGAACCAGGGAGATATAAGCCCAGTTTGGCTTGCGTCCTAAGCATCTTTTGCCTGGCCTGGGGTTGTGGCTGGATTTCATGCACGCTTGTTTGGTTGCTACCGTGTGAAAAAGAAAGCCCGTCTGGCCTGGGTTCCCTTGCATTTTAATTAGCCTGGGTGAACTCCACACACTGCAAGTAGCCTGGCCCAGGCGACCGATTTCGAATGCCTGGCCATGCCTGGTCATGTGGCCACGAGGCTAACAACAACGTGGATGGATATTAGCATTAAATAATTGATGCATGGATTGATTGATGGGACGTTGGTGCTTTGCCTGGCCCAGGCATGAACCAAACGCTTCAGCACCACACAAGCCTGGCCAGGCAGAAATATTTTACATCTCACATCCACACCAGGCAGTACCGGCCATCAAGGCATGAGGTTCAGGTCACGAACCAAACTGACCAATAAAGTTTGAGAGAGATTGAGGAACCCCGATAGGGCTGAGTGGTGCGTCAGATAGCTGAGAGGGGGAAAGAGATATTCCATCCGCTCGATAATGCAGTGCATGTAAATTTTTTAGAAGTCAAACTTTGGAAACTTTGATTAGGTTTATGCAAATGTTATTTATATCTACAATACCAAAGATACATCATACAAAACTACATCTCATGGTGAATCTAATGGTATATGTTTGCCGTACTAGATGTAATTCTTTTTCTCCACGTACATGGTCAAACTCTGTGATGTTTGACTTTTCAAGAAATCTATATGCTATGGACCGAGGAGAGTGCCTCAGTCGAGACAGATCAAGTGCGTGTGAAGGAGAATGAGTAAGTGTGCAAAAAGAGTATGTGTGTGAAAGAGAAAGTGACAACAAACGATAAATTAGAGAGAGGGTGTGTTTTTTCGTTTCTTATGCGAACATATCACACATGCATCTCCGAGATGGAAAAGCGAGGGGAGGAGATACACGAAGATAGCTAGTGTGTGATTGTTTGCAACGGAGAGAGACACCCATGTAGCACATGTCCAACAGAGGTCTGGCCAACAAGGAACAAAGGTTGAGAGGGACACATGGATGGCATGGATGCATGGGGAGGGAGAGAGGGTATGTTTGTGATAGAGAGATCACGTCGAGATCCTGAGGGGACTATATGGGTGGAAGATCAAGGGAGTGCGTGCGCGATAGAAAGATGCCCCGAGAGAAATCGAGATAGACCATGCACATGTTTGTGATGGAGACTAAGATTAGCTAGTCATATACATATAGGGGGATTGCGTGTGCCTACAATTGAGTGAGAGACCATCATACTTGGCTAGTTGGGCATGAGATTGTGTGTGTGCGCGTGTGAGATGGAGAGAGAACGAGGGGGAGAGATAGAGTTTTAGATGGGCCTATCGAGTGCGAGTGAGATATGCATGTGTATGTGTGACCCAGGTGGATGGAGAGTTTGAGAGAGGGGGGGAGAGCTCCGAGATGACATAGTGGTGCGTGAGAGAGTTACGGGAAAAGAGCCAAGGAATTTGTGTGCATACAATGAGTGCACCCAAGATATCTAACTTGGACTAGCTAGAGTATCATACATAGTGTGCGAGAGAGACCTATAGATGATGTATATATGCATGCGAACTAG
>NC_041382.1:52486873-52492150 GCF_002162155.2 Triticum dicoccoides
AGAGAGAGAGAGAGAGAGAGAGAGATGGAGAGAAAGGGAGATGGACCAACAAGGTTTTTGTGTCGGATGCGTGCGACAGAATTGAAGATTGTCGGCGAGAGAGAGAGACAGAGAACAGGAGTCCGGGAGAGGGGGAGGTCGCGTTTTATGCATCAAAGACTGATATAAACCATGTTCCGATATAAACTTGCATTCAAATATTTAAATTGGAGAACATGTTGTCCACAATCCACACATGAACGGATATATGCGTATATCAAACAAGTTCATTAATTTGACTTTCAACATGTTCATGGAGTACTATAATACTGTACAACATGCTACTCGATTGAGGTGTTCAATTTTGGATTTAGTTCACTATTTTGACTTACTGAACGAGCTATTTCATTGAATCGAGATATTTCATTTTTGGTTTGATTCACGTTTTTGAGTGGGTCAACTATTTGTCCTATAGTAAATCGCTAGCAACGAGCATGTAAAAATACATTACTCCCGAGCATCATCTCTCCTTCTAAAAAAGAAGTCGCAAGCTACTATTTCAAAATTTGATCCGAATCGACTTGGTAAGGTAGACGTGGATGCTCGTTCTCCCAAAATTTGAACGAACCGTTAAACATCCTCTCTGCTCGGTGGAATTCGCCCGAGCAAATAAATGGGAGACGCGAAATTACCATCCTATGTGGGACACGTATCAATTGGCCCGTTGTACACCGAGGGTAGGTTCGTAACTTCATTCAAGCGCGCCTTCTCCTCGGCCAAAATGACATGTGCCGAATAATTCATAAACCATGGTCGGCAAAACACGCTCTCCTCGCCCGAAATAGCTCGCGCCCACTATTTCAAAACACGCTCTCCTCGCACGAAATCGCTCGCGCCCACCATAGTTCAAAACACGCCCTCCTCGCCCGAAATCGCTTCCGCCCACTATTTGGGGAGAAGCAAAGTTACTCTATGTAACGCCCTCGATGCGGCTATATCTCCCACGTGTCAAAGCACGACTTACAGGCATAACCGCATTGAAAGCAATGTCGCAAGTGAGGTAATCTTCAGAACAACCCATGTAATAAATAAGGGGAAAGATACATAGTTGGCTTACACTCGCCACGTCACACAAATAGCATAAATATCATTACATTCATCTAGTTACACTCAAGGTCCGACTATAGAACCAAAATGAAGATAAACCCCAAATGCAACAATGTCCCCGATCGCCCCAACTGGGCACCACTACTGATCGTCTGGAAAGGAAACGTAGTATCGTCCTGAGTCCTCATCGAACTCCCACTTGAGCTCAGTCGAATCACCTGGAGCGGTATCATCAGTCCCTGCATCTGGTTTTGAAAGTAATTTGTGAGTCACGGGGACTCAGCAATCTCACACCCTGGCGATCAAGACTATTTAAGCTTATAGGAAGGGTAAAAGTATGAGGTGGAGCTGCAGCAAGCGACTAGCATATATGGTGGCTACCATACACAAATGAGAGCGAGAAGAGAAGGCAAAGGCACGGTCGAACAACTATGATCAAGAAGTGATCCTAGAACAACCTACGTTCAAGCATAACACGAGACCGTGTTCTCTTCCCGGACTCCGCCGAAAAGAGACCATCACGGCCACACACTCTGTTGATTCATTTTAATTAAGTTAAGTTTCAGGTTATCTACAACCGGACATTAACAAATTCTCATCTGCCCATAACCGCGGGCACGGCTTTCGAAAGATCAAATCCCTGCAGGGGTGTCCCAACTTAGCCCATCACAAGCTCTCACGGTCAACGAAGGATATTCCTTCTCCCAAGACAATCCGACCAGACTCGGCATCCCGGTTACAAGACATCTCGACAATGGTAAAACAAGTCTAGCAACACCGCCTGAATGTGCCGACAAATCCCGATAGGAGCTGCACATATCTCGTTCTCAGGGCACACTCAGATGAGCCCTCCGTACAACTAAAACCAAACCTCGAGTTTCCCCGAGGGGGCGCTGCAAAGGGCTCTAGTTTGGACCAACACTCAGAGGAGCACTAGAAACCCAAGGGAAAAAGAGGCTAGGTGGCAAATGGTAAAACCAATGTTGGGCATTGCTGGAGGAGTTTTATTCAAGGCGAACTATCAAGGGGTTCCCATTATAACCCAACCGTGTAAGGAACGCAAAATCAAGGAACATAACACCGGTATGACGGAAACTAGGGCGGCAAGAGTGGAACAAAACACCAGGCATAAGGCCGAGCCTTCCACCCTTTACCAAGTATATAGGTGCATTAAAATAGACAAGATATAATAATTATATCCCAACAATAAACAAGTTCCAACAAGGAACAAACTCCACTCTTCACCTGCAACTAGCAACGCTATAAGAGGGGCTGAGCAAAGCGGCAACATAACCAAACAACGGTTTGCTGCAAGGTGGGTTAGAGGTTTGACATGGCAATATGGTAGGCATGATAAGCAAGTGGTAGGTATCGTAGCGTAGGCATAGCAAAAGAGCGAGCATCTGGCAAGCAAAGATAGAAGTGATTTCGAGGGTATGGTCATATTGCCTGCAAAGTTCTCCGAGTTGACGTTAGCTTGATCCTCGTAAACATACTCAACGGGCTCCTCGATCACGTACTCGTCTCCCAGCTCTATCCAAGCAGGAATAACAAGCAAAGGGAGACACAATCAACCACGTGCAATGCACAAGCAACATGATGCAAAACATGTCATGAACTCATGATATGCGGGATGTGATATGCGATGCATATGCATGATTTGGAAAGGAATGATTGAACCTGGCCTCAACTTGGAAAACAAAGAGTGCCACTGGAAATATGAGTTGATTTCGGTCGAAATCGATATAAAGATCACCGGAATCGGATGCACGGTTTGGAAATGGCAAGCAAAACAAATATGGCACAAAGTTGTGATTAACAGCACGAGGCCATCTAAGTGCATCAAGAACAACATGCTACAGCACTCTAACATAGCAACAAAATACATGGAAGGGATCCACTCATGATGCTTGACAAAAGATAAACACTAAGCTACGGCTAATTCACTCAATAGCAGGTTCAAACAAGCATGGCAAAAGTGCAAAAGATAACAGGTTACAGACTTAGTGAAAATTAACAAGTGAGGAATTTAACATCAGGAAGCAATTTTTAGAGCAAGGTAACTACATGCTACAGGAACATATCATGGCAAAGCAAGGCATGGCATGAAGCTACTCAAAGCATACAACAAAAGTCCCTTACTGACCATAAGCCAAAAGGGATCGGAAAGTACAATGGCAACCATGTGAACATAGCAATTATCGTTAACAGATTCAGACTTAGTGAAAAACTGGAACATGGAAAAACAGATATCAAGTAGGCATGTTTACGAGCTCGATGCACTCACCACAAGGCAATACATGACAAACTAAGCATACACCCAGTAAGTAGACAGGTCATAGAAGCTAAACATGGCAAGAACAATAACATAGCGTGTACGGATCAATTACAACAAGCTCGGCAAAATTGCTAAACATGTTAACAATCTGCCAGGAACATTTTATAGCAAAAGTAGAGCTCGATAGACTCAAGCTAGGGTGCTCCATAAATGCAAACAAAGACATGGATGGATAGAGAACCACAATATCTACAAAACATCCTTACTGATCATGCTCAAAAGAGGCACGGATCACTTGGTAACAACATGAACACATGGCATAAAAATAATGACAAGGCAAAGACTAAGAATAATTCTAAGTCCCTGAAATCAGCAACATTAAGTAAGCTACTTTGCATTCTTGTGCTAGTCACCATAGAGATCACAAAAATACATGGCATATACCCCCGTAAAGATGGCATGGCATACTTCAAATCACATGTAGAGCTTAAGATCATAGCATGCACACATCAATCATGGCAAAAATGACAAAAGTGCATTTGCTGATAAGAATCTGAAACTAACATCACATAGCCCTCTTCCAACAGCATTTCGGGCGTCAAGATAAGCTCAAATGAAAATGATGCAATGAGATGAAATGAAGTACTCGTCGAGACGAACATTTTGATATGCTACACGCACGAATCGGAGCAACGGTGATGAAGTTATGACATGACAAAGTATGCAAAATAACTAGGGTTTCGAGGCAAAAGTCAACCGAGTTTTAGATCTCAGATCCAGATCGCACGCAGCCCGAGGAGATCGCCGGAGTTTAGCTCGAGGTCGCCGGAGGAGGGCCGGATCCGGTGGCCGGAGATGGGGTGGAAGGAGCCGGAGGTTGGATCTGAGAGGGAGGAGCTCGTCGGAGCTCGGTCGCCGGCGAGGACGGCGGGGGGCGGAGACGTCGAGGTTCGGCGCGGCTCGCCGGAGAAGCTGCAGGCTGCCGCAGGCGGCGGGGTCGCCGGCCAGGGAGGAGGCGGGCGTCGCGGCGCGGCGCGTGTGGGGGAGGCGCGGCCCGGTGGCGCGTGGAGGAGGGCCGCAGCTGGGCTTCGCGGGCCGGCGCGGTCGGCGGCAATGTGGCGCCCGCCCGGGACACGTGTCGGCGGCTGATAGGTCCGATGGAGCGGGCGGACGTGATCGGCCCAAATCAGACACGTCCGGTGGCGAGGGGGCAGATTTTCTAGGGTTTGGGAGGAGGAGATCCGGGATTTCGGGGAGAGGCCTTTATATAGAGGTAGAGGGAGCTAGGAGGCTCCAAATTGAGCACGGTTTGCGGCCACGCGATCATGATCGAACGGCCTAGGTGATGGAAGGGGTTTAGGTGGGTTTTTGGGCCACTTTGGAGAGGTGTTGGGCTGCAACACACACGAGGCCTTTTTGGTCCCTTAGTTAACCGTTGGAGTATCAAACGAAGTCCAAATGGTACGAAACTTGACAGGCAGTCTACCGGTAGTAAACCAAGGCCGCTTGGAAAATCTTGGTCCAATCCAAGAACGTTTAATACCCGCACACGAAAAGAGGTAGAAAGGGACACCGGAGGACATAGGAGCACCGGAATGTAAACCGGACAACGGGGAAAATGCTCGGATGCATGAGACGAACAGTATGCCTATGCAATGTACATGATGGCATGATATGAGATGCATGACAAAGACAAAAGCACACGGAGACAAAACCCGACAACGAGGAATATCATAACTTAGTGCCGGAAATGGCAAGAGTTGGAATACAAATATGGCATGTTACATACGGGGTGTTACACTCTACTATCCCCGACCCTCAATACACAGACCCATGCCGAGAAGCCTATAGGCAAGGGTAGAACTGTAACTCCCCCTCACATTTCAGACAAATGCGTCCGTAAGACATGGTTC
>NC_041382.1:52492331-52513080 GCF_002162155.2 Triticum dicoccoides
CATACCTCGTGGGCGCCAAATCACCTTCTCCCCGGGAAGCTCCCTTCTCCCGAGCCGCGAAACCTCAGCCCCACCTCCTTGGCGCCCCCACCGCACCAATTTTACAGTTGCCCTCCTCCTAATGCCAGAGATGTTGTCCATTTGCCGTCATGCACTAGGCCGTGTGCCTCTTACTTCGTGCTGCTGGTGCTGCCTCGACGACGGCCGCGTGAACCGTACCGGAGCCGATTCACCCCCGCCATTGTTCACGGCGCCGGAGCGACTCCAACTTCGAATCCGTCCAGAGTCCTGGCGCTCCTTCCGCGTAGCCGTCGACCATCGCGACATCTCTCTTTCCCTGCCGCCGGTCGCCACCGCAACCGCGCCGGCCTCACCGACTCGGCAGCTGGACCTGCCTACTTCACCATGCCACCACATAGGTCGCACCCTAATCTCAAATCACTTTATTTAGGCGTCAGTTGTCTGAATTTTTATTCTGGGCCAATCGATTCCCAATGGGAAGCAGCACCCCTCGAGGCGGCAGAGCTCCTAGGCTGCCAGTTGGCTAGTGTCTAACGTAAGGGTGCGGGGCCGCAAGTTCACCGCGGAAGCAGCGCTTAGATGGCTATCTTTTAGAGTTGTGTGGGTTTAAGGTACTGCCGCCGCCGGATCTGGATGAGGGGGAGTCTTTGTGGATTAGCCCGGGGGCAGCGCAACCATGGCAGTGCGGTGGGGTGGGGAGCGGGGTTTTGGCCGGGGCCATGGACGGCGGAGGCAGGCTGCTCTGCCATTGGCCGCTGGCTCTTCGGGAAAGATTCCAAACAGTGTCAGCCAGGAGGCACAAGACGGCCAGCCATTCGGCGTAGATCGGACAGTACCAAAATAAAATAAAATCGTGTGACCCCAATTTAGTCTTCAGTCAACACACGTGTGACCACTCTCGTACCTTGCTGTTGATCTCTTAGTGTATTTCTTCAGATCAAAGAGATATGTCGTTCTTAACATTATGCGTTATCTTCATCTTCAGACATACCGTCTTCCGACTCGCCGCAGCTGCTCCATCAAGGGAAGAAAACACCAGAAGGGAGCTATAGTCCCCACTCAACTGTTCCCTGCATCGAATGTGCGTGCCCGACATGGACAGCCACAACAACTGCAGGGCCATCGACAAGTCAGCACATGATGCTCACTCCTATGGATGGCAGCCAGATAGGTTGTACCCTCATCTTACTTGTGTGCAACATTTATGGCTTTGTTATTCATCTAAACATGGAAAATAGATCATCACATTTCACTATATATTCATGTTGATCTCTTACGGGTCTTGTTCAGGAGTTAACGTTGTTCCATAGTTCAGCTAAGATACTTGTTCTTTAGGTAATGCTATTCCATAGTTATCATCCATTAGCCAATGCTATCCCACAGGCTGGTGATTATAGTATTATACCACTTCTAGTATTACCTATGTTGTTCTTTAATACATTTGTGTGCCATCTAGTTAATCTTGAGTACAAATGATACATATTTTGTAGCTCTCATATGTGTTCTCCCTTTAGTTTATGAGACATGTTGCTGCTAGTTAACCCCAGTCCTACTATTTATGTCGTCTCCTACAGGCACTCATTACATAAATCTAACTACTAGTTGTCTTCCATGCATGTCAGATATAATTGCACACACTGATATATCCACAAGAATCTCACAGAGCAATGTAAAGGCCAATAAACTTGATGTCAATGATACCCAATATGATGGAACATGTAAAGGCAGTTCTTCAGAAGACTTGCAGAAAGATGATGAATCCTCTTCACCCCACAAGGTCCTTGCTCTAACTTGGCCTGTGATATGGGTAGAACATGCATATAATGTCCTGGAGTGTATCTACTCTGTTGCAATGCCATGTGCTTAGCATGCTGAACATGCATGTAAATATGGCATGCCTTCCTGTTTTTCAGTACCTATTCCATTCATGATAACATGTTTTCAAATTCAAGTACTGTCATTATACTCTATCGCAATTCCATCTGCTTAATTTGGACATCATGCTTCTGAATATCTTATGCATTGTTATTCATCAGTATGTACTTCATCTATCTACGATACCATGTTTTTTACATTGAAGTGTTGTTCTAGTGCTCTGTTGCAATGCCATCTTATTTTCCCAATCATACACGTGTGTGTTGCCTTAGTTATTTCTGTACGTATTCTGCTAGCATACAGTTTTACATTCAACTAGTGTTTTTTTGCTATGTTGTCCTATCGTATCCCTAGCTCTTACACCATACTCCCTCCGTCCGGATTACATGTTGCCGAAATGGATAAAAAAGGATGTATCTAGAACTGAAATACGCCTAGACCCATCCATTTTTTTCTGAATGGAGGGAATACATGTCAATATGTCATGCCTTTCTATTCTTCGGTACCTATTCCATCTCTCTGCTGTCGCATGTTTTATAATTAAAGCACCATTCTTCTATACAAGGTGAGGGAGTCCTGGATTAGGGGGTCTCCGGACAGCCAAACTATCTCCATTGGCCGGACTGTTAGACTATGAAGATACAAGATTGAAGACTTCGTCTCATGTCCGGATGGGACTCTACTTGGCGTGGAAGGCAAGCTAGGCAATACGAATATGGATATCTCCTCCTTTGTAACCGACCTTATGTAACCCTAACCCTCTCCGGTGTCTATATAAACCGAAGGGTTTTAGTCTGAAGGACAACAACCACAAGATACAATCATACCATAGGCTAGCTTCACTAGTAGAAAACGGAGCTTTAAAACCGGTTCGTAAGGGCCTTTAGTGCCGGTTCCATAACCGGCACTAATTGGTGGGCACTAAAGCCCCCCCCTTTAGTACCGGTTCGGCACGAACCGGCGCTAAAGTGCCACCACGTGGCGTGAGCTCGCACCCTGGTATGGGGGACCTTTAGTACCGGTTGGTGTTACCAACCGGTACTAAAGGTTTTTTTTGAATTTTTTTTGAAAATTTTGGATTTTTATTTTTATTTTTTCGATTTTTATTTTTTCTGAATTATTTGGTGATTTAGTCTCTAATCACCTCTCTTAACTGCTCAAGTGTGGATCACTCATTCCAAATCATCTAACTTCCCGACCGGTCACCCATCCCTCTCACTACTCCAGCCCGAGCACGCTTAACTTTCGGGTTCTATTCTCCTTCGTTTCGAAGTCTGCACTTGTTGTTTTCCTGACAATAGTAAGATGCCAATCCTATTAACCTCAGGAGTTTAGCTTGAGCATGAAGTCACACATTTCATTGTTTGAGTTTGAAACTATTATTCTAAAAAACAGTAATTATTTAGTAACACTAATATTTCTTGAATAAGTTTGACCATAGTTTGACCACAGTTTGACAATAGTTTGACCACAGTTTGACCATAGTTTGACCAGATTTGACCAAAATTCAAAAAATTGAAATAATTATTTAGTAACACTAATATTCTTGAATAATTATGTAGTAACATTAATACTTCTTGAATAAGTAGTTTGACCAGATTTAACAAATTTTTCAAAAAAAACTTAAATTTGACCATATCTTTTTTTCCTTTTGGAAGTTGAGGATTCTAAAAAATTGCAAACAAGTCGTAGGTGGTCTCCATCAGATGCGGATTTTCGTGCTGAATTTTTTGATATATTATACATTTTTTTCCGACATCGTATGCAAAAGTTATAGCCGTTTTACATTTTCCCTACACTTTTTGCAAAACATGTCCAAATTTAAGTTTTCAAATTTTCCTAACTAGTAGATGTAGTAATATAACTACCTCTCGAAGGATTTTATTTTTTGAAGTTTTTATCATTTTCTTTTGATTTTTTCAGAACTGAAATGGCGACACACGGGGGGTTAGCCCTTTAGTACCGGTTTGTGACACGAACCGGTACTAAAGGTGATCGTGGGGCCCCGACCTGACGCCAGCCTGCCATCACCCCTTTAGTACCGGTTCGTGGCACGAACCGGTACTAAAGGTTCAACACGAACCGGCATTAATGCATAGTCGTTCGAACCGGCACTAATGGTACCATTAGTGCCGGCTCAAATTCAAACCGACACTAATGTGCTTCATGTTTGACCATTTTTCTACTAGTGCTTCAAGGGTTTAGCCTCTCTGATCTCGTGGTAGATCTACTCTTGTACTACCCATATCATCAATATCAATCAAGCAGGACGTAGGGTTTTACCTCCATCAAGAGGGCCCGAACCTGGGTAAAACATCGTGTTCCCTGCCTCCTATTACCATCCGGCCTAGACGCACAGTTCGAGACCCCCTACCCGAGATCCGCCGGTTTTGACACCGACACAAGGCATGCAAGTGGAAGACGACTATGTTGGAATCTGAAGGGTTACAAACAAGGCCTTTGCAAAAGATCCAAACGCCAGGAGATAATAAACCAACTCCAGTTTTTATATATACTACTCCAGCACAGAGAAACCCAACTCCTACTGATAATAAGTAGATTCCAGTGGCCAAAAAACTAGTCCGCTCCAGTCCAGGAAAAATATGTCAACTCAAATCTAAGAAGCGTGTGCGTATCCTCGCATCATGAAACTTTATAGCATGCTGATCATATTTTCTACATGTTTCTTACCCATCTCTCTTTTAGAAAATAAGCTTAACAGATAGAAGAATTTCTGCAATGGTATCGTTTATGAGGAAAGATTCTTGCAGGAATTCTCTGTGCTCCAATGTAGATGTAAGTACCTATTGTATATCACTATATTTTTACATCAGCATGTATTTTGTTAATCGGCGTGAATCCAACCTTTATCTGATCTAAATTTAGTTGTAGCAAAATGTATGATTAAAGGCCACAATGTTGATTTTTGCTAGGAAAACTGCCTGGTAGTTTTGCATCCTAAACTGCATGAGTGTACTATCTCATATCAGTGGGTTTGAATACTTTGGTCCTGCAGTGGGTTTTTCAGTGTTTTTTTACTGTGTTGTCCTGTCGTATCCCTAGCTCTTACATCATACTCCCTCCGTCTGGATTAAATGTCGCAGAAATGGATAAAACTGGATGTATCTAGAACTGAAATACGCCTAGACCCATCCATTTATTTCCGGATGGAGGGAATACATGTCCATATGTCATGCCTTTCTATTCTTCAGTACCTATTCCATCTCTGTTGTAGCATGTTTTATAACTGAATCACCATTCTTCTATATAAGGCATGCAAGGGGAAGACGGCTATGTTAGAATCTGAAGGGTTACAAACCAGGTCTTTGCAAAAGATCCAAACGCCAGGAGATAATAAACCAACTCCATTTTTCATAGATACTGCTCCAGCACAGAGAAACCCAACTCCCACTGATAATAAGCAGATTCAAGTGGCCAAAGAACTAGTCCGCTCTAGTCCAAGAAAAGAATGTCAACTCCATTCTAAGAAGCGTGTGCATATCCTCGCATCATGAAATTTTATAGCATTCTGATCATATTTTCTACATATTTCTTACCCATCTCTCTTTTAGAAAATAAGGTTAAACTATACAAGACTTCCTCCATTGGGATCGTATTTGAGGAAAATATCTTGCGGGAATTCTCTGTGCTCCAATGCTGATGTAAGTACCTGTTGTATACCACTATATTTTTACATCAGCATGTATTTTGTTAATCGGCGTGAATCTAACATTTATCTGATCTAAAATTAGTTGTTGCAAAATTTAAAGGCGCCGATGTTGATAGTTTTGCATGGTAGTTTTGCATACTGAGCTGCATGAATGTACTATCTCATATCACTCACATTACTGAATTATAGTGCTTCTCTGGTTGCCCATTCATTCATTGTGTCAATGTTGCTTTCGTATTACCTTACCTGGCCGATGATAGCTGTGCCATATTGTGTTAATTTGGTGTAGGCTAGTTTCCCAAACGTTCGTTGTGCCAATGTTGCTTTCCTATTATCTAACTTGGCCAATGATAGCAATGCTAGTGTGTTAATTTTGTGCGGGCTGCTGAAGATAAGAAGACAAACTCTGAAAACAGCAAGGCAACCCCATTGTTTCTTTCCAGTAAATCTAGGCCATTAATATGGCAATAACTCATGATTAATCTATTTGGTTCCCATCCTAATTTATGTTATGATGTAGTGGTCGAGACACTCTCCACTATCAATAATACAAGCCTGCCAAAATCGCGATCTGAATCTGTTCAGTATCCTCTGTCTCGAATGCAACAGAATAAATGTATATTTGTGAACCAATTAATGGCTAAAGCAATGATGGAAATGGTGGATGAATAAGAGGTGCAGAGTCGTGCGACACAACAACTGATCAATGTTTTCAGAGACAGTGTAGCAAAGCAGCAAGAACTTGCCCACATGCTTATGGGCGTCATCTGTGCTGAGGTTGCAGATTATGACGTTGTAGATGGTTAGGTTTTGCTCATTTATTTGCACGGGCATCAATCTTTGATTACCCAGTGGATGTAATTTCCTGTAATATATGCTGGATGTGCAATGTTATTCCCTGTATGCCATAACTTTTCTTGATCGGTTTTGGTCCTATGCATAATTGCTCGTCGTAATGGGCTCAAATTATCTAATTTGTCCTAAAGACATGAACGAATTTTAGAGGGCCCATTAAGTTAATGGGCCGTTACTAGGCCGAAGGTTAATGGTCGGCCCTCTTACCTCCCGGGTCGTTAACATGTCGTTACTAAGTTTGGGCTACATATGGCTCAACTATACTGTAGGCCTTTAGCAGGCCGAAAGAGACAGCGGGCTTGTACTGGACCATGAAGAGCATGGGCCGCTAAGAGGCCGAAAGTCAGGTCGTATTGTAAATGGCCCAACTGTGTGTGGGCCTTTAGCAGGCCGAAAGAGAAACCGGGTTGGTATTGGACCATGAAGGGCATGGGCCGTTAAAACGCCAAAACTAAGGTCCGACTACAAATGGCCCAACTCATTTATAGTCCGTTAACAGGCCGAAAGGCACACAGGGCCGGGAATTGGCCCAACACTTAAATGGGTCGCTAAAAGGCCAAAACTCAGGTTCGACTACAAATGGCCCAACTGATTTATGGGCCGTCAATAGACTAAAAGTGACACCAGGCCAGAAATTGGCCCAACACTTAAATGGGCCGCTAAAAGGCCGAAACTCAAGTCCGACTACAAATGGCCCATCAGATTTATGGGCCGTCAATAGGCTGAAAGACACACCGGGCCGGAAATTAGCCCAACATTTAAATGGGTCGCTAAAAGGCCGAAAGATGTACATCCTGAAAATTGGTCCATCCATTAAATGGGCCGTTAACAGGCCGAAATCTCATCGGGCCGATATTGAGCCCAAATATATAGCAGGCTATTATTGGGCTCGAACTGACGATGGGCTGCAATGGTATCAAATCTTTAACGGGCCATTGACGGGCCGAATTGGCACATCTCGTATGGGCCATGGGCTTAAATGGACCTGACACAAGTAGGCCTTATATGGGCCGACCTGCTAATTTTTATTGGGCCGGCCTTTTTCACCGGATTGGGCCACTGTTGGGCCGTGCCACGTGTCGACCTATCATAGGTGCCTCCTTCCAATGAGTGGATGACATCTGTCCCAACGGTGAGGCAACATGTGTTTCCTTCAGCCAATTAGAATTTTACACGTGGAAATTTCCCATTGGTCAGGGCTGTTAATGGGTTATCGGATCCAAAATCCGACCCGATAGCTTAACGGTGTTCCGTTACGGTGGATGCCACTTGTCGGTCACCCTTGACGAAAGCACTTCTGTGACACGCGATTTATCGTCATGGAAGTGGACACTTCTGTGATGATAATTTTGGTAATGTCATGGAACACTTCTACGACAGCATAGGTATGACTATCTTGATTCTGTCATAAAATCGTCATGGATGTACATGCATGACAAAAAACGCGACCTACTGTGACAAACACGTATCATCACGGAAGTGTATTTTTTTGTAGTGCACCCCATCAATACAACATCTATTGTATTGAAAACTTTCCCGTCTACACGCAACAACATGGCATCCTACTCCATTACCGTGCAGGCCATTGTGGATGCTCACAGCGTGTTCATCGACATCTGCATCGGCTGGCCGGGAGGGTTGCCCGATGCAGCGGTGTTGAAACGGTCAATGCTGCACGCCCGCTATGAGCTTGGCCAGTTCGGAGACAAGTTCCGGTTGGCTAGTGGCGCGAGCTACCCGCTCATGGACTGGATGATCATGCCATACAGGCATCAAAACCTGACGTGGATGCAGCATTGCTTCAACGAGCGTGTCACTTCCGCGCACGCAGTAGCGCGGGGCGCGATCCAGAGGCTTAAGGCGCGGTGGCAGTGCCTGCAGCGCCGCACCGAGCTTAAGTTTCCGGACATTACCTACATGATCGGTGCCTGCTGCGTGTTGCACAACTTCTGTGAACACAGCGGCGAGAAGCTCGACACCGACCTCCATTCTGAGCCCTCCCGGGAGGAGGATGACGTGGTTGACGCGGCCAAGGAGCGGAACAGAATAGCTCATGAGCTCCTCTCCGACAGCTTAGGCATTATAAAATGATGAACTACTTATCTTCCATGGAAGCATACCAAAAACTCATATCTGTGAGGTAGGATTAGGATTTTTCATATGCTGCCAGCCTCTTTGGAGCATCGAGTAGCAGTTGTAATATTATCGGCAATGGCCAGTCTTTCCTGTTCTGGTTTGATAGGTGGATGAACGGTGCCTCGACAAAGTGGCTCCCGACATTGTTGTTGTTGTTGTCCCCTCGTTGTTGTGTAGTCAACTAGATCAGGGAGTTAGGCTCTTTGCAACAATGCTTGGATCAGCTACACTGCGAAATCAGCTTATCTGGCTCTCTTCAGTGGATCAACAAAGTTCCTAGGAGTGGAACAGCTTTGGGGCTCCGCTTAAATTCAACTACTTTGTGTGGCTAGTACCCTGGAATCATTGTTGGAGCTCAGAACGCCCATCTCGTAGGCGATCATGAGTAGCAATCTGGTTCTATGGTGGAGTGGTTTTCTGAAGCCTTACTTTGGTGAAGTAAAACCTTTTTGTACTCTGTTCTCTGACCCTCTGGTCTCTGCACATTCCGAATGTTTTGGTCAACGGAGAGAGATGCCGTACAAATGAGGCGGTTTCGATCTTGAGGTGGAGAGGGACTGTAAAAGGGAAAATTACTACTACATGTTCATGACTATTTGTGGAGTATATGATGTCGGAATTAATCTTCAGTTGTAACAAACTGAGAGATAAGGTGGAGCTAAACCTCCCACGTACATGCCCTGATTGGGGGCATCAAACCAACAACTTGGTCTCGGTCCCGCCTCCTGGCACCTAATACCAAAAAGAAAAGGACCCCTCCTATTGAAAAACAAACAATCTCACATGAGGGTAGGCCATGTCCTCTCTTCAACAACCGATCCTAAAGAGGTGCTCAAGGAGACGAAGACCGACTACCACCACCGGCCACCACCAGGGTAGTGCCGGCGGCGTGTCTACTCCGACCAGTTGTTGCATCCGCAAAGGATGCCATGATGATCAAGCCAGCGGCGCTACTGGATTGCTGATGTACTTCTTCCCTGACCATCTCATCGGTGCTGGAGGATCAAGGTGCAGCCACGGGCTACATGCCATCTAGCAGGCATGGGGACTTCGCCCAGTTCCTGTAAGTTCTCACACTTCCGCTCATGTAGGTGTTCTAATCACGAGATTAATATCAAGTAATGTTAAGGATTTATCTAACATTGGTATCATGAGCAAGATTGATCTCTGTTAGAACCCTAATTTGCCTTGGTATGGTATTGGCCTTCTATAAGGTCTAATTTATTCATGTTCAGGTGATATTTTTTGCCGTCAAGGCTTATGCTGTTTCTGCTTAATACTTCCCGAACTAATCTGCATAATTAAGATTTCGTGAAGGCCCTATGATGTTTATGTTACCAAAAATCTCATTTTATTATGGCTATAATGTGCTCGGATAGAATTTAGAAGGAGGGGAATTGCAAATTGTGGAAATCACATTGAAGAAAGCACTTATGTTTGCCAAAATTCCCTAATCCGAGCAATAAAAATGAAATCCCCAAATGTTTGTTTCGGGGATCACCTTACGGCCGCGTTGGATCCTTCTTCCCTCCGGGATCGATCGTGCGATGGAGTCGATCTACGCCGCCGTCCCTCGGGACGACGCGCGGAATGAAAGAAGTCGCCGACGGCGCGCTTACAGACGTGCACAAGCGAGGCATGCGCGCCGCGCACGTCGCTGTCAGTGCCCTCATGCACCGCCCCCGGCACTCGCCCGCCGTCCGCGCTCGCCTCTCAAAGTCGCCGCCTTGAGCCATGTGCGCATCGTCGGCAGCAGCTCTCGACGGAGGAGCGCGCCGGACTTGGTCCACTGCACGCTCTTCCGGCAAGGGGAGCCACCGCGCCGCCGTGGGCCGGCGAGCCTCAACCTCGAGCCGCCGCTCCGAGAGAATCGGGGAAGGAAGGGGGCAAATGGCCCTAGGGTTTGACCAGCGGCAGTTTTGTTCCATCTGCGGACGATCCCGACCCTCAGTTGAATCGAACGGCTGAAATCAGCCCGCGACGGCTATTGGGCTTTCGGGCGACTAACAGGCCAATTTCAGCCGTGGGTTGAGGCCCAGGTTGTGTTGGCTCAGTATAAAGTTTTGTTTTTTATTTTAACGATTTTAGCTGTTGGATGGTTCCTTTTATGGGTTGATGTTGGTTTTAGGCAAAAATAAGTATTGAGTCGCTTCTGTTTATTTTCAGTGCTTTTCATGTGTTCCAACTAGACTGAAAATAAGAGGAGAAGGGGTGTTTCAAGTTTTCTGATAATGTTTTATGCACTGTTTTATTAAGAAACAATATGCCCAATAAAAAATGTGTGTAAGAGGTAATGTCAATAAATTTTTTATGGGCTATTGTGGTTTCCTATCGGCCAAATTATGTATTTTTAGGAAATTGGTATTTTTTGGGGTGCATTTGATTCATGATGTTAATATTGGTGATAATGTTTATGCACTATTAATATGTCTTGATTGCCTAAAATTATGCTAAGGATAAATGTTTTAATTTTCTGAATAAAATGGACATATGAGAAATTTTATTTGGAAAATATTAATGTGGTATAATGTAAATGCCATTTATGGCACTTTAGTGGTGATATTTTATTTGTATCATTTTTAAAGTATAAATATCAATGTGGTGAAATGATATTTATCCTGATGATAATCTATATTGTTTCATTCCCTGATGTTCCAAATATTTTATACGAAAACTTTATTTGAGTTTGAAGTTTATGGTGATGCCATCCTAATGGCATTTCTTAATGATGTGATCATTTCTAATGGGTTGAGGCCAGTTCAAGGAGAATGTGATGGTTGCATTGTTCGGTATGCCGCATCGCACTATGTGTCATAATAATATTTGGGCATTATGTCTATTGGGCAAAACAAAGTTTTTGGTTGGTGCATTTCATGTCATTTTATTATGATATACACCATTGAAATATGCATAAAGACTCAAAATAATGTTTATGGGGTTATGTTGAATCCCCTAAACAAAATTTGCTTTCGAAAGTAAATGTTGTCATTTGTTTGACAACTCGTATTTGCCAAATAGTGTTATGTTGTGAGTCCTTACGAAAAATTTATGTCCAGATTTTTATTTTTTGGAAAATGTTACGATAACTTGACGATAATATGAATGACATTTTTACTCTGAATGTCCTCTTTAATGTTTAATCAGTGGGAGTGACTTTTATTTTTATATGTTAATTCCAATGTCATTTTCATTGTATGTCATTGAGAATTCTAATGATAATTTTGACACTTAAGTTCAATATTTATATTATCATTGCGAGATTTAGTGTCGAAAGGCATCACTATGCCTCATGGCACACATAATTATATTATGATGTTGTTTTATGTTAATGATGGCAGTTAATTTAGTCGTAGTTCTTGCTGGTCATTACGAGATTTTACGTCTCTCTGGTCAAAATGGAACCAACGAGAAGTTTTGATTAGAAAAATTAATGAGCAAATGTTCTAATGGCATATGATGATATTCTGGCCAACATTGATTATGTTTTCATGTGTCATTTACGAATGAGTAAGGTTCTTTTTTGTTATCTATCCAACGGTGATACAGATTAGAATAAACATTAAGCACCTTTTCATGGCATTGTATGGTTGGTTCATGCTTGTTTTTTTGTTATGATGATCATAAAGTTGTCTCCTCTTTCCAGCAATATTAATGATGTCAAACTTTTTTTTGGCATAGAAGAACATTATGTAAATAACTTTCCCACATGGAGAGTACAGATCATTGTCTCATGTAAGGAATCTCCCAACGTTTTTCTGTCACTAAGGTTGAAGGATGTTAATCATGATGATAAGGCAGACATTGCGAGAGGACGCATGCGCCATCATGCACATCACTAATGCAAAGGAGATTAAAGTCAAAACTATTGGATTTATTCCACTAGCTTTTGAAGATGACTTAATTCTTCATCTTATTGATGATGTTTTGTTCATGCTCCTAGTTATTGGAAAACCTTAATTTCGTCTCTCGAATAGATGATGTGATTTTATATGTTATTAAGTCAACTCAAATTATGTAATGTTAGCCCCACCTATGGTGAGACGAGTTATGTTTTCACTAAATGAATTGTTTGTAAAGATTATATACTAAGTTACCATTGAAGATGTAAGAGAAGTGTGATTAATGAGACCTCATCAAAATTATGGTCTTAGACCACATTTCGAGGGGGGAATGGAGGTCTCATTTAATATGAGATATCGCGTTCACTTCTCCTACTTAGATCATAGCATGTACAATTAAGCAAACTATGTATCTCAATTCTCTAATTAAGATGGAACCAACGAGAAGTCTTGGTTGGAGAATGTATGAAAAACACATTCTAATGTTGGTTCTCTAATTAAGATGCAACAAGTCTTATTTAGAAGAATGAAGGAAAAATGACTCCTTTATCATGTTAGTGTGTACTTAGTCCCTTATGATCATTACAAAGCACACATGAATCCTAAAGTGGCAAGGTTGCTAGTCTAATGACCATCATGATGTAACATGTTGATTATATATGGCTAACATCGTTTATAATCATATGTGACACTTCACTCAAGTGGCAAGTTTGTCAGTATCATGTGGCTCGTGGTTATATTTCTGACTAACGTCGTTTATAATCATTTGTCACAGTTCATTAAGTTCTTTTCCATCTTCAGCCCAACGGTGTTGTGGTTTAGAGCTGAGATGATTGTTATCAAGATTTTTGGATATATTTTCCATCTTCTAAATAAAGTGATCATCAGGGAACCTAGAGCGTATGAACATTAATCTTAAGGATAACCCCATTCGATCTTTGTTCATATGCATTAGGTAAATTGAGGGGAATTTATTTTTCTCTAATGCAACACTTATTGTTGAGACTCAACAATTTCCCTATGATCAATAATGTGTCTGAATGATCATCTTAGTGGCTTGTTGCCATATAGGATGAAGATTATGAGCTCTAATGATGTATGGAACTCCATAGAATTTCCTCGGTCAGTTGTTGTGATGTTTGTGTTATTACTATGACATGATTTTGTGTTGACTTAGTTGATAATGTATGTATGACTCAACTGTATGGTTTTTTCATGGCTGAAGTTGACATAAGGCATGTTATCTAAAGAAATACAATTATGAGATACTACAAGCGTTGGGACACTCATACTATAAGACAAGGGGGAGTAAGATCACTACCTTGTGGAGATAGAATATTTTGGTGAGCCAAGTAATTTCTATCTTCTATTTGTAATATGAAGGATCTTGGTGATGCCTCATACTTTGCTTGTATTGAGTTTCGCCAAGATATAGGTCAAAAAGGAGTATACGTTTTATTATGGTGACATACGTTGATAGAGTACGGAAGAAAATATTACGTGGTAGTACTCTATCACACCTGCTACTAAAGTCAAGGGCAATAAATATGGACAGTTTAGTGTCCAAGGAACCATTATGAATTGATCAGGTAATGTTAGTTCCTTATGCTTCAGCTGTCAGAAGCAATGTAAGTATTCAAATATGAACTTGCCCTATCTATGATCGGGATAATTGGCAAATATACAAGTCCAGAAATGGACCACTGGAGAAGCCGCGAAAAGTCTTGTAGATATGTGAGGCAATAAATGTTTACATGCTCACTAATAAGAAGTATGATAACCTTGATATCCTCGGTTATTCATACATTGTTTCTGCGAGGTGTGTGGATATTAAAGTTTCCACGTTATGTTACATCCTCACTCTTGCATATGAAGCTATATCGTGGAAAAGCTCCATAATGACATTGATGGCATTAGAAATAATGCAATTTATGATGTGGCATGTTAAGAGGCTATTGGGCAGGTTGTATGTCAAAGAAGTTAGATTCCCGAAATTAAGGTGGTAGACAACATTCATAAAAACCACCTACTGCATTATGAACACGCAGTTTTCTATGCGAGTAACAACAAGTCAAATGGTGTTGCCAAGACCATTGACAATATGTTTTCATGTTGTGAAAGATAGAATCCAGGATCAAGCTAATGATGTTAAGCATATAAAAATGATTTGTATGTATTACTGATCCGTTTACCAAAGGCTCACCACCCATATTTATGATTATGTTGCCGGCATGGGTTAGGAAAGCTTTTTGATCCTAGAAATTAGGACCATCTTATAAACCAACTCCTGTAAAGTATTATGTTTTCCATTTCGAGATAGAATGATGTACTATAGGTAATGACGTTCAGTGGCATCTCATAGGCCATTGTAACAATTTATTTTGGTGTGTTATTTCTATCGAGTGTGGGCTTATGATGTTTGTTAACCTTACGATTAAGGGGGGGGATGTTGGAATTAATCTTCAGTTGCAACAATCGGAGAGATAAGGGGGAGCTAAACCTCCCACGTACATGCCCTGATCGGGGGCATCAAACCAACGACTTGGTCTCAGTCCCGCCTCCTGGCACCTAATACCAAAAAGAAAAGGACCCCTCCTGTTGAAAAACCAACAATCTCACATGGTGGGTAGGCCACAACCTCTCTTCAACAACCGATCCTAAAGAGGTGCTCAAGGAGACGAAGACCGACTACCACCACCGGCCACCACCAGGGTAGTGCCGGCGGCGTGTCTACTCCGACCAGCTGTTGCGTCTGTAATGGATGCCACGATGATCAAGCCAGCGGCGCTACTGGATTGCTGATGTACTTCTTCCCCGACCATTTCATCGGTGCTGGAGGATCAAGGTGCATCCACGGGCTACACGCCATCTAGCAGGCACGGGGACTTCGCCCAGTTCCTGTAAGTTCTCACGATTCCGCTCATGTAGGTGTTCTAATCACCATATTAATATCAAGTAATGTTAAGGATTTATCTAACATATGAATGTCCATTTTCTTGCTAGCTTAGCTAGGATGTTGGTGTGCCTGGAAGGAAATCTCAGATAATTTAACATTAATTTTTACTATTACCATTCGGACTTGCCAGTAGCTTGATGCATACTTGATCTTCTTAACTCCACTAGGACGTCATGTTATGCTGGTTTCTGATGCTCGATTCCACTATTTGGAGATGGGCACCAGGCGATGACCTAGACGAATTAAAAATCTGATTCCAAAAGTTCACTGGATTTCCTTTCATAATTTATTCTGCTAGTTGTTCTAATATACCACAGTAACTCTATTTCGACAATCCCTAAAAATAAAAATCCATCTCAACCAAAAAAAGGGGATACATAAATATATTAACTGTCATCCAGAAGAAGAAAAGAGACGCTGGAAAGGAACGCCCATAGCTATGCTGGATCAGGTTTTACTTGGTTTCTCAAATTAAACCAGTGTCAACATCTCAAATTAACATCATCAAACTCAAATTACTCGTATGCTATTTCAAGAACATCAATACTAATTGTGCACACAAATATATAGACTGATGTAGTAGAATGACCAAATAGGTGTTCAATTTTCGGGCTTGGCATGGGCTCATCCTACCCCAACCCTCAATGTTCAGACGATGCCTGCATGCACGCACTTGATCTTCATCCCAAATAGGGGGATCCTAGATACTACCTAGTTGTCCTATTACACGATTCCATTGTTCCATTGTTCCATTGTTGGAGGAGCGGTCGGAGCATGTGGAGCGGATCGAGCATAATGAGGACATGATGCATTCTTGATTCGACAACCCTGCTTGCTGTCTGAGATGTGCACCATTTGATCACAGGACAATAAAACCATACGCAGTTTCGAATGAGTGAAAGCAATACCGGTTTGGAGAACATGTCTGTAAGTCTGTTTTGTTGCTTGGAATATGCAGACCGTTTTCTTTTTGCAAGTAAGACTTCTATTAATCAAGGATCTAGGGAATTACAATTCAGTTTACACAAGTCCACAACCTGTGGGGGACCAGAGCCCAACCAACTACCGTTCTACCTTCAGTTCTTGCAAATTTAGCTAAATAATCGCTAACCACATGTTGGTTACGATTGATATGAAATACACTAGTTGTACGAAGGGACATCAAGTGTTTAATCTCATTCACCAAGGAGACAAATATAGACTTGTCCGTGTTTGTGTCCTTAACCATATTCACCGCCACTACAGAATCCATTTCCACACAAATCGGCAGCTCCGATCGCTGGATAGCAAGAGAAATACCCTCCATGCAAGCACATAGTTCGGCCTCAAGTGCATCTTGGCAGGAGAAGAGCACCCTGCAAGAAGAGAAAACAATTTTTCCAAGACAATCACGCAGAACCATGCCTGCTCCTGCTCCACCTTCCTCTGTCCATGATCCATCTGTATTGAGCTTGACCCAACCCATCGGTGGAGGAACCCACCTAACAGGTGGGTCCTGACCTATTATTTCATGTGGTGTTTTGGTACTAGCATAAGTTATTACAACTTTTCCCTTCAAAGGATCACACTCTGTGTTTTGAGCAATCGCAAGTAGTGAGTCAAGGTAGCTGCACAAGAATTGCTTTGATACATCCATCGGAGGTGGAATCTTGCCATGAACAACCTCATTCTGATTGTGCTGGCACCTCCATAGTGTGAAGAGTGTAGCATCGCCCGTTCAATCTCACTTAGCGGAAATAAAATATCAAGGAGCCACTCGGTCCCCGTGTTACTGATATCTCCCAATCTTGGCAGATGCAATGCCTCCCCCATGCAGTTCCAAAGGTCCACGGCTAGGGGACAGCGACATAAAGCATGGAAGGAAGATTCAGTTTCTCTGTCGCACACTGGGCACACATCTGACTCCTCTAGTCCTCGCTTGTGTTTATTTTCGCAAATTGGAAGCGAGTTCACAGCCACACGCCATGCAAAATTCTTGATTGTAGGTGGGACGTTGCTACCCCAGATCATTTTCCAACACGTCCTACGACCATCAGGGGCCGAACTAGTTGCAACCGAAGTCATTCTACAGGTTTCTTCAAAAGCCATGTTGTAAGCAGATTTCATAGAGAAGGCTCCCAATCTTCCGGGTCCCCATGCAAGCACGTCATCTCCAAGTCTTGGCGAGGCTCTAATTTTTAGGATCTTTGTAACATCACATGGTAAGAAAATAGACTGCAGCAAATTTACATTCCATGAACCATTGTTGTTGAGCAGCTAGGAGACAAAGCGGAACCGACACGTGCCTTGTGGTGAGATAGGTTTATATGAGAAAGGCCTTGGAATCCAACTGTCTCGCCAAATTCTTATCTGCTGGCCATTGCCGACTCTCCAGATCAGCCCCTTCTTCAAAAGGTCTAGGCCATGAGAAATTGCCGTCCACGTGGATGAGGCGTTACCTGCTAACACAGTGTCCTCTAGCTTCCCATTTGGATAATACCGAGCTTTAAGAAGTTGAGCACATAGGCTATCCGGCTTTTTCAACAGTCTCCATGCCTGGCGCGCGAGTAGTGCTTGATTGAATATCCGAAAGTCCCGAAACCCAGCTCCGCCTTTACATTTTGGTTGCTGGAGTTTTTGCCAAGCCTTCCAATGAACCTTTCGTTTTCCTTCCCACGAACCCCAATAGAAGTTCTGCGTCATGTTTGTTAAATCATCACACACAGAAAAAGGCAGTTTAAAAACACCCATAATATATGTAGGAAGTGCTTGCGCCACTGATTTAATAAGAACTTCCCTGCCTGGCTGAGCAAGATGGCCATCACCCCATTGGACAAGTCTTTTCAAGAGTTGTGCTTGTAAATTTTGAAACTTTCCTTTGGACATACGAACATTGGGTGTTGGAAGACCAAGTATTTCTCCTTGAAACCAGCATTCTGAATATTTAGAGTATCTCTCACCTCCTCCTGAAGATTGGTAGGGCATGCTTCACCGAACATGATTGAACACTTATTATAATTTAGAAACTGGCTTGTAGCTCTAGCATAAAGGTTAAGACAAGACTTAATTCTTTCCGCTTGTACACAATTTGCTTCAAAAAACAGTAGTGTATCATCTGCGAACAAAAGATGGGAGATTCCCGGAGCCCTACGACAAATTTTCACTGGCAAAATAATTCCAGAGTTCACCCTATTTCTGAGAATAGCAGATATACCATCAGCAATGAACAGAAATAAGAACGGGGAGAGTGGATCACCTTGCCGAAGCCCAAGCGACGGTGCAAATGAATCCAAGGAGGTTCCATTTAATTTTAGAGTATACCTCACCGATGTGCCACAAGTCATAATCCAGTCAATCCATCGATGTGAAAACCCCATCTTTTGCATCACTTGCCTCATGAAATTCCAATCAACCCGATCATATGCCTTTGATAGATCCACTTTGTAAGCACAAAATCCCTTAGTAGGATCCTTCTCCTATTTAATATGGTGGATGCACTCAAATGCAATCAGGGCATTGTTAGTTATCATCCTACCAGATATGAAGGCACTCTGCTCAGGAGAAATTATATCGTCCAGGAGAGGACGCAATCTATTAACCAAACATTTGGAAACTTGTAAATAACATTACAAAGGCTAATAGGCGGGAAATCAGAGACCTTGACTAGATTCGCAATTCTCGGAATAAGAATGATAGATGTCTCATTAACACCATCCTGCATAATACTCATTCTAAAAAACTCCTTCACTGCTTTAATTATATTAGTCTTCACCACATCCCAATTCCTCTGAAAGAATCTTGCTGGATAACCATCTGGCCCAGGGGCTTTTAAAGGCCCAATTTGAAAAAGAGCATCCGAAAAATCGCTACAAAGTTTAACATTATCGTGAACTGAAACAACTGAATTAAAAAGATCCAAAACCTTCCTGGCATCAAGGGTTGGGTCAGCAGCAAAGATGTCATGAAAATAAGATGAGACTACATCACCCATGGCTTTAGCATCTTTGTGTACAGTACCATTAGCATCATGTATCTTAGTGATTTTATTTTTTTCTCTCTCTCCAAACCGCCTTACTCTGGAAGAACTTCGTGTTTCTATCACATTCTTTCAACCAAGTGATCCTCGATCGTTGTAACCAAATCATCTCCTCCTTGTAGAGTAATTCATTGAGTTTATCCAAAACCACTTGGATTTCTGCACTATCTGCATTCATATTCATTAGTTCCTCTAGCCGAGTTCTTGTTTTATTAATGTCCCTTGTGATATTACCGAACTTTTTACTGCTCCACTTCCAAAGGGACACCATAGTCTCTCTCAAAGCTTTATTGACACGGCATAGATCATCCATTGCACAATAGGCCTCCCAAGCCTTGCGAACTAATTCTGGTAGCCCGGCGTCTCTTTCCCAAAATATCTCATACCTGCGTGGATGCACTTTACGTTGTTCCTGGTCCTGGGCACCATTGAGCAATAATGACACATGATCAGAACATGGAGACACAAGGTGCCGCACACTGTAAAAAGCGAACAGGTTCCGCCAAGAATTTGTAGCCACTGCTTGATCTAAACGGACTCACACATTTGCTGCACCAGACCTCATATTGTCATAGGTATAGGGCACACCCGAAAAACCCAGGTCCACTAAATCACAAAGCATCAAAGTATCCCGGGAAGCTGCCATTTGTGGTTTAGAGCGGGCTTTAAGGGACATATGTTCAAAACTCCACAATGCCTCGTTAAAATCTCCGATTACAAGACAGGGTAAATTAGATTGTGCACTCAAGTCTTGTAAGGTAGACCACATAAGATGTCTATTCTCCACCCTAGGCTCTCCATACACCCCGGTCAATTTCCATGGCTCACCGTTCGGTTTAGTTATGACAGAAACATCAATGTACCGATCATCCTTCCCCAGCAAAGTAACTTGATACGATTCATGCCAATATAACGCCAAACCACCACTCATGCCCGAGCTATCCACACCTTCAAAACCCTTAAGGCCGAGACAACCCCTATATCTCCTCATCTAACTAGCTTTCTGTCGAGTTTCACACAAAAATACAAATTTGGGGGAATGCGACTGCACCATCGTCGCCAAGTCTCGAACTATCCGGGAATTCCCCCCTCCCCGGCAGTTCCAACTCAGGGCATTCATTGGCCCGGACGGCGCCCCTCTAGGGAGCCCGCCAAAACATCATTATCATTGCTAATCACAGAGCCATCATCTCCTTTTAACTTCTTCCTCACACTTTTTTGGGTGTATTAACACCAGCAGGATCCAATATTACAGTCTCTGGATCCTCAACAATCTCGTCACTGTCCAGGGCATCCTTGGAGCCTCCTTGGTGTACTGGAACAATAGCCAAACTCGTACCCAAGTCACCAGGGGCACTTAGAGCATCTCCAGCCATTGCGCC
>NC_041382.1:52513256-52515055 GCF_002162155.2 Triticum dicoccoides
CCCCTATGGGCGAGCCGACGATACAATCGACGCTGGGGGCGGTTTTGCGCCCAGTCGTCGCCCCCAGGTCGCCCCCAGGCGCCGATATTGGCCCACTTTTCAGCCCCCTTTCGGTGAATAAAGGGCCCATATGGGCTAGAATAGGCCCATATTCGGCGTGGTTCGTCGTGGCTCGTCGTTGAATTATGAACATAAATATTTTTTATCACATATTTCATCACAGAAAAATCAAATAGTTCAACAAAATAGTATAACAACAAATAGTTCAATTCAAATTATATAGTTCAACAAATAAAAACTCATATTCCATCACACGTCATGCCCGGCGTTGCCCTTGAGCCTCCATAGGTGCTCCACCAGATCATGCTGCAGCTGATGATGCACCTGTGGGTCTCGGATCTCCTGACGCATACTGAGGTAGGCAGTCCAGGTTGCCGGTAGTTGGTGATCAACTTCGGCTAGAGGACCCTACCTGTAGTATGGTTCAGTGTTAAACAATGGGTCTTCTTGCTCGCTCTCGATGATCATGTTGTGCAAGATGACACAGCAAGTCATGATCTCCCACATTTGATCATTTGACCAGGTCTGAGCAGGGTACCGTACAACAACAAATCGAGATTGGAGCACACCAAATGCTCGCTCGACATCCTTCCGGCAAGCCTCCTGCACCTTGGCAAAGTGGGACTTCTTGCCTCCTGGCACAACGTTTGAGACAGTCTTCACAAATGTAGACCATCTCGAATAGATGCCATCAGCTAGGTAGTACCCCTTGTTGTAGTGCCGCCCATTGATCTCGAAGTTCATCGGAGGAGAATGACCTTCAACAAGCTTGGCAAAGACAGGAGAGCACTGCAGCATGTTGATTTCATTGTGAGTTCCTGGCATACCAAAGAAGGAGTGCCAAATCCAGAGGTCCTGTGTGGCCACCGCCTCAAGTACCACACTGCAACCGCCTTTGGCGCCTTTGTACATCCCCTACCAAGCAAATGGGTAATTCTTCCATTTCCAATGCATGCAGTCGATGCTTTCAAGCATCCCAGGAAATCCTCTTGCTGCATTCTGTGCCAGGATTCGAGCAGTGTCTTCCGCATTGGGTGTTCTCAAGTATTGCGGTCCAAACACTGCCACCACTGCCCAACAGAACTTGTAGACACACTCTATGCTGGTGGACTCGGCCATGCGCCCATAGTCGACGAGTGAATCACCGGGAGCTCCATATGCAAGCGTCCTCATCGCTGTCGTGCACTTCTGGATCGAGGTGAATCCAAGTTTGCCGGTGCAATCTATCTTGCACTTGAAGTAGTTGTCGAACTCCCGGATGGAATTCACAATCCTGAGGAAGAGCTTTCGGCTCATCCGATAACGGCGCCGAAATGTTTTGTCGTTGTGAAGTGGAGCATCGACGAAGTAGTCGGAGTAGAGCATGCAGTAGCCTTCAAGACGATGTCGGTTCTTTGCTTTCACCCGCCCCGGCGCCGAGCCATCTCGTCGCGGCTTTTCATTGCTCTCCAGCAGCTGGGCGAGGGCGGCGAGCACCATGAGATGCTCTTCTTCCTGGACGTTGGCCTCGGCTTCCTCCTCCAGTAGCGCGGCGAGCGCTTCCTCGTCATCCGAGTCCATCGCCGAGGCAGGCAAATCGCCGAACACCTTGCACCCAGTGGGCGTGCACCCGTCGCTAACCTGCCCCTCCGGCCGAAAACGGCGGCCGGAAATACTCAGCTGCTGTTGGAGGGGCTGCTGCGGCGAACCTCTGCTATTTTTCCGGCGAGGAATGGCTATCTAGCGGTGAAGGGCGGTGG
>NC_041382.1:52515442-52518652 GCF_002162155.2 Triticum dicoccoides
GGCCAGCCGCGCTTTTCCCTTGCGCTGGAGCCCCCGATCGCTCCCAGTGCGCCGGGTTCGGCCTGCGACCGCAGGGCGAAAAAAAGGGCCGAACCGGCGCTTTTGGTCGTCCTGGGGGCGCGACTGGGGCAGTTTTTTTTGCGCCGGCGCCGAAAAGTGGCCTATTGGGGGTGCGGCTGGATATGCTCTTACTATATCATCCGGTCCTCTCTTCCAATCGTATTTAGCAAATTACTTCTCACGTCTTGGCTTGATAGAATAGTATTTGTTGCACCTGGAATAGAATAGTATTTGTTGCACCTGGATCCTCAATCTCCATAGCTGTCCTGTCGTATCCGTAGATCTTGTGTTTAACACACTGTTATACCTCCAATTATTCACAGGGATCCCGTCCGAATTAGTTGCATCATTGGGCGGGGCACCTCTGCCAACACCCCGATCGAACACTGCTCCACCTCTGCCTCTTCCACCCCCTCTACCTGATCCACGACCACCTCCTCTTCCTCGCGATTCATCTGCCAGTGAAATCACCCCATTCAAACTTAGACACATCATGCTCACCAGTGCCACACTCCTCATACCTAGGACTGGACACGAGCCGAGCCGACCGAGCTTGATCCGAGCCTGGCTTTGGCTCGCTCTGGAGCGGCTCGGCTCGGCTCGGCTCGCTCAGCCAACGAGCCTACTTCAAGTGGCCCGGCTCGTTTTTGGTATGGCTCGGCTCAGACCGAGCCGGCTCGAAAGCCAGCTGCCGCCAATCTTCATTTTTGCTTACAGAAGACAGAACCTCTGTATATAGTCCACAATCTTGATTGTTTTGCAGCAATTAAACCCATATTTTGAAAATAAAACAGTTTTACTACTTAAAATGAAACATCCAGCAGTATATTGTTTTAAGAAATGGTCATAGTAATTAAAAATAAGCTTTCTTCTATGATTTCTTCTACAAAAATTGTAACAATGGAACAGATATGTGAGGAGGAATTGAGCAACATTTCTATTGAATTTTGGACAGCACATCCTTTGAACTTTACACAACAAAACATCAAATATTGACAGCGAAACAAAGAAACTTTCACTATCCGCAAACTCATCTGAATCTGATTTGTCACCAACCCCAGAGGGCACCTCAAACAAAGTATCTTGCTCTTCCTCGTCCTCGTCCTCATCCTCTTCCACCTCTTCATGATCCTCCTCCGCTTGCTTATCATGCTCCATTGCCTAACACACAAAAACAACACACACACATGAGCTTGGACACACATATATTTGACTTTTGGATAGCAAAAATAGCACACACATTAGCTTGCACAAACATATATTTGAGATTTGGACACCAAAAAAAGCACACACACATGAGCTTGCACAAACATATATTTGACATTTGAATACCAAAAACAGCACATACGAGCTTGGGCACACATAAATTTGACTTTCAAAAAGCAAAAACAGCACATACATGAGCTTGCAAAAATATATTTTTTGCACGGACAACCTGGGAAGATGTAGCCTCCCTCTCATAGTCATTTGCGGAGCCGGAGGCAGCGGCGATTTCGGCACGCACGCCAGCGCTGGTGGGGTCAGGGGGACGTCGAGGCGGTGGTCCCCGAGACCGGCAACTTACTCTTCATAATGGAGTCCAAGGTCCTCTCTTCCTCCTTCTCCTTCACATTCTCCTTCCCATTTTCCTTGTCTATTGTGCCGATGATAGGCCTCTGCACACATCAGCAAACAACAAACGGTCAGTCATCAACAACAGTAAACTAATTACACATGGAATCAATGTAATTTCCCAGCAAGTAGATTTTTTTTCAAGCTGCTATGCTACAGCAAGTAGATCATCAACAATAGAAAACTAATTACACATGGAATCAACGAAAATTTCCATCTACCAATCCATTCTGCCCTATAACTTCATCCATCCATGATCCATCCATCCGGCTCTTCTCGATCTAGCCCTACAGTCTACAATACATCCATCCACGATCCATCCATCTAGCCCTACATCTACCTGACTGCGTCCATCCATCCATCCATCCATCCATCCATCAGATGTGTACTAGTGCAGACACCTATGGCTAGGGTTTGGGAAGTTCATCCATCGATCCATCCATCCATTGATCCATCACATGCGTACTACTAAAGTTCAGAGAGCTGTGGCTAGGGATTGGGAAGGAAGGAGGTACCTGCTCCGGCTCGTCACATTCCGCGAGAAAGCAGGGGAGGCGCGTCCGTCTACGTCCGGTGTGGTGAGCAACGGTCGCGCCGCCCATCGCCGTCGGTGCCGAGTCCATTGCTGTCGGTGTGGCAAGGAAACGCGGCATCGCTCGTCGCCGTGGATCCAGATTTGCGGCGTGGCGAGAGAGGGGCGAGGCGGTGCAGAGCAGAGAAAGGGAGAGACGAGAGACTGGCTATGGTTGCTCATTCCCTAATGCGCTAGCCATTGTGATGGACAGTGGAATTGGGTTGGGCCGCAAGCGAGCCACCGAGCTGGACCGGCCAAAACTCGGCTCGGCTCGGTTGCGAAACGGGCTTGTTTTCAGACCTCGGCCCACTCACTAATCCTATCGAGCCGAGCTGTATCGGGCCGAGCTGGAGCGAGCTTCGGGCCGAGCCGAAAAGCTCGCTCGTACGTCCAGTCCTACTCATACCAGTGGCCCAACAAACCCCAATTGTTACAGAAAATTGGAAGTTTCTCATATTTAACCATACACCAGTCCTTTCCTCCCCGTGTGGAGAGAAAGCGCTCAAGCTTTTTGCTGACATCAAGATTAGCTCTAACACGGACAAAAGCACCAACATATCCAGCCGGCAACTGAATTTGCACCTCAAGGATCTTCCCCAATTTCCTGCACATACCTTTGATCACCGGCTCATTCAAGTAATTGTCCGGTAGACCAAAAATTCTAGCCCACACAGCTACTTTATCTAGGACTATCGTTCTAGGATTTGTATAGCCGTCATCACTGGTAGAAAAAGGGCCTGTTGTCCCGGTTCGTAAGGGCCTTTTGTCCTGGTTCCTGAACCGGGACTAAAGGGTCGGTACTAATGCCCAGTCCCTTTAGTCCCGGTTCAATCCAGAACCGGGACAGATGGGCCTCCACATGGCCTGTGCGTGGAGCCCAGGCAGGAGACCCTTTGGTCCCGGTTGGTGGCACCAACCGGGACCAATAGGCATCCACGCGTCAACATTTCTGTGGCTGGGGTTTT
>NC_041382.1:52519157-52523676 GCF_002162155.2 Triticum dicoccoides
TTGGGGGTTTTGGGGGGTTAATTTAGGTGTTTCATATATTGTGTTAGCTAGCTATAATTAATAGAGAGAAGTGTCCTCTCTTATGTCCGTGCTTGGTCGACGCTACGTACTATACATATGTATAGAGAGGACTAGACACGCTAGCTAGCTAGTAAGCAAACGAAGGAAACAGAAGATCGTCATGAACATATATGCATACAGAGAGAAGTGATATCGACCACTTCTCCGAGAGATTGGTCGAACAACAAGTTCTCGTATATCTATCCGACACTACCGGCTACATATATACAATAATTATCTCTTACAAATATAATCATACGGACTCATGGTCCACATAGTATTCTCCGTCTTCAGCGATCACGTGGTCAGGAAAGAATGTCGCCTATTCCTCTTGAATTGCTCGCATGCGAGCTGGTGCTAGGAGTTCATCCCGCTTCCGAAACATCTAATTTGAAGAAGGGGGTCAATACATATATATACGAATGAATGAAACTCAACACAAATGATGGTAATAAAATAAAATTGTGAATGTTGTTATTTACGTACTTCATATTGTTCGTCAGTGTAGCCCCGCTCACAGGTCGTGTGGCGGATGGACTCGCAAACGTAGTACCCACAGAAATCATTCCCTTATTCCTGCCACAACCACTTTATAAGAAATAGAGGTCAATCAAACTGATAAGCAAGAATGCCAAATGGTATTGATGAAACTAGCGCTTGAATCAATAGGAGATGCGCGGAGCATGCTACTATAGTACTTACTTTCGGGTGTCTAAATTGCAGCTTCTTCGGGAGTCCTGGAGCTTTTTTGGAGAATTTTTTCCAAACCCTGCCAGACAAAGAAAACAATTACTTGATATATCAGGAAATGAACAAAGTTGCTGATATGGTGGATAATGATCGATTTAACTTACTTCTCGAGCATTTGAGTCATGTCTGCATAGTCCTAGGGATCTTTTCGTCTTGAGTCTAAGACGGTTACTAGTCCCTGCTCAAGCTTAATCTCTAGGAGAATATAGTGGTAACTACACACGCATGCATAACTCATCAATTACATTACTATAACCTTGACTAATATATAAGGGAAACCGAATACGCACAAGACAGTAACACTCACTTGAAGTTGTAAGGAAAGAGTATTATATCTTTGTTTTCATTTATTACCAACAATCGTAGCAAGTTGGCCTCGGTATCTATGGCATGAAATTTAACCTGAGTTGCATCTATGAGATATGTGTTAATGAACCCAATATCACCGACTTGTCTTTTCTTCAATTTGGCGATCTTCAATCTGCATAATATATTGAGGATGATTATAAATACATGCAATGAAAGAGCTGAGCTATATATAGAGACTTAATGACAGAAGTAGTACTACTTACAGACAGTAGCAGGCGACCTTTGTTTTATCGACGGCCAATTGACTGAAAAACTGAAAGAACTCCTCAAATGGAACAGGCAACAGTTCAATTCCAACGAGGTCATGCTCCTTTTTAACTTTCACATACAAAGTACTCCTCCCCCCAGAGTCTCTGCAGATTTTCAAGTACCAATCATGCAATCTTCGCATCATCGTTGATAGAGATCTTTCATCTTTGACGAGAGGCTTCCTGTACTCGTATCTTTGTATCTGCACCTCCATGAAATCATAATGTACATCGTCGGGCAGGTAATCGCCTAGATTGCTATAACCGGGCACCATCCTCGGATCATTAGCGACGTTGTCGCTAGGCACCTTGAGCGAGGGGCATGATTGCTTCGCTTGTTCGCCGAGCTGGGCAATTTGTTTCCCATCTCATCGTTCTTTCAGCCTTTGATCACTGACAGTACTTCCCGGCCGCTCCGCTTCGGCAAATTCCTTTCTAATAATGCGCTCATAGTTTCCTTTCGGCGGAGACTTGGGTGGTTTTGTCAAGGCAGCCAGAGTGCGCTTCGCTTTCACCAGATCTACCTTCTCCTCCGGAGGTGGATGTTTCTTCGCTTTCACCCCTTCAAAGTAGTTCCTCACTTCTTCTCGTGCGATCTCGGCGTTCTCCTCCGGGGTCCTCTCATATGGTAACTTCTCTGGAGTCTTCAGAGAAGGACCAAATCTGTATTTCCTCCCGCCTCTGGCTGTACTTCTAGACGCCGGCAGAGCAGACGGAGTGGTTGTCTTCTTTACTTGCTTACGAGGCGGAGGAGAAGGACTACGACGCGCCGGAGCAGCCGGAGCAGCGACAGGTCTCTTCCGCCCTTGCTGATGAGGCGGAGAAGGAGGAGGCTGGCTTCTCGGGCGCTTCGGCGTAGGCGGAGAAGGAGGCGGAGTGCCGCCACGCCCCGGAGAAGGAGTCAGTCGAGTGCCCTGACTCGTCGGAGGAGGAGGCGGAGTGCCCTGACTTGCCAGAGGAGGAGGAGGAGGCGGAGGCGTCCAGTTCGGAAGGTTGATGAGCTCCTTCCGCCATAGGCATGGAGTCTTCAGAGCAGACCCCAGCCTAGTCTCCCCTTCACCGGTAGGGTGTTCAAGCTGGAGGTCCTCAAATCCCTCCATTATTTCATCCACCATCACCCTAGCATATCCTTCTGGAATCGGCCGGCAGTGAAAAGTTGCATCGGGTTCAGTAGGATAAACAGAGCCAATAGACGCCTTGACCTTCAAATTCATCCATTGCGTCATAAGGTGGCAATTTTGAGACTCCGTGATAGCATCCACAGGATAGCTTGCAGGAGCCGTCAAGGCATGCTCTGGCTGAAGCAGCTCGGTGGAAGCCACGCTGCTTCTCCACTGAGATGGCGGGGTAGCTTCGGGGGAAGCTTCGGCAGTACGTTTGCTGCGATTTGCTTCTCGTTCCTCTATTGCTTGTACCCTTGCTTGCAGCGCCTGCATTTGGATCTGCTGCAATTTTTTCCTCCTCTCCTGGGATTTGTAACCGCCTGTGTCCGGAAACCCAACCTTCCACACAATGGAGCCTGGCGTGCCTCGTGTCCGTCCAGGGTGCTCAGGATTCCCGAGGGCCATTGTGAGCTCGTCGTTCTCTCTGTCTGGAAAGAACGTCCCTTGCTGCGCTGCTTCGATATACTGTTGAAGCTTCCTGACTGGTATGTCCATTTGATCGTTCGTCCAAATGCACTTCCCTGTTACAGGGTCCAAGGTTCCGCCAGCCCCGAAGAACCAAGTCCGATAACGGTCTGGCCAGTTAATTGTCTCTGGTTCGATCCCTTTATCAACCAGATCATTCTCAGTCTTGGCCCACTTAGGCCAGGCTACGAGGTAGCCACCTGACCCCGTGCGATGGTGATGCTTCTTCTTCGCAGCATTTTGCTTGTTTGTCGCTGACATCTTCTTACTCTTTTCTGATGTCTTGTGGGCCACAAATGTGGGCCAGTGATCTCTGATCTTCTCATATCTGCCCTTGAATTCTGGTGTCTCATTATTTTCGACAAACTTATTCAGCTCTTTCTTCCACCTCCTGAATAGTTCCGCCATCCTCTTAAAAGCAAAAGACTTGATTAATTGCTCTTTAACTGGCTTCTCTGGATCATCCTCTGGCAGTAGGGTGAAATTTGACTTCAGCTCAGTCCAAAGATCATTTTTCTGCATATCATTGACATAAGACACCTTAGGGTCTTCTGTAGCCGGCTTTAACCATTGCTGGATGCTGATCGAGATCTTGTCCCTAACCAAAACCCCGCACTGAGCAACAAATGCGCTCTTTGTCCGGAGGGGTTCAATCGGTTGGCCGTAGGGCGCGATTGCTATGATCTCAAACTTTTCATCCGAGCTCAACTTTTTCTTCGGGCCTCGTCTCTTTACCGAAGTTGTGCTCGATCCAGAGGGCTAGAAAAAAGAACAAAGACTTAATTAATATGTGTACATACCAAAACAATGAATGCATCAATTAGCTAGTCAACAGAAGCTTAACTAATATATATACCTGGCCGGACTCGGTTCGGTCACCGGAGACGTCATCACGGTCTCCTTCTTGCACCGGCATTGGGTCACCGAAGCCGTCCTCATGGTCTCCTTCTTGCACCGGCATTAGGTCACCGGAGCCATCATAATCATAGCCAGCTGCTTCCAGACCATCGGTGTCGTTGAGAAACAACGAGCAGACGGCATCACTTCCTCGTGCGATTATGTCCCCCAACAACTCTTCTTGTACTTCGTCTCGGGCGGTGTCCATAGTTTCTACAAATATTGACAACATGGCAATTATTATTCAAACATGACAGATGGATATATTAGTGGCAAATGTAGAACTAATATTAATTAGTGGCCTCGACGCTGCTTCTCTAGGGTTTGGGGTGGCCTCGACGCTGCTTCTCTAGGGTTTGGGGTGGCCTCGACACTGCTTCTCTAGGGTTTAGGGTGGCCTGGACAACGCTTCGTCGAGGGTTGCCGAACGGTAGAGGAAACCCTAAATAGCAAGTATCGTGGGTGTGAGATACATGTGGCCGTCGGTGTCGGACATTACATCCACGTCCCACAAGTGACGTGGGCGTCGAAGCCCGCGTCACTTGTGGGACGTGGATGTACTGTCCG
>NC_041382.1:52524304-52525118 GCF_002162155.2 Triticum dicoccoides
TCGGCGACCCTAGACCTCCTCTCGACCCTCCACCCCTCGGCGACCCTCGACGACCCTCGTTCCCGATAAAAAAAGAGGAAGAAGAAGAAAAAAAGAGGAGAAGAAAGAATAGAGGAGATCCTTTTTTTCTTTTTCCTCTTCTTTTTTTATCCTCTTCTTCCTCTCATGTTCGGCGACCCTCGACGACCCTCGCTCCTGATAAAAAAATAGGAAGAAGAAGAAAAAAAGAGAAGAAAGAATAGAGGAGAAGATCTCCTCTATTCTTTCTTCTCCTCTTTTTTTTCTTTTTCCTCTTCTTTTTTATCCTTTTATTCCTCTCATGTTCGACGACCCCCTCTCGACCCCCTCTCGACCGTCGACCCCTTCTCGACCCTCATATATAAAACATTTTCTTCCTTCTATTCCTTCTTCCTAAATATATAAAACTTTTTTTAAAATGAAACTAACCTAAAATGTACTAAATCAGAGAACATATATAGATAAAAAATTCTAATTAAAAATCTAACTTTTGCATATATGTATTTTTAAAACATCATTACAATTAAAAAAATACATACATACATACAAAAAACATGTAAAAAATACATACATACATATATGAACATACATAAAAAATACGTATATCTAAAAAATACATACATACACATATATATGAAAATCTAAAAACATGTAAAAAATAGCATGTATAATAAAAAAATGCACGGTGGCGGCGGGGGCGGCAGACGTGCGGTGCTCACAGAGGCGGCGACGTTCGGGGCAGGGGACGGCGGCACGGCGACGGCGACGGGGCAGGGGCGGCGCGCGTCGGGGCAGG
>NC_041382.1:52525594-52562215 GCF_002162155.2 Triticum dicoccoides
CATTGGTCACGGTCCGTGGCACAAACCGTGACCAATGCCCCCCTTTAGTCCCGGTTGGTGCCACCAACCGAGACCACAGGCCTCTTTTCAGCAGCTCAAAGGGCGGGAAGCAGCGGCCTTTGGTCTCGGTTGGTGGCACCAACCGGGACTAAAGGGGGGTATTGGTCACGGTTTGTGCCACGAACCGTGACCAATGGCCCCCTTTAGTCCCGGTTGGGGCCACCAACCGGGACCAAAGGCCTTGTGCGGCTGCTGCGTTGAAAGTTTAGTCCCACCTTGCTAGTTGAGAGGGGTGCGCAGTGGTTTATAAGCCCCACTGCCGCACCCCTCTCGAGCTCCTCTCCATTGCAGGCTTACGGGCCTGATTGTCACTGCTATGCATGTGGGCCTACTGGGCCTCCTGCGGGCCTGAATCCTGGCCCTTGGATGGGTTTCTAGTCGTATTCAGGCCATGGGGGCCCAGTAGGTGGCATTTTTTTGTTGCTTTAGTTATTTACTTCTGTTTTTTGCTTTATTTTTTAATTCTTTATGCTTTTAGTTTTAGAAAAATTATAAACTTTTTTGCTTTTGTTTTCTTGTTGCTTTATTTTTTAATTCTTTATGCTTTTTGTTAATGCCATTAGTTTCTACTTACAACAAAATACTTATTGTTGCTATTTTTTCCAGTTTTTTATTTTGTTTTCTGCATTATTTATTTTCTTTTGTTTTTTGCTTTATTTTTTTATTCTTTTTGCTTTTAGTTTTAGAAAAATTATAAACTTTCTCTTAGTGCCATTAGTTTTCAAATTTGAAAACACTTTTTTAGTTTTTTTGTTTTCTTTGTTGCTTTATTTATTTTATTTTGTGATTAACTTTAATATAAAAATAGTTTTTTTCCTGTTTTTTTGATTTGTTTTTTGCATTATTTATTTTCTTTTGTTTTTTGCTTTAATTTTTTATTCTGTTTGCTTTTAGGTTAGCAAAATTATAAACTTTCTGTTAGTGCCATTAGTTTTAGAAAAATTATAAACTTTCTGTTAGTGCCATTAGTTTTCAAATTTGAATAGTTAAAATTTGAGTTCTTTGAAATTTGTGTGAATCACAAGTTTGTGATTAACTTACTAAAAAAAATGAGAATAGATGCGCTTATAGAGAAAATTCAACCTAAATTCATAGTAAATTTCTATGAATTTCAGAGAAATTCATTATGAATTTAGGTTACACTTTTCTCTATTAGGGCATCTATTTTCACTTTGAGAGGAGCTCAACAAGGCAGAGAGGGAAGGGCTTATAAACCGGTGTGAGCCCCCTTCGGTTGGCGAGGTGGGACTAAACTCTGCCCGCAACAAGGACCAACCCTTTAGTCCCGGTTTGTGGCACAAACCGGGACTAATGGTCATGGGCCAGGGGCGAGGAGCAAAATTATAAACTTTTTGTTAGTGCCATTAGTTTTAGAAAGTTGAAAGTTGGCATGGGCGAGGGACTAATGGTCATGCTATTACGAGGGCCGAACCATAAGACATTAAAGCATTTCAAATGAACTCTGAAAAAGTTGAAAGTTAGCATGGTATCATAATTTCACCCACATGGCATGTGCATGTACAAAACGGACAATGGTAGCATGTTCGTGTGTTACAAAGTTCGCATGGTATCATCATAATAGTTGCGGGAAAGTCTTCACTTTTTCTTCGCTTGTGTCATTTGCTTATTGCGTCGTAACCATGGATAATCTTCATTGTTTATCAGGATGCTTGGGTCAGCCTTGACATTGAAGGGAGGAATTTCATGAAACTTTTCATAATCTTCAGACATGTCTGTCTTGCCGTCCACTCCCAGGATGTCCCTTTTTCCTGAAAGAACTATGTGGCGCTTTGGCTCATCGTATGATGTATTCGCTTCCTTATCTTTTCTTTTTCTCGGTTTGGTAGACATGTCCTTCACATAGATAACCTGTGCCACATCATTGGCTAGGACGAATGGTTCGTCAGTGTACCCAAGATTTTTCAGATCCACTGTTGTCATTTCGTACTGTGGGTCTACCTGTACCCCGCCGCCTGACAGATTGACCCATTTGCACTTAAACAAAGGGACCTTAAAATCAGGTCCATAGTCAAGTTCCCATATGTCCACTATGTAACCATAATATGTGTCCTTTCCGCTCTTGGTTGCTGCATCAAAGCGGACACCGCTGTTTTGGTTGGTGCTCTTTTGATCTTGGGCGATCGTGTAAAATGTATTCCCATTTATATCGTATCCTTTGTAAGTCAATACAGTCAAAGATGGTCCCCTGGACAACAAGTACAGCTCATCACAAACAGTGTTGTCACCTCTGAGACGTGTTTCCAACCAACTGCTGAAAGTCCTGATGTGTTCACATGTAATCCAGTTGTCGCACTGCTCCGGGTGTTTGGAGCGCAGACTGTTCTTGTGTTCATCGATATACGGGGTCACCAAGGTAGAGTTCTGTAGAACTGTGTAGTGTGCTTGAGACCAAGAATATCCGTCCCTGCATATTATTGAGTCTCTTCCAAGAGTGCCTTTTCTAGTCAGTCTCCCCTCATACCGCGATTTAGGGAGACCTATCTTCTTAAGGCCAGGAATGAAGTCAACACAAAATCCGATAACATCCTCTGTTTGATGGCCCATGGAGATGCTTCCTTCTGGCCTAGCGCGGTTACGGACATATTTCTTTAGGACTCCCATGAACCTCTCAAAGGGGAACATATTGTGTAGAAATATGGGCCCCAGGATGATAATCTCGTCGACTAGATGAACTAGGACGTGTGTCATGATATTGAAGAAGGATGGTGGGAACACCAGCTCGAAACTGACAAGACATTGCACCACATCACTCCTTAGCCTTGGTACGATTTCTGGATCGATCACCTTCTGAGAGATTGCATTGAGGAATGCACATAGCTTCACAATGGCTAATTGGGCGTTTTCCGGTAGAAGCCCCCTCAATGCAACCGTAAGCAGTTGCGTCATAATCACGTGGCAGTCATGAGACTTTAGGTTCTGAAACTTTTTCTCTGGCATATTTATTATTCCCTTTATATTCGACGAGAAGCCAGTCATGACCTTCATACTGAGCAGGCATTCAAAGAAGATTTCTTTCTCTTCTTTTGTAAGAGCGTAGCTGGCAGGACCTTTATACTGCTTCGGAGGCATGCCGTCTTTTTCATGCAAACATTGCAGGTCCTCCCGTGCCTCAGGTGTATCTTTTGTCTTCCCATACACGCCCAAGAAGTCTAGCAGGTTCACGCAAAGGTTCTTCGTCACGTGCATCACATCGATTGAAGAGCGGACCTCTAGGTCTTTCCAGTAGGGTAGGTCCCAAAATATAGATTTCTTCTTCCACATGGGTGCGTGTCCCTCGGCGTCAGTCGGAACAGCTAGTCCACCGGGATCCTTTTCAAAGATTACGTAGTGTAAATCATTGACCATAGCAAGTACGTGATCACCGGTATGCATGGCGGGCTTCTTCCGGTGATCTGCCTCGCCTTTGAAATGCTTGCCTTTCTTTCGACATTGATGGTTGGTCGGAAGAAATCGACGATGGCCCAGGTACACATTCTTCCTGCATTTGTCCAGGTATATACTTTCAGTGTCATCTAAACAGTGCGTGTATGCGTGGTATCCTTTGTTTGTCTGTCTTGAAAGGTTACTGAGAGCGGGCCAATCGTTGATGGTCACGAACAGCAACGCCTTAAGGTTAAATTCCTCCTGTCTGTGCTCATCCCACGTACGTACACCGTTTCCATTCCATAGCAGTAAAAGTTCTTCAACAAATGGCCTTAGGTACACATCAATGTCGTTCTCGGGTTGCTTAGGGCCTTGGATGAGAACTGGCATCATAATGAACTTCCGCTTCATGCACATCCAAGGAGAAAGGTTATACATACATAGAGTCACGGGCCAGGTGCTGTGATTGCTGCTCTGCTCCCCAAAAGGATTAATGCCATCCGCGCTTAAAGCAAACCATACATTCCTTGGGTCCTTTGCAAACTCATCCCAGTATTTTCTCTCGATTTTTCTCCACTGCGACCCGTCAGCGGGTGCTCTCAACTTCCCATCTTTCTTTCGATTCTCATTGTGCCATCGCATCAACTTGGCATGCTCTTCGTTTCTGAACAGACGTTTCAACCGTGGTATTATAGGAGCATACCACATCACCTTCGCAGGAACCCTCTTCCTGGGGGGCTCGCCGTCAACATCACCAAGGTCATCTCGTCTGATCTTATACCACAATGCACCGCATACCGGGCATGCGTTCAGATCCTTGTATGCACCGCGGTAGAGGATGTAGTCATTAGGGCATGCATGTATCTTCTCCACCTCCAATCCTAGAGGGCATACGACCTTCTTTGTTGGGTATGTACTGTCGGGCAATTCGTTATCCTTTGGAAGCTTCTTCAATATTTTCAGTAGCTTCTCAAATCCTTTGTCAGCCACAGCATTCTCTGCCTTCCACTGCAGCAATTCCAGTACGGTACCGAGCTTTGTGTTGCCATCTTCGCAATTGGGGTACAACCCTTTTTTGTGATCCTCTAACATGCGATCGAACTTCAGCTTCTCCTTTTGACTTTCGCATTGCGTCCTTGCATCGACAATGACCCGGCGGAGATCATCATCATCGGGCACATCGTCTGGTTCCTCTTGATCTTCAGCAGCTTCACCCGTTGCAGCATCATTGGGCACATCGTCTGGTTCCTCTTAATCTTCACCAGCTCCCCCCGTTGCAGCATCACCGTATTCAGGGGGCACATAGTTGTCATCGTACTCTTCTTCTTCGCCGTCTTTCATCATAACCCCTATTTCTCCGTGCCTCGTCCAAACATTATAGTGTGGCATGAAACCCTTGTAAAGCATGTGGAAGTGAAGGATTTTCCGGTTAGAGTAAGACCTCGTATTCCCACATTCAGTGCATGGACAACACATAAAACCATTCTGCGTGTTTGCCTCAGCCGCATCGAGAAACTCATGCACGCCCTTAATGTACTCGCAGGTGTGTCTGTCACCATACATCCATTGCCGGTTCATCTGCGTGCATTATATATAATAAAATGTCCAAATTAATAGAAATTCATCATCACATTAAAACCAAAGTGCACACATAGTTCTCATCTAACAACATATAGCTCTCCAGAGCATCTAATTAATTAAACCATACATTGAAACTATGTAAAACATTTCAATGCGAAAACAAATGCGATCATAATCGCAACCAAGGTAACAATTGATCCAACGGCATAATGATACCAAGCCTCGGTATGAATGACATATTTTCTAATCTTTCTAATCTTCAAGCGCATTGCATCCATCTTGATCTTGTGATCATCGACGACATCCGCAACATGCAACTCCAATATCATCTTTTCCTCCTCAATTTTTTTTATTTTTTCCTTCAACAAATTGTTTTCTTCTTCAACTAAATTTAACCTCTCGACAATAGGGTCGGTTGGCATTTCCAATTCACATACATCCTACATGAATAAAATCTATGTCACGTTGGTCGGCATAATTTTCATAAATAATAAATGAACCAATAGTTATAAAGATAATATATGTACCACATCCGAATCATAGACAGGGCGAGGGCCGACGGGGGCGGATACCAAAACTATCTCACTATATAAGATGCAATAATAAAAGTAAGAAAATAATACAAGTATCTATGTAAACATACAAGTAAGAATATTTTTCCTTTCAGATAGAAGATAAGAACAAGAGGCTCACCACGGTGGTGCCGGCGATGAGCTCGGCGCGGGTGATCGACGGCGGTGAAGACGGGGACGGGGCGTGACGGACCGCTAAACCTAGACAAATATTATGGAAAATGGAGCTTGGAGGTCGAGTTTGGAGAGGAGAAAGCTTAAGTAGTGTGGCTCGGGCATTTCATCGAACACCTTGTGTGCATAGGAGGTGAGCTAGAGCACCACCAAGCCCTCTCCCCCTCGGCCAGAAAAAAACAAAGCAGTGTGCTCTGCTCTCACGCGAGAGGGTATATATAGGCACTTCATTGGTCCCGGTTGGTGGCATGAACCGGGACTAAAGGGGAGCCTTTGGTCCCGGTTCATCCCACCAACCGGGACCAAAAGGTCCAGATGAACCGGGACCAATGGCCCACATGGCCCGGCCGGCCCCCTAGGCTCACGAATCGGGACCAATGCCCCCATTGGTCCCGATTCTAGACTGAACCAGGATTAATGGGCTGACCCGACCTAGACCAAAGCCCTGTTTTCTATTAGTGCATACTCCAGTAGAATTACTCCAGTAGAATAACCAAGGTCCCTGAGCCATCGCCATGTTCCAATCGCCAAGACATACAGGCATGGCCAACTTCGTTTCCACTTTCAATCCACTGTCTTTCCACAACCGTTGTCTTCGCCCATAGCTTATGGTGTCAATTATTTAGATTCTTAGTTGCTTTCGACACAAATTTTGTGTGCTTTATCGTACTCCCTTCGTTTCAAAATAAATGACTCAACTTTGTATTTTAATACAAAATTGAGTCATTTATTTTGAAACTGAGGAAGTACCTTTTGTTCTCTTTTTCCCTCAAATTATTCGACATTTCGCCAGAGCAGAATTACCAAGGCATGCTGGGTGACCATGGAGAAGAGGATGGACGAGTTCGTGAGTTGGCAGCAGAGAGCTGTTAGTTTTTCTTTTTCAATTTTGAGGTTGTGCGAGCTACTAGTAGTTTTCTTAGAACAGTTCTTTTTTGGATTTTTTGAGGTTTTTTTAGGGTAAGGTTCTTTTTTTGGAGTGGATGCGAGCTAGCAGATTTTTTTTAAAAAAAAAAAAACTTTACCCAGCCCAAAAGAACTTCACCAGTAGATCACTTGCTAACTAAACTGGGTCAAGCCCATGCATGCCGTTTGAGAGCTAGAGAGAGAGAGAGAGAGAGCCCAGCCCGAAAGCATGTGCTTAATTTCCGCGAGAGAAAGACCTTCCTCCCCCGCCGCCGTCGCTGCCACAACCGCAAGTCCACTCGCTCCTCCCAGCCGGCGACCATGGCCATAGCAGGAGCTACGCTTCTCCACCGCGGCATCCCGGACGAAATTACCATCTGGGAGATCGTCGTCCGCCTGCCCACCAAAGCCCTCCTCCGTTGCCGCACCGTCTGCCGCGCCTGGCGCCACGCCACCTCCACCCGCGACTTCCTCCTCGCTCACCACGCCCACCAGCCATCCCTCCCCCTCATCTACGGCGAATACGGCAACTCCGTACTCATCATGCCCTTTAACCACCGGGCAGGGCCCGTCGCCGCCGACTCCGTCGCGCGACTTTACAGCGTCGAGCCGTCGACGACGCCCTGTTCCAGGCCTCCCGCGACGGCCTCCTCGTCATCTGCGTCCACGGCAAGCACTTCTCCATCCGCAACCCGGCGACTCGTCAGTACGCCAACCTCTCGCTGCTTCATGGCTTCAAGCTCTTGGGGATGTACCAGCACAGCCCTACCGGCGAGTATCGGCTATTGCTCTACCTGTCCGTGGCCGTGAAGTGGATGTACAGTGCACTGCCTGAAGTTCAAGAGGGCTCCTACGTCTTCACGATAGGCTCCGGCCAGCCGCCCAGGCACATAGGGTGCCCCGACGCGGAGGAACTGATATGCATCCCCGGTTCTGTTCTGTTCCATGGTGGCCTGCATTGGTATACAAACCACGTGATAAAGATATTTGACACCACCGCCGAGTCATTCCGGCAGATGCGCTCTCCGTTTGTTCGTGGCCACGCTCGCCTGTTTGAGGTGGACAGCATGCTTGGCATGTCACTTTTAATGCTGAAGCGACACATGTTTATATCTGGGTGGTGCAAGAGCAAGACTACAAAGATGAGGTCTGGGCATTGAAATATCGGGTTGAATTGCCGGTTTCGGAGATCAGGGTGCAATTTGGAATGTTTGAAATTAAATATTGTCGTGTGAGGGCCGAGTCTTGTGAGCGTGATGTGCTCGTGCTGCTCGAATTTGATGATTGGCTACTTCAAGTCGACATCAATGGCAAGTTGGTTGCCGGATTCCATCGCAGAGGCCTCATTCGTACTCAAGTCCGGCTCAAACAAACTCTAGTTTTGCACACTTTCTTCACGACACTAGAAGATTATGTTGTGAACACTTTGCCTTCCGTTTGACAGCTGTTATGTGAGGTGGTGATTCTAAATTGGCTAACTGTCAGTATCCTCGTGAGTTGTAATGTTATGAATTGGGTCCACTATGAGCCGGTTAGTTTCATTTTGATGCCTACTAGTTTTATGATCAAGAAGCTCCGACTGTTTCATGGTTGCATGAAATTTATACTTGTGCGAATATCCTTTTGGGTTGAAGTGGCTAGCATGTTGGTGCCAAAACTATGAATTCGTTTTGTTAAGCTTTTGAGATGGTTGCCAATTGATCTGCCTCGTCTCTGTTTTCCTCTGAACTGAAGAATTCACTTGGTTTTTTAATCGAGGTTTTCTTCTTTCTTCGAGATCATCCACTGGTTAAAATGTTTAGCCAATATACATTGGTTTCCTGTTTCTAAGTTCTCTTGTAGCTGATGATGAAATTAGGGCAGGTTCTCCTCTTTGATGACTAGCAAGTTGAACCTCATTTTTCGAAGAGTGTGGAGCATTGCTCGTGAAGCTGCATGATCACATCATAGTCGAGTTAGTGAAACGTTCTGTTGCAATTCATTCTTCTCCAAGTATCAATTGCATTGCATCTGGTTAGGTGTTCACATGTTCAGTTATAGTTCCGTCTTCTTTGTCGCTTTGTTTGGGATCATCTGTACTCAGGTTCCAGATTGTTTTCTCCTTCAGATACTGTTACTATCAGCCATATCTAGTACCGCTGGTAGAAAGCAGGCTGTCTCAAAGATTTGTGTGGCAATAGCCGAAATACATACAGCTGTAAAAGGGGGTAGTCTGAAAAGTCATTCTGATCATTTGTTACCGCACAGATTATGTGCCATTGCAGGGTAATTGCTCACCCGCTCACATCACTTGCAGGCTACCCACAATCAGTTTTCTGTTACCTGCCTTCAGGCATCTGCGTGAATATGTGACACTATTATTTGGAGTGTGGTTGCAGTATAGCAAAGTGTGGCAAAAATGATGGACAGCACATGAAAACAAGATTTGATATAGCAGTGTATATGCCACATGCTGGAGGCCTGTCATTTACATATTTCCTCTAGCTAGTTGTTGCTTTTATGTGCAATGTTCTGGCAATATATATACTTGCAATTTTCTGAAATTTTGTCATCAATTCAGTTCATATGCAACGTTATGGCAAGAGAATGCATGCTGATGGCAAGATTTCTGAAATTTTGCCGGCTACATATATGCAATGCATTCTTCTTGATTCGGTAACCTTGCTTGTTGCTGTCTGAGATGTGCACCAGTTGATCAACTAGACAAAGGAAGAGCCCACCTGAAAAGCATAATTAAGGCATATGCAGTTTCTGACGCCTGAAAGCAACATTTGTTCGGAGAACATGTCTGTTCTGTTCCTCTTCTTGAAAAGTATGGCCAACTTCCCTCTCAACCTACTGTGATGTACGTCTTTCCCTGCATCACCGTCTTCAGCCATAGCGTTCCAGGCCACTTATCCAGATTCTTGATTGCTTTCGACACAAGTTTTGTCGGCTTTAACGGGTAAAATCAAATCGATTCGCTGTCCTATGAACCTGTTGTTCTTTATTTCCATCGAATTATTCGACAAAGCAGAATTATTAAAGCATCCCAGTCATGGGACAAACAGCTGTCATCTATGCCATTTGACCATGACAACTGACCTCTTTTCTGAAGGGAGAGATGTTCTAGTAATGTATGGTTTTGTTTTTTTTACTTCAGCAAGTCTAATTTTACTGTTCCTTTTCTTCATAATATCTCCCCATGTCTTGCGCAACAACTGAAGGAGATTTTTTCTCCTCATCAAACTGAAGCTCCGCTGTTCGATATATACTCCGATCGGTTGGAGCATGTGGAGCCAAGCATAATGAGGACCCGTGATGTGCATTTTTTATTCGATAACCTTGCTTGTTGCTATCTGAGATGCGCGCCAGTTGATCACGGGAAGAGCATCACTAAGACATGTTCAGTTTCGTCTGTTCTGTTGCTTGGATTCTGCAGACTGTTCTTTACAGGTATAGCCAACAGAGTGGTGCTTCGGTACACTGCACTTTCAGTTCACTTTACTGTACGTCTTTACCTGCATCACTGTCTTCGCCCACAGCCTATCACGCCACTTATCTGGATTCTTAATTTCTTTCGGCACAAGTTTTGTTTGCTTCATCGAATAAAATCAAATCAGTTCTCTGCTATATGGACCCTTTTGTTCTTTGTTTCCTTTCAATTATTCTACAAAGCAGAATTATTAAAGCATCCTCGTCATCGAACAAAGTTCATCTATGCCATTTCACCATGCCAACTGACCAGTCATAAACAAGGATAACTTCCAGACTGTACATCGGTTGGTGTACACAGCCGGAGAAAAGGAAGTTCCATGTAGTACTCCGTCCATTTCAAAATACTTGTTGTGGTTTTAGTTTAAATTAAAATTTAAACTGAAACAATGACAAGTATTTTGGAACAAAGGGAGTACCAGTTCTTGAATGAATTACTACCTCTGTCCCACAATATAAGAGCGTTTCTGACACTATAGTGTTGATGTTTTTGTTCTTATTAGCCTGGTCTCATGTAAAAAATTCAGGCAACTCTAATACTACTGTTTATTGTCGTATCTCCCCATCTGTCTCTCTCTCACAACAACTGAATTTTATTCCTCCAATGCTAACCTATGGGTCTAACTCACAAGCAGTAACATCAAACAACGTTGTCCATCTGCAGAGCTTGAGAGGGGCTCGCCCTCTTTACCTAAAGAAATTATGGATTCAGAAAAGCATCGCTGTTAAAAGCAGACACTGATTTCTCTAATCGCCAGTGGCACATTATTTACACTATGGTTGAGATCGATATGCTGAATTGACGTGCCATTCGCATGTTACTTACGATGGCATATCATTTTCTTCGTTCCCTTTCAGAGATGTATGTGGCTTCATGGGTCATGTTCATCCCCACTACCTCTAGCTAGGCCGGCATGGTCGGAGATGCTGGTTCCTAATGCTCGGTCCCGTTATTGGGATCATTTGGTTGGAGCTGGGCATCAGGACATATTCTGTGGTGGAGTGGTTTCATTTGGTAGGCGATCGTGAGTAGTAATCTGGTTCTGTGGTGGAGTGGTTTCCTGAAGCTTTGCTTCGGTGATGTAAAACCTCTTTGTCCTCTGTTATCTACTCCGCTCTACATACAGAGTCTGAATGTTTTGGTCAAGGAGAGTGACGCTGTACAAATGACCTGGTTTTTTTATCTTGAGTTGGTTTTGATGTTGACTTGGAGAGGGACTGTAATGTGGGAAATTACTACTACACGTTCATTACTGTTTGTGGACTATATGAATGTCCATTTTCTTGCTAGCTTAGCTAGGATGTTGGCGTGCGTGGAAGGAAATCTCAGGTAATTTAATACTAATTTTTACTACTACCATTTTGGACTTGCCTGTAGCCTTATGCATACTTGATGTTCTTCCCCAGCGCCACCTATAATGGTATGCTGGTTTCGAGGCTTGATTCCACTGTTGTTAATGTTATCATTCGTAGCTGAGAATGAAAATTATATGGACCCTTTTGTTCGAGCGTCTTGTTGTCTGAGATGTGCACTAGGCGATCACCTAGACGAATGAAAATTCGGATGCCGAAAGTTCACTACAATTCCTTTCATAATTTATTCTGCTAGTTGCTCTAATATACCATAGTAACTCTATCTCAACAACCCCTAAAAATAAAACTCTATCTCAAGAAAAGAAGAAAATGATACTACAGTAACTCTAATTCAGAAGAAGAAAAAGACTAACTTGGCAGCACTTTGGTTTGGACTTTGGATGCTAGAACGGTGCGTCTGTTTTCTGAAACCGGATCCTCTAACATCAAGAAGGAATGTCACGATGCTACAGTGTTAACCTAGTGTAAAATGAGGGACTATTAGTAGATAGTTAATAGGTTGTTTAGTGTTGGTATTTACTGTAGATATAAATAATTTAATTTTAATTTTATTTCACCATCAATTGTTTGCATGTAATTACTATAAATGTACGCGATAGATCATCAATTTGCAAATTAATTTAAATCATTTTAGCCATAATTATAGGAATAGAAAGAAGGAAAGTTAGAGTATTGTAGCTTCTCTAACATTCCTTTTTAATGTTAGAGGATCCAGTTTTCTGTTTTCTTGCTTGGACTGTTGTGCAGATGGCTCCCTCTCTCCCTTCGCTTATAATATCCGGGGTTCAGGTTTTACTTGATTTCTCAAATTAAACCACTTCACTAATATCTCAAATTAACCTAATCAAACTCAACTTATTATATCGTATGCTATTTCAAGAACATCAATACTGATGTACTAGAATGACCAAATAGGCATTCGACTTTTGGGTTTGGCATGGGTTCATCGATCCTACCTCAGCCCTCAGTGTCCAGATGATGCCTACATGCACGTCACTTGATCTTCATCCCCAGTTGGAACTTGGGAGATCCTAGTTAGGTCCTATTACACGATTCCATTGTTCCATACTTCGAGCGGTCGAAGCATATGGAGCCGATCGAGCACAATGAGGACATATGTGCATCCCTGATTACACAACCCCGCTTGTTGCTGTCTGAGATGCGAACCACTTGATCACAGAAGAGCATAATTATGACGTATGCAGTTTCGAACGAGTAAAAGCAACATAGGTTTCTAGAACATGTTTGTAAGTCTTTTTTTAGAAGTAAGGACATCTCCGACGCGGACCCTCAAACCTCCCGCATCCGTTTGGAACACACGGTTTGGAGCCCGCAAGCCATCCAACGGTGTTCTACATCCATCCAAGGACCAGTCTGGATTTCCATTTTCCCGCAAAACAAAACTAAACCAAGAGTTTTTTTTTTTTGCAAGAGTCCGCACATTTGGAGCTGGCCGCACTATTTCAACGGCAAAATCACTCTTTCTCGAACCTCTGCTCTTCCATCCCACCGCTCTCCACCTCAATTTCCGCCCTTTTCCACCACCGTCGTCGCATGGAGGACCCTTACGAAAAGTTGCCGGAGTTGATGGTGGAGGACGGGGGCGGTCGTGGCGGGGGACGAGTAGGGGGGCGCCGTGGTGCCAGCGGCGGTTGCGTTACAAGGTGGGGCCAGGGATGCGGGGTGCCTTTGCCGTCGCCTTCCGTGCAAACGGCGCCCTGGCCAGAGCAATACAAGGCTCCCAACCGTGCGATATGTGATCGGGTGGGCGCATTTGAATTGCGGGCCCTTGCCGGCGGGAGAGCTTTATTTTCAGATGTTCCTTCGAGCTTTGTTAGGGTTTGTATTCTGCTCAGGAAGACAAGATGGCGGCGGCTTTTTGGAGATGGAATAAGGTTCTCCCCGCGCTAGCCCCCGTCGCGGTGGTGTGTCTAGCATCGCCGGTGGCGTGTGAAGGTGTGTCTCCGGCGGATCTGTCCTTGATGAATTTGCTCGGATCTAGTTGTAGTTCGTCTACATTCGTGTGTCTTCAGGTTGGATCCTTTCGATCTATGCTCCACTTCATTGGCGACGTTTGCTGTTCTGCTGCGTTGGTTCTATAGGGGTTTAGCACGACGTCTTCCCGACTGTCTACTACAACAAGTTTTGCTCTGCTTCGGTGGGAGGGGCGATGACAGCGGCACGCCTTCGGCTCGCTTTCAGTGGTTGTAGTCGTCGCTAGGTGGTCTATGGATCTAGATGTAATTTTATTATTTCTGGTGTTCATTGTACTTCAATGATTGAAGATGAATAAATTTAAAGTTTTATTGCAATTTTTTTTTTGCAAATTGACAGAATCTGGGCCTGCATCGCTGTTTTTGCGCATAGGTGTTTTTTTAGTTGATGCGTGCCAGCAGTAAATGTTTTTTTTTTGAGTGACTGGATCAAGCCCATCCCGTTTGATAGCTGAGCGAGAATGAGAGGTGGGCTAAGCCCAGCCCAAAAGCATCAGCGTCATTTCCACAAAAGGAAGACCTCCCTCCCTCTCCGCCGCCGCCGTCACCACCACAATCCACGGCGACCATGGCGAATGCCGCAATGGCAGGAGCTCCGCCTCTCCACTGCGGCATCCCGGAAGAAATCGCCATCTGGGAGATCCTCGTCCGCCTGCCCCCGAAGGCCCTCCTCCGCTGCCGCGCCGTCTGCCGCGCCTGGCGCCGCGCCACCTCCACCCGCGACTTCCTCCTTGCCCACCACGCCCACCAGCCCTCCCTCCCCCTCGTCTACGACGACTCCCTCTACACCATGACCTACCGGGCAGGGCTCGTCCCCGCCGACCAGTCCCAGTTCGTCGCGCGACTTGGCAGCGTCGACCTCCCCTGGCTCGCCTCCTGCGACGGCCTCCTCGTCATCTTCGTCCGCGGCGAGCACTTCTTCGTCCGCAACCCGGCGACTCGTCAGTCCGCCAACCTCCCGCTGCTTCATGGCTTCAGGCCTTTGGGGATGTATCGACACAGCCCTACCGGCGAGTACCGACTATTGCTCTACCGGTCCCGGAGATGGATGTACGGTCCACTTCCACCTGACGTTCAAGAGGGCTCCTACGTCTTCGCAATAGGCTCCGGCCAGCCGCCGAGGCACATAGGGTGGCATGATGCGGAGAAGCTGATATGCACTGCCGGACCTGTCATGTTTGGTGGTAGGCTGCATTGGTACACATGCCACGTGATAATGATATTTGACAACACCACTGAGTCGTTTCGGCAGATGCGCTCTCCGTTTGTTCCTGGCCACGCTCAACTGTTTGAGATGGATAACATGCTTGGCATGTCCGTTCTTAATGATGAAGGGAAAAGCGTTGATATCTGGGTGGTGCAAGACTATGAAGGTGGAGATTGGGCCTTAAAATATCGGGTTGAATTGCCGGCTGTAGAGATCAGGGTGCAATTTGGAATGTCTGAAATTAAATATTGGCATGTGAGGGTTGTGTCTTGTGATGGTGATGTGCTTGTGCTGCTCAAATTTGACGATTGGCTACTTCAAGTTGACATCAATGGCGAGTTGGTTGCCGGATTCCATCACAGAGACCTCATTCTTACTCAAGTTCGGCTCAAACAATCACTAGTTTTGCATACTTTCTTTCCGACACTAGAGGGTTAATTATGTTGGTCCAACAACTCATGAGGAGCTGTAATGGTATAAATTGGTTCCACTATGAGACGGTTAGTTTCACTTTGATGTATACAAGTTCTATGATCAAGAAGCTCTGACTCTTTCATGGTTGCATGAAATTTATACTTGTGTGAATATTTTTTGGGGCTGAAGTGTCTACCATATCGATGCTAAAATAATGAGGCTGTTTTGGTCAGCTTTGAACTGAAGAATTGATTTTGTTTTTTAATCGAGGTTTCTTCTTTCTTCAAGATCATCCAGTGGTTGAAATGGTTAGCCAACATACATTTGTTTTGTATCTAAGTTCTCTTTTAGCTGATGATGAAATTAGGGCAGGTTCTCGTATTAGTTTTTGGAAGAACTTGGAGCATTGCTCGGTAAATTGCATTGTAGCATTATAGTCAACTTCTCAGTAAAACGTTTTGTTGTGATTCGTTCTTCTTCATGTATCCATTGCATCTGTTTACGTGTTGACATGTTCAGTTATACTTTTTAAAAAAATATTGTGCCATAGTTCTGTCTTCTCTGTTGCATTGTTTGGGATCATCTCTACTCAGGTTCCAGATTTTTCCCCTTCAGACAGCCACATCTGAAACCACCGGTCGGAATCAGGTTTTCTCAAAGATTTGTGTGGTAATACATACAATTGTAAAAGTAGGCTAAAAAGTCATTCTGATAATTTGTTACTGCACGTATTATGTGCCATTGTAGGGTAATTGCTCAGCTGCTAACATCACTTGTAGGCTATACACCCAGTTTTCCGTTGTGTGCATGTGCCTTCAGGCATCTGCGTGTAATTGTGTGTGATAAGTATTCAAAATATTTGGAGTGTGTGGCCACAGTTTACGCTGTCTGGTTAGTTTAACATCTCCAGTGTGCGATATGATTATATTAAACCGGCGAAAGGCCTTCATCTTAGATTGCAACAGATATGGGGAGACATTATGGAGAAAATGAGGCCAACTCATAGGGCCAATCACGCCCACTCTACTAGCCTGAGGAATTGCAGTACGTCCAGGATTTCTGCGTGAGGAATTGCAGTATAGCAAAGCGTGGTAAAAATGAAAGATGGCACATGAAAACAAGATCCAATATAAACGTATATTATTATGCCAAATGATGGAGGCTTGTCATTTATATATTTCCTCTAACTAGTTGTTGCTTTTATATGGAAAAAAAAGTTCTGGCAATATATGTACATGCAATTTTCTGAAATTTTGCCGTCTCCGCCTCTTCAGTTTATATCAACATTTTGGCAAGAGGATGTATGGTCATGGCAAGATCTCTTTGCTGGCTATTTATATGCAATGCATTATTGAATTGATAACCTTGCTTGTTGCTGTCTGAGATGTTCACCAGTTGATCGATCACCAGACGAAGGAAGAGCCCACCTGAAAAGCATAATTAAGGCCTGTGCAGTTTCGACGCCTGAAAGCAACATGGGTTTGGAGAATATGTCTGTTCTGTTGCTTGGATTTTGCAGATTGTTCTTTACAAGTATGGCCAACTTCCCCCTCAACCTACTGTGCTGCACGTCTTTCCCTGCATCGCCGTCTTCGCCCATAGCGTTCCGCGCCACTTATCCAGGTTCTCAATTGCTTTCGCCACTAGTTTTGTTAACTCTAATGAATAAAATCAAATCAGTTCGTTGTCCCATGAGCCTGTTGTTCTTTGTTTCCTTAGAATTATTTGACAAAGCAGAATTATTAAAGCATCCCCGCATCGAACGAACAGTCATCTATGCCATTTGACCATGGCAACTGAGCAGTCTGTTTTTCCTGAAGGAAGAGATGCTGTTCTGGTGATGTATAGCAGTATATGGTTCTGTTTTTCACTTCAGAGAGCTAATTTTACTGTTCCTTTTATTCATAAAGTCTCCCCATATCTCTCGCAAAAACTGAAGGAGATTGTCTTCTCTTCATCAAACTGAAGCTCCGATCAGTCGATATATACTCCGATCGATCGGAGCATGTGGAGCCGAGCATATTGCGGACGTGTGATGTGCGTTTTTGATTCGATAACCCATCTGCTTGTTGCTATCTGAGACGCGCACCAGTTGATCGCAGGAAGAGCGTCGTTAAGACATATGCAGTTTCGAATGCCTGAAAGCAACGTTTAGCTTGGAGAACATGTCTGTAAGTCTGTTTTGTTGCTTGGATTCTGCAGACTGTTCTTTACAGGTATAGCCAACAGAGTGGTGCTTCGGTACACTGAACTTTCAGTTCACTGTGCTGTACGTCTTTCCCTGCATCACTCCCTTCGCGCATAGCCTATCGCGCCACTTATCCAGATTCTTAATTGCTTACGACACAAGTTTGTTTGCTTTACCGAATAAAATCAAATCAGTTCGCTGTTCTATGGACCCTTTTGTTCTTTATTTCATTCGAATTATTCGACAAAGCAGAATTATTAAAGCATCCTCGTCATCGAACAAGAGTTCATCTATGCCATTTCACCATGACAAGGATAGCTTCCAGCCTCTACATCGGTTGATACACATAGCCGGAGAGAAAGAAGTTCTATGTAGTACCAGTTCTTGATTGAACTACTACTATTCTTGGGATGAGTGTTCCTGTTTTTGCTCTTCTTAGCCTCGTCTCATGCATGAGTAAAAATTTCAGGCAACTCTGATACTACTGTTCCTTTTCTTCATACATCTCCCCGTCTCTCTGTCACACAACAACTGAATTTTATTTCTCCAATGCTAATCTATGGGTCTAACTCACAAGCAGTAACATCAAACATAGTTGTCCATCTGCCGAGCTTGACAGGGGCTCACCCTCTCTCTGTACCTAAAGAAATTATGGGTTCAGAAAAGCGTCGCTGTTAAAAGTAGACACTGATTTCTCCAATCGCCAGTGGCACATTATTTTACACTATGGTTGAGATTGATATGTTCAATCGACGTGCCATTAGCCTGTTACTTATGACGATGTGTATCATTTTCTTCTTTCCCTTTCAGAGATGTCTTGTACTTCATAGGTCATGTTCATCCCAACTACCACTAGTTAGCTAGGCCGGCATGATCGAGATGCTGGTTCCTAATGCTCGGTCCCATTGTCCGGATCATTTGGTTGGAGCTGGGCATCAGGACATATTCTTCGATGCCCACCTTGTTATCTGAGATGCACACTAGGTGATCACCACAACGTGCACGATGTGCTGCAGCATGGTGGCCCTGTGGTTCCAAGTATAATTCTTCAAATTGAAACGAGGGTTCAGAAGATGGACTAGTTCAGTTTGGATGCCGGAAAGCAACGTTTGATTTGGGGAACATGTCTCTTTTTTTCCTCGCTTGGGTTCTGCGGATCGTCATCGACGAGTAGATCGCCACTACCTTTTCCCCCTTTCAGTCCTGTCTTGTGTTTCAGTTCCAGCCCAGCTCGATCCTTGCTTTCAGAGTTTCAGTTTCAGGGCAACTCTTGTTTGCTTTTCTCAAACTAAATCAAATCAAATCAAATCAAATCAGGTGCCATGGGAATCTCTCTTTCTTTCTTTCTTCTTTCGTTGGAATTATTCAACATCAGTCTGAACTTCGGCAGTGTATGCCTCTGAACTTTATCGGTGTATATGCCTTGTTTGCACTAGTAATATACTGCCATATGTAAAGATGTTTTGGTAGGCCGGTGAAACAGAGGTAATAATATACTGCTCTATGTCTCTGTAAAGTTGTTCTTCTGTTAGAGTATGCTCAGAAGTCAGAACTTAAACCTGACTGTTTACTGCGCACGCAGGTGAAAGATGAAAATTGTGGTCAACCGTTAATTTCAACAGCAATCAAAATCACCAATTGGTCAAAGGCCAGTATGAACAAATCAACAGAGCGACCAGATAAAATTTTGCAAATTGCGGTGAAGATAAATTACGTCCAGTACAAGCCAACTTCCTTTATTATTATTGTCACACCATGACAGCAACCACGAAGACATACAAGCAGCAGCAGTGAAGACGCAGCCGCCGTGACGGCGCCGCGTCGCCATCACCGGCCGGTTCGATCGGCTATTTAGCTATACTACGTACGTTCACCAGACACGCAAACAAGAAACAACAGGCCAGGGAAAGCAGAGGATGAAGAAGAATTGAAGCAACGTCAGCCCATGCGTACGCCCAAGTGGTTGTGGGCGTCGTCCAGCTTGGCTTTGGCTTGGCTCAGGCGGCTAGAGGGCGAGGACGAGGCCGGGGAGGGAGTTGCGGGCGCGGTCGGGGCGGCGGCTCTGCCAGACGCACTTGGACGCGGCGGCGGCGGCGAGGCGCGTGACGGTGAGGTCGGTGTTGAAGTACTCGCGCAGCTGGGTGATCACCCCATCGGAGCCCACGGTCCAGGCGTGCACCCAGTAGGCCGCCTTGGTGTCCTCGCCGGCGGCCGAGACGCCCTCGGCGATGACGGTGGAGCCGAAGGCGTCGACGGAGCGCGGCTGGAAGCGGAAGGAGGAGGAGCTGGAGCCGGTGAGGAGGCGCATCATGTGCTGGTGCGCGGGCGGGCCATGGAACCACCACTCGAGGTCGGGGGCGAGGAGGGAGTGCACGGCGGCGTGGTCGCGGCCGTTGAGCGCCTCGTAGAGGCGGAGCACCAGGAACTTGTTGCGCTGCTCCTCGGTCTCGTGCCCGCGCGCGGAGGCGAACCCGCCCTCCAGCTGATCCAGGTTAGCCAGCTCCTCCCGAGGTTTCCGGCCGCTCCTCCTGTCGGAGACGAAGAAGAAGGCGGCGACGGCGACGGCGGCTCGACCTCAACTACTACTTGGTGCTCGAGATCGTCTCGGCGAGAAGCAGCGAGATACGGTAGGCTCCGAGAGATTGGAGTGTTCGGGCGGCGTGGGGCGCGTTTTATAGCGGGTGCGCGCGATGATGGAGCGAAGGGCCCAGGGTGGACGGCAACTAAATCGGGTTGGGCCCCACTGCTGAGTCGGATGATGGGTGCTGGTGCGTGGGACCCACCGACAGGGAACCAATCAGAGTGAAAATTGACGGATTTGCCCCTTTTTTAAAATCTTTAACACAAAATGAACAGGTTTCAAAAGGTATTCAAAAAATGGCCCACATCGACATGGGCTTGGGGTGTCATGCTAAATAGCAAGGTGCCTCAGGCTGGGTCGTCGTGCTATCTAGCACGGCAACTCGGCCTCGCGCGTCATGCAAATGGACCATTTTGTGAAATTCTTCGGAATCGGGTTTATTTTGTGAAATTCCTCGAGTCCAACCCTCGAGGAAAACATCTTAGCCACACTTGAGCTCCCCGGCCACGAAGCAGATGAATGCCACACACGAGAAGAGGAGCGCCGTAGGCGCTTCGCTACCCCCGCCGATGAGATGGACGACTAGCAACAACTGGAGCTCGTCACTTGTTGACGAGATGTCCATTGAGAATGCCAAGTGCGAGGTCGAGATCCAGTGCCAATGGGCCGTTGGCGAGCCGCTCAACTCCGGCTTTGACAACAAACTGGATGAGGCACACCTATCGTCCTCCTCCTCCTTTAACAATTAGACAGTGTCAGGGGGCCCTTATATATCTGATCTAACAATGTCGAATAACAACGTTGCATGTCTATCTAGTCTAAGAATGCATATATTGTCTAGTCTCAAGTCATAAGTAAAATGCGGCCCCAAACTATAAGAACTTGGTATTTCAAATGTTGTATGGGTTGCTGATTTACCTTTAATCGTGGTTTGAATACGAAAATTAGAACTAAAAATTTCAAACAAAGGCCAAATAAAAAAAAGAAAGGAGGAAATCTGTATCTATACTCTATTACCTACTAATAAAAGAAATATGTATTGTTAGTCCGTCATGCTATTTTATAGAAATCCCCCCTGATGTTTCTGACATTAAACCCGCAGTACATGTCAAATGTTTTTTAAAATACTCATATTTTCTAAACCGTAACTCTAAATTTAACATATTATATATGGAATTTAATTAGAAAAATATATAGAATCTGAATATGATGTTATTTTACCTGTTAACCATTTTTTAAAGAAAATACTATCTAGGGTGCAATCTTAATCAACAGTGCATTATCCGTCTTTCTTTCATATCGGCATTGATTCGGATTATGGATGAACATCTCAGCTAAATCTGGATTGGAAACGAATTTGAAGATCACTTGCACGTTTCTTTGTACGTATTAAATCTACATGCAAGCCGTGTTTAAAAAGAAGACATGTGAAATCTTGAACTTGTGCTTTTGTAGGCAAAGACCATCTTTGTTTGGGCCGTCGCTACAAATACTCATATTATAGACCATTTCTTGTAAATTAAAAGCGTGCGGTATTCTTTTCTCCCGTTGCAACGCACGGGCCCTAATGCTAGTGTAGCTTATGGAGACTGCGTATTTTTTCTTTTTTGAAGAGTGGTCAAGTTTGTGCGTCGCCTCGGCAGCCTTCAAAAAATTATGAAGCACGCTACATACACATTTTGATGATTCTTAGATTGGTTACTTTTTTTTGTGGAAATTTAGATTGGTTACTGATCGAGTAGCGGTGAAAAGAAGAGCTGAATATGAGCGCAGTGTTATCTCGTCCTTTTCCTGCACGCTGGCAGCGACGGGCCATGAGTAGATACACGATCGAGCCGGCCGGCCACTGCATGCCAGGGCGCATGTGGCGTGTGCGTTCTGGGGGAGGTTCCATTTGAGCGGACGACTGGTCGACCGATTCCCTGACGTGGCTTTCCAACGAGATCCGCCTGACTCAGCTGCAGGACCGCAGCGACCACCGACCCATGCATGATTGGCTTGGGCGTTGGGTTGGAGCGGCCGCCGGTTCGTCCGTTTGCTCGCTGCTCGACCGGTCCGACGCTCCTCCGATCCTACAGGCTACAGTCCTGCAACGTGTGCGGCCACACACATTCGGTGCACAGTGCCACTCAAAAAAAAAAGTTCGGTGCATACTGGCCGGCCACTTGTCCGCCACGCACGCACGCACGCAGGTCATGCCATGCCATGGCAGCACGTACCTCCAGTAGCGGAGTTCTACGCATAGGCATAGGCGCGCCCGCTGGTCCAACGGAGAGCTTTGGAACCTAGCGCTGCTGGGGGAGAGCCACCCGGGGCCGGTACTAGTCTAGTCTGGTGCACTACTACCACACTGGATGGAGATGGATGGACATGGAAAAGGGCTAGTCGACGGTGACGTTGTGCAGCACAAACTAACCACCCATCCCGATCGACCTCCAATCCAAATGTGCAAATCGCCGCCGCATGCCATGCCATGCCATGCCAACTCTTCTCTCTTATTTAATGAATGAGGTAAATCTTTTGCCTCCGTTTCAGAAAAAAACTGTGTGATGCACGCATATGCATGCAGCAGGCCAAGCAAGCCAGCGCGCCGACGTACGACGAGATCCATCGCGAGACGAAACAGCTAGCTAGCGCAGGTGCAATCAATCGTTCCCGTTCCTTCCACGCGGGCCGGCCGGAGGCGATCGACCAGCCGTCCTTTCGCCCGTTCCAGCCAGCGTGAAGTGCAGCTCCCCTCCGACGGATCGGTCGACTGGGACGGACGGCCGAGGGCACGAAGCTTCCCGGAAGCTTCGCCGCCAGCTCGCTCGCTCGCTCCCTGGCTTTTATCTGCACCCATCACCGCCGCAACAGATCCCGTCGTGCTACGTTATTTACTTTCATTATTATTGTAGAGTGTAGACACACGAGTACAGTATCAGTTTCTCGTAACAGCGATGTGCTGATGATGAATATCCGAGCTGGCCTGCTACCTGCCATCGATTATCAAGGCGCACACACAACTGATCGACTCAACGAGAAGTAACGTACTCCCTCCGGTCCTTTTTAGTTCGCATCTCGTAAAGTTTGACCAACTTCATAGAAAAAAAATTCAACATTCACAATGTGAAATCAATACCAATTTATGCATCGGGACTTAAAGTTTCATATTGTATAACTTTAGCATGATAGATGTTAATATTTTTCATATAAATATGGTCAAACTTCTCAAAGTTTGACTTCAGACAATTTTTATATGCAGAGTAAAAAGGATCGGATGGAGTATCTGCATATATAAATATGTGTATATATATGATGTAGTATGTCTGCACTGCACGCACACAAGCATCATACTGACCCAAGATCGATGGAAGATGCAGCGGCAGCATCGGAGATCCATCTACGTACGTGTCGCTGTCGACATGTAGTCAGTATGATCCCCGGTTAAGTGATCGATCTACTTGCGATTGAGCCAGTGATTGGTTGCTGATAACGCACCTTTTGTCAATCCATCTATATAGTACTATGTTTTAGTTTTTTCTGCGTGATTGACATTGCATGCATGATATATTGATATGTACGATGATTATTATAGCTAGCTACCAGGCCGCCGTGCTAGTGAATCATTACGTTTCCGCCACCAGTTCTCTAGTTATGATGTGGAAAAAGCAGCGCGTGCCCTTCTTGATCAGTGTTTGATACGTCTACGAATTGATCGATCCGTCATTATCATCATATACATGATCCATCTACCTGCCGGACGCGGCTCGTCTGACGTACGGCCCACACACTGACGTGTGGGCCCGGACCCACCCGTCAGCGGCCCAACGGTAGGGGGCCGTACGTCAGGGGATCCGGCTCCCTACCTGCCTACCCATTCCAGTTATCACCAACACTAGTTACCCAAAACACGTCCCCTTCCCCATCATCAAACATATCGTTTGCGGTTCTCAATCAACCGGTCGACTTCTCTGTGAAAAGTTGAAATAAAACTAGGCCAATGGACGCCGGCGGTGGCGGCGCTATTTGCGGTGTTCCTTTCTTAAAAGCATCGCCGAGGAGAAGTTCAAGACCACCATCTGCTACCTTCGAGGAAACCCTAGATCTCTAGATTATATGACGGCGGTGCTCTTGTGTAGTTTTTCTCTTGGGGGCGTCATTCTTAAAGGTGTACACGGGTTTGAAAGACCAGTGGACGGATTCTTTGGTGGAGCGGTGCGTCATCTCACTCATTGATGGCGGCGGATCTCGGCGGCATGGTGCTGTGGTGACTCGGCGTCCGATGCGCGGAGATGGACTCGCGCAGGAGGGTGTCGCGGTCTGACGTTGTGGTGGCGTCGACGACAGCTAGACCGTGCAAGATAGATGCAACAGTATAGTTCTGAAGATGGATTGGTGACATGTGGCTGCGGCGGCCTCATACCTGGCATGCGTCCTGGTTGAGGAATGCACCGGACCGGTGGGTGCCCCATACCCGGCAGGTGTCTTGGATGGGACCTCAGGTCTTAGATGTTAGGTTTAGCTGCGAGGTCTGTTTGGTATTAGGCCCAGACTATTAGCATCCCTTCATCAATTGGATAGGAATAACGACAGATGTTGCCTAGACAGTGGCATTAGTCTTGCTGTTGTATTACTTTGTAATGTCTTGTGTGAACAATTAATAAAGTGGCTGCATGCATCATTCAGATGTAGAGGCCGAGGGTCTTCCTCCTTTTTGAAAAGAAAACTAGGCCAATGATGCAAACGATCTAATAAGTACACATTCGCCGTGTCATCTCTACTCTCTACTGCATATGGAAGCATAAACCGTTTTGCAAACATCTTTAGCTTGATGTTGAGCCTTGGATACACTTATCATGTAACCAACCAACATCAGGTCACAGCTCCATCACCATATCACACCATTTATATATGTGTACCAGGTTTCATCAGTGCTAGCTTAGGGCATCTCCAAAGCAGCTCCATCACAATATTCTTGCTTTGCATTACCGTTTTGGCGGAAGGTTTTGAAACCTCTGGAGGAAGCCACTTTATTTCATTCCGTTCAAGTACTAATCCTTGCATTAGTAGTGCTTCCGCCAACACTCACTTATACTCCCTTCGTTCCAAAATAGATGACCCAACTTTAATATAAAGTTGGGTCATCTATTTTGAAACGAAGGGAATATTACTGTGCTAGTACGTGACATTTTTCCTGCATGCACATCCCTTTCCGCCAACACTTGAAAGCTTCCGCCAAAACGTGTGTTTCATTTCTTCTTCTTCAAGAACTTGGTAAAAAAAGTTACTAATAATCCATACACTATCATAGTGAGTCAGAGTCATGAATATTTTGGCGGAAGCCTTTTTTCAGAAACTACTAATCTATGGATTACCACAGATATTTGGGGGATAAAAAAACAAAGGGAACACTTGGGGACAGGGTTGGATGGCCGGCTCCCGCATCATTGCCCACGAACGGTGTCCGGTTTGAGGGTCGGCATTGAAGACGCCCTTAGCTTGCTTGGGTCACACCATGAAAATCATGTTTAGTGAATTTCGGAAATTTTATTAATTTCAGTATGCAATGTTATTTTTGTGTTTCGATCGAATTATTTCAAGAATTTTGGTCCTAAAAGACATTCCCACCAGTGCCATCTTCGGTAGCAAAGGCCACAAAGACCCAAACTCATTGCCCTGAGGCTGCTGGTGAATCTTTCACATCTCTTCCGTGCCTTGCAATCTTTGTCCTAAACCTGAAAATCCAAACAAATCACCTTTTTCAGTTTTACTATTTTGAGGTACCTGATTTTTGTTCTTGCGCCATTCACTTTATCCTTCTTCCTGAGTGCACGAGATGGGGAGGTCTGACCTCGTCGGAGAAGAAGCAACCTGACAGAGAAGAACCAACCCCACTCTGTATCTTTGGGGGAAGCAACAATCGCATGATCTATCTTAGGGGGAAGCAGTAGCCTCATTATCTGACTTAGGGGTGGGGGATTTTCACGAGTTGTGCGAGGCTTAGATGGATGGCAGGGGCAGTGGCTAGCAATGGCGGTAGGGGGAGGTTGAGGGGCGGGCACGTTAGCGCCTGCCGGCCGCGAGTGGTGGAGGCCGACGGTTAGGGCGGGGCAAGCCGAGGGCATGTGGGAGGAAGAAGAGAGGAGGGAGGTTGAAGATGAACAGTGGTAATTTGTTTTGGACCATGTTGGATTGAGATCTAGTGGTTCATGGGAAAAGTGACTGATGGATGAATCGCTTCCAGGTATCTAATGTATAGTCAGTCCTTGTCTTTTTTCTTTACCAGCACTCTCATTGAATCCCTACATAGTTTATACAGGGCTAGCTACGAGCCCGATGAGGTCATTTGCGACTTGTGGCTCACTGCCCTGTAGGGCTGCGTTGCCAGATTATTTTACTTCCCTGGTTTTGACTTTCTAATTTCTTTCTTTCTTTTTATTTCCTTTTTCATTTTATCGGAAGTTTTTGTTTTTTTACTTTCTCTTGATTTGCGTTTTGTTATTTTTACCCTTTTTAAATACATCTCCCTGGTATATGAGATATATATTTACACACGTATGTACTAGCTAGGTTATTACTATTTACTAGTCACTGAATTTGCTGAAATGACAAGTGATATATATGATCGGTGAAATCCAATATCAAGGAATCAGCTTTATACTCTCCTAGTCCCACGACGTGACGACTCCACGACAATGGGACTCCACTACCTTCCTTTTGCTTTGGCTTATCTGACATTTTGTGGCTTATCGATGCTGGAGGCAAAAGCAAAATCATGAGTGCCTTTCGACCAGCCGTATGAAATGACGTAAGTATACACATCGTTCACTAGCGGGCCGCCCTGTTTTACAGCAATAGGAAAATGATGAAAACTCGGAAGGTTTTGCGCTTCATCTAGAAACTTCTATGCCTTTGAAGACTCGCTAGACATTCACTCGTGGCGTTGCGTACTGTCACGCAAAGGCACTCGACTAATTTACTACCAGTTCATCATCATCAGGTGCACGAGACGTCTGGAAATGCGGTAAGCAATCTCGCTGGAGTACATAGTACTACATTGCTTTCAGCAGTTAGAGGGCGAGGACGAGGCCCGGGAGGGAGTTGCGGGCGCGGTCGGGGCGGCGGCTCTGCCAGACGCACTTGGACGCGGCGGCGGCGGCGAGGCGCGTGACGGTGAGGTCGGTGTTGAAGTACTCGCGCAGCTGGGTGATCACCCCATCGCCGCCCACGGTCCAGGCGTGCACCCAGTATGCCTTGGCCTTGTCGTCCACGCCCTCGGCGATGACGGTGGAGCCGAAGGCATCGACGGAGCGCGGCTGGAAGCGGAACAAGGACGGTGAGGTGCCGCCGGTGAGGAGGCGCATCATGTGCTGGTGCGCGGGCGGGCCATGGAACCACCACTCGAGGTCCGGCGCGAGGAGGGAGTGGACGGCGGCGTGGTCGCGGTTGTTGAGCGCCTCGTAGAGGCGGAGCACGAGGAACTTGTTGCGCTGCTCCTCAGTCTCGTGCCCGCGCACGGAGGCGGCGCCGCCCTCCGGCTGATCCAGGTTGGTCAGCTCCTCCCGGGGTTTCCTGCCGCTCCTCCTGTCGGAGACGAAGAAGAAGACGGCGACGGCGACGGCGACGGCGACAGCGACAGCGGCGGCTTGCACTCAACTAGTTGCTGCTCGTGATCGGCTCGGTGGAGAAGCAGCGAGATGCGGTGGGTTGCGAGACTCCGAGAGATTGGAGTGTTTGGAGCGGCGGGGTTCGGGTTTTTATAGCGGGTGCGCGCGATGATGGATGGATGGGCCCGTGCGTGCGCGCCAGCGTGGACGGCAACCAAATCGGGCTCTGATTGGGCCCGTTGCTGAGTCGGATGATGGGTGGGTGGGACCCGCCGGCCGGGAACCAATGAGAGAGGGGTTGTCTCAAAAAAAAAACAATGAGAGAGGGGTCGAAGAAAGGGACCGAGTCTTCGCGTCAATTAAATAAGGGTCCCTGTGAAAACTGAGATAAAAAATTAAGGGTCTATGTTTTTCTTTCTCCCGCCATTGCTATTTGGTACTCCCTCTGTTCCGTAACGTAGCGTGTATATTTTTTTTTAAAGTCAAATTTTACAAACTTTTGATGAAATTTATAGAGAAAATTATTTATATACAATACCAAATAGGTAAAATATGAAACTACTTCTTATAATGAATCTAATGATATATGCTTGACATTCAAGATGTGAATGTTTTTCGCCAAAAACTTGGTGAAAATTTGTGAGGTTTGACTTAACAAAAAAAGATATACACACTATATTTTGAAACGAAGGGAGTAATTACCTGAAAACAAATTCTAACCACACTCATGTTTGAGACGGGGAGGTTGCGGCGTCCCTGACAATCGCTCACTAGGAAAGAGTCGAAGTCGACGACACCATGGCTGACCATGATGTTGCATGTGGAGCCAAGCTGAAGGCTTGACGGTTTGGGGGTGTGGGGTGGCTGCCAGCACAGGAGAAGGATGGATGGGGATTATCTGGATGGCTAGGGCGACAGTGCCCATCGGCCGTGGGTGGCAGGTGGTTTGGCTAGGGCTGGCTTGCCGAGGGTGAGGAAGTAAGAGAAAGAAGAAGGGTGCTTTATAAATTTTGAGGCAATCTACGTTGTTTTCTTCATGCATGTAGTCCGTGACATTGTTTTATAAGACTCCGCTTTGTAGTTGCATGCAGAGACACTACCCAACTCTGATGGACATAAAAGGGATGTTGCCTACTACCCTTAGAGCAACTCTAATTGAGTCACCCTATGCCCTTCCATCCATAATAACCGTCAATTTAGATGCTAGCTAGAGGGGCAAAACACACTCAAGCATAGTCGTCGTCGCCTCTTCGCACTCCATAATGTTTGGAGGCAGCTCCAAGAAGAGTGGTTCTTCCTCCATATTTGGAGCTTGTGGGCCTTTGTTTTAGAGTGCACTCCAGAGCTAATTGTTGTTGCGCAGAAAACTTTCAGATTCTTCTACACCGCGGTTTATGCTACGTTCAGTGGCTTTTCCACCCTACAACTCCCATAAGCACAACGAACGGTATATATTGTTAAAAAATACCATGATTGAGGTAGGTAGATAGGACATAGTCTTGCTTGACCATCTGACCAGTGGTGGACCTAGAATCACAGGCTTGGAGGTGTCGTGGTTCAATGTTTACACTAAACATCATCATAATCTCATTAAATAATTTTAAAATAGCAAAAACTTGATGGATATTCGGTGTTAGGTATATAGTAAAACTTATTTTACAATTTTGGAGGGGGTGCCATGGCACCCACGGCACTCTCACTAGATCCGCCCCTGCATCTGACGCTTTTGATGCCAAATTATGTTGTTGGTAGCATTACAACTTTCTTTGGCAAACATAGAGAACCTGTTTTGTAATCTGGGTGTTGTGTTCGGGGGTGGTTAGAGTGCTGCTGATACTAGTGATTGATCACCGGGCGGATTCTTTTTATTGGCTGCGTGTATCCTTGATGCCTTTCGAAAATCTTGTTTGTATAGAGGCCCGAGTGTAATTGGTATCTTCATGATATTAATATAATTTTTTATCAAAAAATCGCAAATTTTATCATGCTCAGGTTTTTGCCATGATTTGCCATGCCTGCTGAAAGATTTGCCAAATCTGGCCATGTGTTAGAAAAAAATTACAGAGCACGCTCCATTCATGTTTGGGCGACCGACTTTGATTACTTTGCTAGCTAGAAGAGTTGCTCTTGGATTGGTTGCTGATGGAGTAACGGTGAAAAGAAGAGTTGATATGAGCGCAGTGTTATCTCGTCCTTTTCCTGCACGCTGGCAGCGACGGGCCATGAGTTACACGATCGAGAGCCGGCCGGCCACTGCATGCCAGGGCGCATGTGGCGTGTGCGTTCTGGGGGAGGTTCCATTTTAGCGGACGACTGGTCGACCGATTCCCTGACGTGGCTTTCCAACGAGATCTGCCTACACGCACGCGGAGTTGTACGCATTGTGGCGCCCGCTAGCCCAGCGAACAGCTTTGGAAGCTAGCGCTGCTGGGGAGGGTGAAGTCTGAAATAAACCATGAGGTTGTAGAGGTCGACACAAATACTCTTTTTTTTGGGTTCGCGTCCCTCCTGAGCCGCCTCCGCATGGGCGACCGGGAGGCCCCAGATCTCATCACCGCCGAACCTTCCCAACTCCTCCTCCCTGGCCGCCGCCCAAGGGCGCGGCCAGGCGAAGCCTAGCCGTCGCCGGCGGCGATGGGGACTCAGGCCCTCTCGCTCGGGTGGGGCTGGCGCGTGCCGGCGCCGTCGAGCCGAAGCGTGGCGACGGGCCGGTTGCCACGGCGGGTGGTGGCGGCGCCTCGGCGACGCCGAATCCTCACGGCAGGAGGCCTTGCGATCTGGTGCGTCACGGCCGCCAGGGACGGCGGCGGCGTGTCCGGATCAGTTCGCGGCGGCGCGACCGGATTGCTGGTCGGCCGTCGGCACGGTGGTGGGTGCGACTCGTCTGCAGCTGGGCATATCCGCGGGATTCTACCTTTGCCTGGCCCTTGACAGCGCGGGCAACTACGGGGGAAACCCTAGATCTCCTTGGGATCGAGCGATGGCGGCGCTTTTGCGTCGTAGTCCCTCTTTAGAGCATTGTTTTGGAGTTTACTCCAGTTGAAGGGACCAGCGACGTCGGCGGTGCACGTCTGGTGGAGCAACTGCCGATGAAAATCGCGCCGACTATGGTCATGGCGGACGATGGCGACGTCTTAGATGTCGTTCCCTTGTCGAGGCATCGTCGTTGCAGTCTGCGTCATCAGGCTCGGGATGCTTCGGGGGAAACCTTAGATCTGGGTCTTCCGGATCGGACGATGGTTATCACTTTCCCTCCTGGGGGCATCGTTTTGGAGTAAGTGTTGGCTGGGCGGATGGTGGAGCGGTACTTCATCTCACACATCGATGGCGGCAGATATCGGCGGCATGGCGCTGTGGAGGCTCGGCGTCCGATGCACGGAGATGGACTCGCGCAGGAGGAGGTGGCTGTCTGGCGTCATGATGACGTCGATGGCAGAGCGGTCAGACAAGGTAGAAGCCTCAATATGATCTGAAGACAAATCCCGGGAAGATGGCGGCGACGACACACGAGTGCGTCTGACCGGATTGTGCCCCAGACCCGGTATGTGGCTCGGTTGGGGCTTCCGAATATGTTTCGGCTTCCGACTTTTGATGTTAGGCTTAGGTGAGTGGTTTGGGTAGTGGCCCAGCTAGCACCCCTTCATCTTTTTGGATAGGAGTAGCGGCATGTGTTGCCAAGATGATGAATTCAGGCACATTGTTGTAATACTTTGTAAGGTCCTCGAGAATAATCAATAAAGTGGCAGTATGCATCTTCCAGATGCAGAGGCCGGGGGTCATCCTTCTTTTTTTTAAAAAAGTTGACACAAATAAACCCCCACCTTTAAATCCCTGAAGTTGATACCCTAAACTCTTTGATCCCGGTCTATTCTAACCCTAGATATATTTGGCACACCGGGAAAGCACAATCCTGACCGGGAACTCGCTCCCACCTCTCTCCTCCGGTTTCCTTTCCTCACAGGTCCATCTATGTCTATCAGGTAGATGCTCCTGGGAAGGTGGAAGCGAGTTGACGAGCTACAGCATCGGCGGGGGTAGATGCAGCCGGGGCGAGCCTGCTGCCATATGGTGAGCAAGGAGGCGATGATGGAGATAGCAGCCATGTGCATGACAACCAATGCAACTGAGGAGCTAGGACGCCAACGAAGAGGAGTTGTTTGCCATCAGGAGGACGAAGGCCGCCATCAGGGATCACCGGACGAGGCTCGACATGTCCCTCGGCTTCGTTGACGTCGTGTCTCGGTGGGCTACCGCCGTCCGCGACGAGAAGCTCCCGCCGCATGACGTGCTCCTGCCACAAATCGCGGAGGTGAGGCGTCAGGGGTGCGCCACCGCTGCCGGGGCCGTTGAACGCAGCCACCGCGGTGGGCGTGCTCGCGTCAGAGCATTGCGGCTGGCGCGTGGCCCTGGAGGCCTGTGCCGAGTTGCAGCGACGGCGGCGCTCTGGGATGGGTCTCGAGCTACGCTCAAGGACCCCATCTCGCTGCAGCGCCGCTATCCCTGCTCCTGACGCCGCATTGGCTTGAGCATCTCGCCATGGCCGCCTCCCGCTGCAGCTCAGCAGGCGTGATCTGTGTGCACGCGCGGCAAGGGGGACGATGACCACAGGCACCTAGCTTCTCTGTATTCACGACGATGTCGACGAGCACCGACTGAGGATCAAAGTTCCGCCGGAAGACACACACGTATGGCTTGATGTATTCCTGAACTAGTACACGTGTCTGGTTTGGTTGATTAGATGATCTCTTCTAGATACACGCACGCAAGATGCTGGACACGGATGAATTGCAACAGGCCTTGTGATGCATGATATTTTTTTTGTCTTTTCATAATAATTGAGGTGTAGTTCGTGGTTAATCTCGACAGTGCCAACAATCCGTTGATGGACACTGGCACCGCGGCCATGCTCGCCGTTGAGGAGATGTATATGACAGGTGGGCCCATATTATAAGTGACAGTAGAAATCAATCCCGGCTGGGATCGTGCCTTCCTATTGCAACAAACAAGATTTTACTCATACAGGGTTTAGAATGACTGAAAACTGTAAATACAGGGTACCAACTTCAAAAATTTAAAAGTAAGGGTTTATTTCCGTCGGCATTTGCAACCTCAAGCTTTATTTCAAACTTCACCCTGCTGGGGAAGTGCCACCCGGGGTGGGCCGTGACTACCGGACCAGTCTAGCTAGTGCTGTGGCCTGTGGTGCACGACGCTGGATCTGGATGGGTGACATCGAAAAGGGTCAGTCGACGGCGACGTTACGTAGCGCAAACCGGCCGGTCAGAGCCCATCCCGATCGCCGACGTCCGTCCAACCGTGCGAATCGCCGCCGCATGCCATGCCATGCCAACTGTGTGATGCCCGCGAGCTAGACCAGCCGCCGACGTACGACGAGATCCATCAATCGTTTCCCATTCCCCGCGGTCCGGGGCCGGAGGCGATCGACCCGCCGTCATTTCGTTCGTTCCAGACACACCGTGCTGCAGCTCCCCTCCGACAAATGGATCGATGCGGACGGGGACGAGCGAGGGACGAAGCTTCCCAGAAGCTCCACCGCCACCCGCTCGCCCGCTCGCTTGCATTAGTTGCGTGCTTCTTATTAATTTAGGAACTCCATTATAGACACATGAGTACAGCACCAGCTAGCTTCTCGTAACAGCGACTGCAGCTGATGCTCCTGATGAGTATGCGCAATTAGTTAAGCTGGCCGATCCCATTCCCACGAGACTGACGTATCTGCAATCTGCATATATGAACATTTTCCTTTTTGCGGGGGCGTACATGGACATTTGTGTGTCTCTGCACGCACACGATGACACACAAGCATCAAACTATGTTACTAACCCAGATCGATGGGAGATGCAGTATCAGCCGGAGATTCTTTTGTTCACGTACGTGTCGCTGCCTTGTCCACATGTAGTGTGCTGTGTGCATGACATGATCCTCTCACCAATATGATATGATATGAAGCGGCCGGCGAAAGCAGCGTCCGTGCCCACGCATCTCCATCGGTGTTAATTTCATACGTCCACGGATCGATCCATACGTCCACGTACCTGCCTACACCGATCCCCCAAGTTATCAACAATGCTAGCTAGTTACCCAAAACACGCCCCGTTCCAATCATCAAATATATCTGTGTTTACCGTCTTGATCAGCCGGTCGATTTCCATCTGAAAAGTTGAAATAAAATTAGGCGATTGATGCAAACGATCTACTAAGTAGACGTCCGTGGGCATCTCTACTGTATATCCTCTTTGGAAACATACACAAGCTGTCTATCTTTTTCTTTTTGAGGGGTCACAAACTGTCTATCTTTGAAACATCTTTAGTAGTGAGATTTAACACCCGATACATTTATTATGAATCTTCATGAATCTTCATGTAAGAACTCACAAATATAGTGTCTCGGTCAAGTGAGATTTAGCACCCGATACATTTATTATGTAACGGACCAAAATCAGGCCTTCGTTTTCCTTTTTACGGGAAATGATCAATCCAACCTCTGCATGAATTGATACCTATAGGTACACGGTTTTGTCAGTACTACTAGCTAAGCTTGACCGAGACACTATATTTGTGAGTTCTGTCCCTATGTCTCGTCATCACCTATAGGTACACGGTTTTGTCAGTACTACTAGCTAAGCTTGCTTCGCGTCACACAACTCTCAATGAATTCCACTGAATTTGCTGAAATGACAAGTGATATATATGACAGGTGGAATCCGAGATCAGTGACTTAGCTTTTCGTCAGTATCACGACGTGATGACTCAACAACAATGGGACTCCGCTACCTTCCTTTTGGTTTGGTTCATCTGACATTCTGTGGTCAATTTGGATCCATGATGGATGCAAAAGCAACCATGAGTGCCTTCCGATAGAGTGAATTGCAAAAAACATCGACATTGAAGGCTAGGGTTGTAGAAATCACAAGTCTCTAGTTTTGTGCCCAAAAATACTAATTCCGGGGCTAATTTTTTGCAAAAACCACAAGTCGCTCGGATGGCTCGTTTTAAGTGGGATTATGACAGGTGGGACCCGCATTGGTCGACGTGGCATAACTGTTCATCCGTTTGACTCGTTAGACGCCATGAGATGCCGTGCGCAGGCCGGCTCGAGCCGGAACCCTTTTGACCGGTCCCTCCCCTCGAGTCGTTACAGGCCCACCCACCACAACCCTCATTCGCTTGCGCTCTCTGCTCCCACTCGTTCGCCGCCGTCGACACGTCCACATCTCCGACCGCCGCCGCCGCCACCGCGTCGCCATGGTTTCCTGGAGTGAGGACTCTGGCAGCAGTGAAGGTTCACATGGCAGGTATTACCAGCACGCCACCTCAGGTTCAGACGACGGCATCGTGCAGGTGAGTTGGTAGAAATAGGGTTAGGGTTTGGATTTGGGGATTTTCCTCTTGAGCTAGATCTGAAGTTTTCTTCCCAAATCTCTTGCTTTCCTTTGCACGTGCAGATCCCTGCTACCACGGATGACTCCGAATTCGAGGGCAAAGATTATGTTTTGTGCCATGAACACCGGAAGCGAGCAGAAAGACTTGTTGCTTTCGAGGGCATCCATACTGGTAGGAGGTTCCTTGCCTGTGCTGTGAAGGTATGTGTCAAATTTCTGCTAATTAGCTGTTGTGGTCTAATCATTTGGTCATTGTTTAGTACCTATTTTGGTATTTAGCAGATCTGGCTTGTTAGTTAGTCTGTTTAAATATGTGCCCAATGCTTATTGGCTCAGTGAAGTCATTGTATTTATGTGAGCATCTGTGCAGAGTGTTGTGGCATGTTCATTTGTTTATATGTGAGCATATGACAGTGTGGATAAGTGAGGTCATTTATTAATATGTCAGCATGTGACAGTGTTGATAAGTGAGGTCATTTGTTAATATGTCAGCATGTGACAGTGTGAACAAGTGAGGTTTGTTTATATGTCAAGCATGTGCATGGGGTTGGAAGCAGTTATTAAAAATTGTTATTAAGTACTATTGCCCTAGTTGCTTTTAGTTAGTAAGCACGCATTATTTAGATTGCCTAATTGTTGGTACTGGTTGGAGTACCTACTTGTTATTAGTAAATAAATCATCTTGGCATGTAGCTCATATCTTGTTGTTTAATTGTAATTTAATAGGATGGTAAAAACTGTGGACTAGTTGAATGGGTTGATCCATCTTGGCCAGCTACAATGGAGAATGCACTGTCCAAATTGTGGGATATATGTGAAGAGTCCAAGAGAAACAGGACTGAGGACAACCTGATGAACTCATTTGCTGTTCACAATCTGACACAAGAGAAGATCAAGCTGCAGGCCAGTTATGACAAGTTGGTTGGAGATGTTCAAGCCCTTTTGGATGAGAATGAGAGGAGGGCCCATATGGAAAGGAAGCCTGATGAGAGCAAGCTCCAGGAGAAGTATGACGTGGTTAAGAACCTGACAGTATCTCAAGCCAGTGTCATTACGAACATGAAGTTGAAGCTTGTTGAAGAGAAGACTAAGTTGCAGGCCCATATTGATGAGATTGAGAAGGTTGTGGAGCAGACCAAGGCCAAGCTGAATGGGATCAAGGCAATCTTAGATGAATGAGGCACATTGGGCAGTAATGGTCATGGAGTTTATGGTCATGTATGGATATCCTTATTAGTTATGTAATGGTCTTGTATGAATCTCCCAATTATGCTACTTATTAGTCATGTATGGATCTCCAAATTATGCTACCTATTAGTTATGTAATGTTCATGTATGGATCTTCCAGTTATGATACATATTAGTTATGTAATGGTCATGTATGGATCCCCCAATTATGATACTAATTAGTTATGTATTGCTTATGTATGGATCTCCCAATATGCTGAATGTGATGAATTTAGATGTTGATTTGTATATCTGAAATAGCCCTATACTCACTTAGGTGGTTTTGTCGACGTCGTGGCACCCTAGACTCATTTAGGTGGTTTTTCGACGTCGAGGCACCCTAGAATCATTTAGGTGGTTTTTCCGACGTCGAGGCACCCTAGAATCATTTAGGTGGGTTTTTCGACGTCCAGGCACCCTAGACTCATTTAGGTGGTTTTTCGACGTCGAGGCACCCTAGAATCATTTAGGTGGTTTTTTCAACGTCGAGGCA